>NW_024070191.1:1227334-1308513 GCF_014754425.2 Oryx dammah | reverse complement strand
TCTGATTTCTGTGCACATATATCTGTGTGTGTGTACATCTATGTGTGTGCACATCTGTGTGTATCTGTGTGTATCTCTCTGTATGTACATCTGTGTGTGCATCTCTCTCTGATTTCTGTGCATACGTATCTGTGTGTGCGTCTCTCTGATTTCTGTGCGTACGTATATCTGTGTGTGTGTGTGTACATCTGTGTGTATCTCTGTGTACATCTGTATGTGCATCTGTGTGTGTACACATCTGCGTGTGTGTGTGTGTGTATTTATATTTCTGTCTACCGTGATGTTCTGACATCTGGACTCCCCAGACGCCACCGCACCAGTCAAGGGCCCACCAGGAGCTGCCCACGACCTGTGCCAACTCCCCTGGCCAGGCCCAGCCTCTGCCACCTGCCCTGCCCCCGGAGGGGACACTCCTCTGCCTGGATACTATGGCAGATGCTCAGAGATCTGTGGATCAAATCATAGTTTCATGCCAATTGTTCTTGAACTAGTCCCACTATGGGTGCCCGGCAGCTCAGAACACCCCTATCGCCCAAAACCCAGAGAGATCACTAGAACAGGCCAGTCTCGTGTTCACCCCACCCTGCCTTCCTTTCCCAGCAAACCCCAGGACAGGCCGTGGTCTTCGTCCCCCTCTGTCCTGCCCTCTGCCCCCTGACCACCGGGCCCCGCCTCCAGGCCCTGTGAGCGCCATGGGCTTTGTCGTCCTCCGTGGCCACACCTGCATGACCCTCAGAACAGAGCCCGGAGCCGTCTGGTCCCGCAGTGGTCAGCTTCCAGCCCCACAGGGTGAGGACCAGCTCCGACAGGAGTGGGCCAGGCAGATGGAAGGAAGCCTCACCGTCCAGAGCCGAGCCCCATGCAGGGGCCGTGCAACCCTGAGCTCTGCTGAAAGGCAGCCCCTCTCAAGCCTTCACCTTGTCCCCTGGGCACTGTGCTCTGAGCCAGCACCTCACTTCATGGAGCTCTGTCTTGAAATGGGGGTTCCCTTTCCCCTGTGACCCTGAAAAGCTCTGACTAAATAACTCGAGCTCGCCAGGGGAGTGGCTCATACAGAGGCCCCTTCTCTAAGGCTGGCGGACCGCGGGGCCCCGGGATAAAGAACCAGGAACAGGGCAGTAGGTTCTGACCCTGGCTCCACTGTTTATGAGCGGGAACCCAAAAGCTAGAGTCAGGACAGAGGTCAGCTGAGAGGAGGGCAAGAGCCGACGCGGGGCTGCTGGCTGGGGGTCTGCCCGGCTCATGGGACCGCGGATTCCCAGGAGCGGGCGAGCCCAGGCCACTCCACGGACCTCTGACCGCTGCGTCCAGGCCTTCAGAGCTGGGCCGGGGGCTCAGACCGCCCGCGGGCTCACCTGTTCCTTTCAATCACGCAGGGCGCCCCGGGCACCTGTCCAGGGCCTGCCCTCACTGCCCTGAAGGGCCAGCTGCGGGCGTCTGACATGCCCAGGTGCCCTAAGCAGGTGCGGAACCACTGAACATGCCCGGTACCCCCAGCTCTAGGGCCCTGCGACCCTGAGAACAGTGGTTTAGTGGTTTCCTTTTCCTAACCAAGGGAACATAACTGAAAGCGTGTGAACGTCTCCTGTGTGCTGCAGGTGGTTTTAACTGTGAGCCAAGTTAAAAACCAAACCAAGCCCGGTCATCCTGGAGAGAAAGCCAGGAACGGACCAGCACCTCCCATGCCACGTCCCCGGCTCTGACTTCCCTGCTGCCCACCAGGCAGCACACGGACACGTGCGGTCCTGAGGGGCCGGGCAGAGGGCCCGGGATGGTGGGAAGTGGAGACGCGAGGCCGCAGCAGAGTCGACCACCCGCCTCTGAGGACACAGGAGAAGCCAGGGTGGAGGGGAGGGTGGCTCCCAGCACCCAGGAACCAGGGAAACCACCGGCCTCCAGAGTCACTGACGGGCAGCCTCAGCCTGGTTCCAGGTCCTCACGCCTTCCAGGATCTGTGCTGCGGTCAAGGCAGACACTGAAGCTCCCAGGCCAGACAGAGCTGAGGTGGGACCCATCAGAGACACGGATGCAACTCCCTGTGCAGACCTGGGACCCGACCCCAGGACTCTACCCCAGGACCCGACCCCAGGACTGACCCCCAGTACTCGACCTCGGTACTCCACCCCAGTACCGGACCCCAGGACTCCACCCCAGTACCCGATCTCAGTACTCCTCCCCAGTACCTGACCCCAGGACTCCACCCCAGTACCCGACCTCAGTACTCCACCCCAGTACCCAACCCCAGTATCTGACCCCCAGTACTCAACCCCAGTACTTCACCCTCAGGACTCACCCCCAGTACCCAACCCCAGTATCTGACCCCCAGTACTCAACTCCAGTACTTCACCCCCAGTACCTGATCCCAGTATTCCACTCCCCGTACTCAACCCCAGTACTCCACCCCCAGTACCCAACCCCAGTACCTAGCCTTAGTACTCTACCCCCAGTACTCCACCCCAATACCTGACCCCTAGTACTCCACCCCAGGGACTCGACCCCAGGATTCAACCCCTGGGATCTGACCCCCATACTCCACCCCCAGGACCTGACCCCAGTACTCCACCCCAGTACCTGACCCCGGGACTCCACCCACAGGACTCAACCCCAGTACTGCACCCCAGGACTGGACCCCCATATTCCACCCCCAGGACTCAATCCGAATATACCCACCCCACCCTGGTCATTGCTCAAGCCTGCCCGAACACACCCTCCTGCACAGCAGCCTGCTCAGAGCTTCTGGGCAGGTTGGGCAGGTCCAACCTCTCACCCTGGGCCTCAGGGACACACAGGTGAGGTGACTCATCTGAGCTATGAGAGGACAAGGCGAGGCCTTGGGTTGGAGGTGGTCTGCAGGAACCTAGTCAGTGGCCAGACAGCCCCCAGAACCCTGAGGTGGCACTGCTGCCCTTTGGCAAGCAGCTCCCCAGGGTGCAGCTGGGCCCTGCTCAGGAAGGCAGCACAGACCAGAGGGTGGCAGGCAGAGCTCCAGCAGCTCAGCGCCTGCCCCCCACCCCCACCACACCCCTCACCTTCTAGGCAAGGGTACCCGGGGCCAGCTGGTCCTGTGGCAGCAGGCTGGCCTTACCTCAGGCCCCGGCTGGAGGTCACTGTTGCTTCCCCCTGCAGAGCCACACCCAGGAGCACAGACCCCCTGCTCTTTCAATCCTGGGGGGCTCTGGAGTCACCCCACTGCAGCCCCTGCTTCTGGGCAGCCAAGGCCCCGCAGCAAGGGGAAGGGGCTCCAGGGCTGGAAAGCCCAATTCTGCCCCACAGGCCTCCAGTTTCTTCGGGAAATCAACCTATGTACAAACTTCGTCTCACTCTTTCACAAGATTCGGTGGTTTCGGCCGCTTCCTTGCACTGGACCAGGCGTTTTAGGAAACTCAGGAGGGTTTCCGCAGCCCCGTCCCGGGAACCGGGGTCTTGCCACCAGAGCTGGTGTGAGCTCCCGCCGTTCACTGGAGGCTACACTGATCCAAAACTTGGAAATACATCAGAAAGAGAGAAAAGTAGGCTTTCTTAAGGCACCCTGGGTCACCTGCAAGCCCCTGAAGGTCACCTGACCTTCCAGGGCACACAGCAGGTCTGTTCGGCAGGGACTGTGCTAGTGAGATCAGCCAGAGGCACCGATGAGGTGCAGCATTCCTGGACTATCCCCCGCCCCAACCACGGACCCAGAGTTGGTTCTGTCCTCTCTGAAGGTCTTTCCTCAGTGAGTTAGTCCAACCTGATCTGTGCTCCCTGTTTGTTCAGGAATTACGCCTCTGTATTTTGAGAATTATACTTCGGCAGCTTTTAAACACTTTTTTTCCCAAAATTTAAAGACATGCTCAACATGGTAAAGCAATCATACTTCACACACACACAAAACGAATATCACTGATTTGAGGATGCAGAGCAGAGCTTGTGTGAAGACATGCAGGAAGCTCCCACTGAGTTAAAGATGGGATGTGGCAGCAACTGATGGCTTGGAGAGAACCAGCCACGTCTTTAAAAAAACTGGTCAATTTCCATCTCACCTTGTGCAGCTCTCCTCTTTTACTTTTCAGTACTTTTCACCTCCTAAAAAAGCTCCTATTCCCTATTCCACCCACAAAATTGCATCCCTTTAATCTGCAGTGTGAAAGAGGTGTTCTCCAAGTTTTAAAGTGGTACAACCCATTTTATGTCAACATTTAACGCAGAATAAACTTAATTTTTGACATACAAAAAGTAAGTAAGAAAACACTTTCAATGAACATAATTCAAAAAATATAAACAAGTCCTACAGCCAGCACGACCTGGTCTCGGTTTGCCTGCCAGTGTCCTCTCGGACCGCCCGCGGGCTGCACCCCTCACACCGCGGCCCGAGCCCCGCGCGGCTCAGCAGCTGCCGGAGCGACCTGACCACTCCCCGCCCACCTGCGGAGAGGATGACCTGTCCCTCTCCATGCTCACCTGAGGAAGGAGCGACTTGATCCTTGCCGGCCCATCTGCGCAAGGGGCAATCAGACCCCCGTGCGGCTCACCCGAGGACGGCGCGACCTGACCACTGCCCGGCCCGCCTGAGAACAGGACGACCTGACCCCCTGCGCGCTCACCTGAGGACGGGCGAGCCGGATCCCGCCCCAACAAGTCCAGGCCTGGCTGTCAAGCACCGCTGGCCGCACCTGGTGGGCGCGGGGATCCTCAGCGCGGCGCTGGGGCTCTCAGATCGCCAAGGAGACGCGGACCAACTGGAGAACCCGGCCCCGCCCAGCGCCCACCAGATCACCGAGGTGTCACGACCCGCGCGCCCGGCGCCGCGCATGCGCGTCCGGGGGCGTGGCCTCCCGGCTGTGGGCGATACCAAGGGTGCGACCGGGGCGGGGGCGCGGGCCGTACCACCTCGAGGGTGCGCGGGCCGTACCACCGCATAGAGGAGGCGCGGGCCGTACCACCGCATGCAGGGGGCGCGGGCCGTACCACGAGCGTAGGGTGGGGCGGAGCTCTCCGGCCTCTAGGGAAGCAGCCGGGGACGCGCCCTTCACGGCCCAGGTCGGTTCCCCGGACCGAGATGGACCAGGAAAGGGCCGCCGGTCCCACACTCGCCAGGAACGCGGCCCGGCCACGCCTCGGTTCCGCCGCCGCGCCCCGCGGAGACACCCGGCGGAGCCCCGGCGGCCCGCAGTGACCCCCCGGCAGAGGCCGCGGGCGCAGTTTCGCTTCCCCTCGGGCGGGCAAGTGACCAGCTCCCTACAAGCTGGCCCCGCGCGCGCCGGGGCAGCCGGGTCCGGGCGCCGGCCGGGCGCGCGTGCCCGGGGCAGGGACCGCACTGCTGCCCGGCGGCTCGTGGGGCCGTGAGGTCGGCAGGTGAACACCCCCTCTCCCCGGCCTGTCCCCCGCGCAGCGTGGGGGCCTCGCCCCGGGCGCACGGGGCCGGGCTCAGGAGCGCCGGGACCACCTCCCGGCCTGGAGCCAGGCAGCCCTGCGCCCCGGATGGAGCGGCGGGGAGAGGCCGTGAGACCCCGCTGACCCGCGGCCCCGCTCACACCTGGCCGCCCGCGTGCTCCCGTGTCCCCAGCAGCGCCCTCCCCGTGGTCTCATCCCCGAGGCTACCTCCAGGACACTTGTCACCGCTGGGCATCCTGTGCTCTCATGCGTTTGGCCTAGTTCCCTGTTGATTTTCTGACTGCGGTGTTAGTAGCCCCTGGGCCCGTGCCCCGCACCTCCGCGGTGACCAGTGCGGGTGCGGCAGAAAGAGCCCGTGGGGTCCGGTGGGAAGCGGCCTCTGCCTTCCCGCCCCACCCTGACCCGCTGCCTGAGGCGCCCGCGGTCGCTTGACTGAGATGCGGGAAGGCCGCCCAGCCCGCAGACTCTGCAGTCTTCCTGCCCCTGTAACCCGTGAGGAGAACCACGGCCTCAGCCACCTCTCAGGACTTCTCTGAGGATGAAATAAGACGTGGAATTATCAGCGCCCTTAAAGTATCAACGATTACTGTATCCCTCCAGCACACTGGAGGTTTCCACTCACACTCGGGCTTGGCTCATTAGTTTAGGCTGAACCCCGAGTCCTACCTGTCCTGTGGAAATAGATGTGAACCGCTGGGAGAGCCACCGCCTCTGCCTCCCGACCTTGGCCCCGGAGCGGCCCCGGAGCACACGCTCCGTCCCCGCGCGCGAGGCGGTGACCAGGCCGCCTTGCAGAGGAGGAACTGGGGTCGGCGGCGCCAGGTAATGGCTTGCTAGTCACACAGGCAGTAAATTCCTCAGAGCCTTCAAGGGTCTTGTCATCTGCTCTACTATCTTTACAGCATCCTGATAAAAGCAGTCATGTTTTCCAAAAATTACAGGTGTAACTAGTGATAAATAACCGGGGGAATTGAGACTGAATGAAATGCCCCTGATTCCTGCCCTGGATCTGTCCTTCCTGGTGAGGCACCTGTGTTCCCGCGGTCCACCTCCTCCCACTTGGACCGCTGTCCCTAATGTGGGTGGAGAGAGAGAGAGAGAGAGAGAGTGTGTTGTGTGTGTGTGTGTGTGTGTGTGTGTGATCAAGCTAAGCCCTTTGTGTAAATGGTCAATTCGTATCTCTGCACGCACACTCCCCAGCCAAGCCGGGGTGAGGGTAACTGACTGGTCCCATTTCCCACAGGGCTCGGGGAGGCCGAGTTTGGGGGTCCAAGCTGTGAGGGTGTAGAGAGGAGGACTGAAAATACAACTTGTGGAGGAGGTGGCCAGGACGGCATCTTTCTTTCTGACCATATACGCAGTACACGCTCATTGTTTAATCAAGAAAAAGACAGGTTTTTAGAAGACAGTAGCAGACCCTGGGAGGGGGCGGGGGTGGATTTCTCCTCTCTTCCTAAGAACCAAGGGAGGGAGGGGAGGGAGGGATCTCTGCAGTTTTAAACCCGGGAGTCACTCTCCCGAGTGGAGTGACTCTGGAATGTTACACTGGAGAGTGGCACCCCCACACCCTGCTGCCAATCAAGAGCTGCAAGCACTGGACCTGTGCTGGGTCAGAACCAAGCACAGACTCTGGGTTCTGGCTATGCTGGCGATCGGGGGTGGGGGGTGGGGGCCCAGCTTGAGCCAGGCTGCCCTCCGTCCTCAAGGCCCGCCCTCGGGTCTGTCCTTGCACCTTTAGTTCAGCTTTAGCAAAAATTCCCCACACTGAATATCTGATCAGATTCCTCGGCCCCACCTCCCCATGTTATCACCTGGGCCTCCCTGTTAAGTGTCCAGTGAGAATGCCCTGACCCTGATGCTTCCTCCCGGGAACATCCGGTCCCCCAGCCCCCACAGCCACCCTGCTCCTTGGCTGTGACCCCACTTGTCCCTGTTGTATTTGAAGGTGAGCCCAGTCTCCTCCCCACTGCCCCCACCACGCAGGCCTCCAGGTCCCCACACAGGTCTCGTGGTGCCTTGAACTGGAGCTGCTCACTGTGTTTCAGCAACTAGTCTTGACAGGGTCAGAGTGAAGGGTCAAAGTGGGCAATTAAATAATTCATCCCACTCGGGGGCTGTGAGTAGAACAATACGGGAGACCCCTGTAGGTTCATGATCTCTCAAGAGAGCAGGCTTGCTGAGCAGCAGAACCGTGTGAGAGACACACGAGACGCCCCCAACAAAAAAACAGCGGTGACGTGAGACCCACATCCTGCCCCTGAGCTCAGCAAGTTAGGGATCCCCAGGACGTGCTCTCTGCACACACAAAAGCGGTAATTGTGGACCTTGCTTGACCATGTAGAGTCAAGAAGGCTCCCTTGCTCAACCCGGAGGAGGCGCTGATGATGGAAGCATGACCTCTACTCAAGAAAGACAAAGAAGGGCTCCTCCCCTCCCCACTTTTCCTCCGACTGTAAAACTGTAGCCAGTGCGTTCTCAGGGCATCTCCTATTCTAATAAAGCACCTCTTACCTCCCACCTTGCCTCTCACCCCATTCTCTCTGCTCCGAAACATAAAGGACTGTGTACGGGAGCTCTTTGAAGCCCCCGAAACGGCACCTACTTGGTTTCAGTCTCATGAATACTAGCTCCTTAACAACTGTGGCAAAACAAAAACTTCCTGGAAACAAAAGACATTTATCACAGAAAAATGTACCTTCCTAGAGTCATTCCTTGGAGAAGGCAATGGCACCCCACTCCAGTACTCTTGCCTGGAAAATCCCATGGGCAGAGGAGCCTGGTGGGCTGCCGTCTCTGGGGTCGCACAGAGTCGGACACGACTGAAGTGACTTAGCAGCAGCAGCAACAGAGTCATTCCTGCTCCTATGAGTATTCATTATGTCCATTTCTTTCTCTGCAAAGCATATTTTTGAACCACCAGCCACGGTGCCTATGGCTTGGATCCAGGAGTCTGAAAACATGGTAAAGGCTCAGGCTGGGGTCTCAACTCTTTCTCGCTAGTTTTACTCCCACTGCTCCGGGACTTCGGAAGGCTTGATTAACCTCTGAGCCACAGACAGGAGAAGATGAGACTGGTCTAAAGTCTTTTCCAGGGACTTCCCTGGTGGTCCCGTGGCTAAGACGCAGTGCTCCCAACACAGGGGCCAGGGTTCCATCCATCCCTGGTCCGGGAACTAGACCCCGCATGCTGCAACTACGAGTTTGCGTGCTGCAGCTAAAACCCGACATAGCCAAATAAGTAAAATAAAAATAAATATTTTTTTTAAAAAAGTCTCTTTGGGCATCCAGGCTTCTGCTCCTTGAGTGTCAGCTAAGCCGGTTTGCCTCTGGTGCAAATGACAAGCTGGAAGCTAATGGCTGTCATTATCTTGGCTTATAAACAATCCTTAAGTCTCCCCTGGCCAAACACACCACTGTAACAACAAAACCGCCTCGAGAAAACTGCTGGTTCTAGCGCTGCAGAGTCCGGCTGCTTCCGGGCCAACTGAAGTACACCCTCAGCTGGAACAGCCCCCTTCAGGGCCAAGTCTGGACAGTCTGGGTTGTCACGGCATGGGGGAGTGTGCCCTGGGTGCTGTACTCCAGGAAAATGAAGCACAGGAAACGTCAGCACTGCAGGGGCCGGGGGTGGAGATGCCCTAGTTACAAACAGAAACCCTGCGAGACACACCCCCCAACCAGTCGGTCCAGTTCCACCTCTCAGGTTTGGTACCAGATGGAAATCAGGTGACCTGGAGGGTCAAGTGCAACTGTGAGAAATGCTGGATTCATACCACAGAGAGATTAATGACCTTGATCTCTCACCTCGGTTATTATTTTACAGACAAATTTACAGACTCAAAATTTGCCCTCCATCCCCCGCCAAACAGAGCACGAGGTGATACACAGGTCAAATACACAGGCACGTAAAGAAAACAGGATTGAGTGTTCCCAATGTCAGGTAGAATATTGTAAGCAGGCAAATTCCAAAAGTAACCCACTGAGACAGGATGTGCAAAATCGCCAAACAGCAAAAACCCACCGGAGAGTTTTCAGTTTTTTCCCCTGGGAACTGCGGCGTTGGACGCAGAGACAAGGATGTAAGACTGGGGTCAGCTGAGCAGAAACCACAGCCACAATTAGGAGACAGGCTCCCTACTCGCAGGCCTTTCTCTCTTTTTACAGTCACTGAGCCAGAGGAGCCATCAGAGCTGTCTCGCTCACCAGGGCCTGAGGACCCTGGATGACCCGACCACCACCATCCTCTGACAAAGTCCTCTGCTCAGTGACTCTGGTCTCCATAATTACTTGGTAGGCATGGGGAGTGTCACAAGCAAGGTCTGAGTCACTCTGGACAAAAGTCACCCAGTACAAGGGCCAGGGGACGCCCAAGCGCCACTCGGGGTCATGGTCATGCTCAGCGGGGGCGGGGTGGCCTGGCCCCATGGCCAAACTGGAGCCCAGCCGGCAAACCTGTTTAGTGTGAGTTGTTCCAGGATAAAGACAAGCAGCAGGACAGAGGACGAAGCCTCCAGACGGTCCAAGAGGGGCTGCTTCTGCCTTCACCAGGGAGGACTCACCAGGTTAGGGTGAAATGACACGCACTGACCTCAGAGTCACGTTTCCCAAACAAGACTGCAGACAGGGCTTCCCTCGTGGCTCAGTGGATGAGAATCCGCCTGCCAACCTGGGGACACGGGTTCTATACTTGATCCGAGAAGATCCCACATGCCACGGAGCAAGAAAGCCCACGCGCCCCAAGCCCTGGGCCCACGTGCCCCGGAGCCCGTGCCCCGCAACCAGAGAAGCCACGGCAATAAGAAGCCCGCCCGGCGCTGCTGGAGAGCAGCCCCCGCTCCCCACGACCAGAGAAAAGCCCATACAGAGACACAGAGGCAGCCAAAAATAACAAATAAAATTTTAGTAAACTAAAAAACCCCTAAAATCTGCAGACAGGGCAGCTTTATGTCTGGACACTGCCAACTGGTCTTCTGTTCTTTTCTACCAATAAATATTAACCATGAAAATCAACGAGCTCCCAACCTCCAAGCTCCTGGGAGCAACCTTCCTGTTAGTACACAATTTTCTTAAGAAAAAGGGGCTTTCCTGATAGCTCAGCACAGCTGGTAAAGATTCTGCCTGCAATGTAGGAGACCCCAGTTGGATCCCTGGGTCGGGAAGATCCCCTGGAGAAGGAAAAGGCTACCCACTCCAGTATTCTGTCCTGGAGAATTCCAAGGAATAGTTCATGGGATCGCAAAGAGTCGGACACGACTGAGTAATTTTCATTTTCACTTAAGAAAATAACAGGATGCTCTGAACTTGTGTTTACAAGCATCAAAAAAAGAGACAGGGCCTAAGCTTAGGGCAGTCACTGTCATAGAAAGCAAGAACACCCACACAGATGATGCTTTTTATCAAGTTTGTTTCATAAGCATTTTTAAACGTATTTATTTCTTTATGGCTGTGCTGCGTCTTCACTGCCGTGTGGGCTTTCTGCAGCTGCAGCGTGCAGGCTGCTCACTGCGGTGGCTTCTCTCTTGCAGAGCACGGGCTCTGGCTGCTAAGGCTTCAGGAGCTGTGGTGCATGGGCTTAGCTGCTCTGTGGCGTGTGAAATCTTCCTGGGCCAGGGATCGAAGCCGTGTCCCCTGCATTAGCAGGTGGATTCTGAGCCACTGGACCACCAGGGAAGTCCAGGCATTTTTTTTAGTATGTGCTCCAAGTGAACAAGTAACCACGGCCATTTCAAGTAACCACGGTCCATTCCGAAGGGAGAAGAGATTGCAATAAAACAATGTATTCTCGGTTGAGAAAGTAAGTCTTGGTTTAAAGCTATGTTTGTGTGTTAAGGATGTTTTTTATTTTCTGTATTTATAACACTTTGATACCTTGGGGCGTGTCCGACCAGGAAGAACCGCCCCTCCCAGACTGAGGAGACCACGTATAAACTACACAGCTCCCCCACCTGCTCCATCCGGCTCTCCGGTGACACTAGCTTCCCAGACGGGTGCCCTAATCAGCAGGACAGACTTGTCAGATGGTGGGGGCCCCTGCCCGGAGCCAGATCCAGCGAAGTGGTTCAGACTCAGCAATCCCCTGCCCGTCCTGCCTTTCCCAGGGGGACCACCATAAAGGTCTGCACTCCTTCTGTCTCCCCGCGTGACCCCGTGGGGGGCCCACCCCCTGTCCGTGGGCTGTGCAAACACAGCTGTCCTCCGCCACCACAGCACCTCCCCGGCTGCCTGTCTGACCTGCGCAGAACAAACCCAGGGCACATCTGAGGCAGTTTGCCAGAGTTCACACCTACATTTTCAGGTGGATGGTCAGTTCTTTCAACCCTGTGAAAAACTAACAACAAAAAGACCCAAGAGCGAAACAAAGCCAGTGAGAACAAGAACGCTTTGAACTTTCTGCTGAATTTAAGGCGTGGGGTGAGGTTTAGTATCTGCCTCTGTTTCTTTAAAACGCAGCTAGTAATTTTCTCTGCCACTCAGACCTGCCAGGGGGCTGCACCAGGGTGGCTCTCCTGGGTCGGAGTCATTTAAGTCCTCCCCGGCTGGTTAGTAAAGAGCTGGCTCCTGAGCTGCCCCCGGAGGTCCTGTGTCCAGGGCCTGAAGCGCTGACCTGCTCGCTGGACACCTGGGTGACGTCTGCTTCCCTCACAGGGCCCCATGGGATGGTCAAGGTCATCTCCTAGGTGACCAAGGCCCTCAGACCAGCAGCGGCCAGTCCACGCTGGGAAGTGTGGCTATTCTTGCTCTTATTCTCCTTCACAGATGCTTGGGTACCCAGTCTTGTTTGTACTATGTTAAGAGCCGAGGCTGAAGGTTACTGCTGAAGTGATTAAGTTCTTAACTGAACTGCATAATGAAAAATTAATTGAAATGAGGAACAAATAAGGTCTGAAGAGCTTCTGTCCTCGTGTCTTCTGCTGAAACACGACTTGTAAATTCAAATCAAGCCACCTCGACGATTTGCTGGGAATTAGAGCCCATGAGCCGCTGAGACAAGGAGTCATCGCTGGGCGGGTGCTGCTCGGACACCAACACCACCATCTCAAACACAAGCTTCCACTTAGCTTCCAAACGACCACTGTGGCAACAGATGCTAACTTATCAAGGGCAAAGAGCAGGAAGCAGGGGCGGACTCGGGGGGACCCGAGGCTGGGCTGGAATTGGGGGTGCAGCTGGGAAAGTGGGGCGATATGAGGACTTGGAGAGCCTCCGGGGACCTGACGGGTCAGGGAGGGCAGGGGCTGCCTGGATGAATCCCAGAGAGACTTCTGTTTAGGCCAATCTGAGCTTAGCCATGGGAGGCACAGTTTAAACTGTGACCTTTGTACAGAATTTTGCACAGTCTTGTCTGTTATTTTGTCAAAAACGAGGCTGAAGCATCTCGGGGCCCGTGCGGAATGTACGGGCAGGCTCCGGGCCGGCCCCGGGCGCAGGGGCGCGTTGTGGGGGTTTCCGTGTGAGCCCAGCAGCCCTGGAACCCACGTCGCAGAGCCTCACTCGCTGTTCTCTGTGTGCAGCAAGGCAGTCTCTGGGGTGGGACGAGCAGTGACATGCGGCATCTCTGCTCTGTCCCAGGAGCTCCTGGTCCAGGAGGATGTGGAGTCCTGCCCCAAGGCCACAGGTGCGCCTGGCACCAGCCACAGAAACAGAACCCAGAGCCAAGGTCACCTCCCAAGCTGACGGAGCTTTTTGACTGTTGTCAAAAGCCCACTAATCATTGCTAACAAGCTTCCTGACTCCCAATTACCCAAAGACACCCACTCTAGAAACCATCCTACAGTGCCCCAGCCAATCACCTAAGGCCAGCCTTCCAGCCTTAGTTGGTCTTAAGGCTATAAAACCAGCTATTAGGCTAAGAAAACTGTCAGCTTCCCCTGGTCTGTCAGGAGGTCGGCCCACTGCACTCGCAGAGTCCACTTCATCTGCCCTTTGCTCTTAATAAACTCACTCCCTTCTGAAATGTCTAGAAATTCCTTTCCAACCCACACTCTGGCTGTCTCAACAGAGAAGACGACACACCTCAGCCAGTTCGTCCCGTAAACAGCCTGCTCCAGAGGGCGGGCGCGTGCCCAGCCCACACGCGGACCCTAACCCTGGGTGAGGGCAGGTGCTGGGAGGGCCTTGGGGGAGATCACGAGGCTGGAACCTCTGGATGGCATCCGGGCTCTGATGCCAGGTGAGGACACGGGGAAAAGATGCCACCGATGGAGCTGGGGAGGAACCGCCTGTCCTCCGCAGACATGGGAGCTGGACGTCGTCTGCAGAGTGTGAGAAATAAACATCGGGGGATTAAGCCCCCAGCCCCTGGGAATCTGCTGCAACCGCTGGAGCCGGGGCAAGGGTGCAGCCACTGTGTGCCCGTGAGTTACCTCTGTCTGCAGCTGTGACTCTACTCAGAATGTGTACATATAGTTGTATATGATGTGGAAGCAGCACAGAGAAACTGTCCACCCCACTGACAGGTGCCCACTGGGAAACCAGCACGCGCTCGCCTGCCTGACTCACGACTTGGTCCCTCTCGCTTCGGGGTCGCGTCAGCATCCTGGGACCTCTGTAACCCAGCACATCTCGGGCGGCCTAGAGCAACAGGAGCTTGTTTTCTCACAGATCTAAGACTAAGCCCCCTGGGAAGGCTCGGGCTGGTCTGCACTGTTCCCAGACCCCCCTTTCCATAAGGGCACCTGTCATAGCCCATTAGGACCACCCCCCCCCCCGAGCATTTTAACCTGATGACTACTATAAAGACCCTATTTTGAAATAAGGTCACATTCTGAGGGGCTGGGGTTAGGACCCACCATGTCTATTTGGGGAGGGGGCAATCCAACCTGAAATGGGACCCTTCTCTGAAACACATGGATCCCACCTCATCCAGGTCTCCTCTCTCAAGGCCTTGTTCCACTCACCTGTCACAGAGAAAAGGCGAAGAGGAACGGGCTTTGCTTTTCTTTCTTGAGAACAAAGCAGATGGAGAGAAGAGAGCAGGCCTGATGGCTCCCGGCTTTCACTTTGTTCCTAACCTGTAGACTGTAAGTCAGTTCGCTTTTTTGCCCCCTAACTCTGCATGCGCACCTAAGAGGCTTTGCCTCTGTGCTGATGACACCCCATATCTGGTGCTCACCTTTCAGCACTCTGCACAGACCACGGCTTCTAGTTTGTCCTTTTTGCATTACAGAAAGCACCTCAGGACAAGAACACAAAAGACAATAGAGCCAGTTTTGGGCTAAGGAAGTCAAGACACCCCCAGCCCCTGTGGTGAGTCTCCCGGAGCTGCACCTTGACCTCTGACCGCCGGCTAAGGGGACTACGGCTCAGTTTAGAGGTCTTCTTGAAAAAGGAGATCCTGACGGAAAGTACTGCTTTGGGGCAATGGTCCAGGTTGAGTGGGACTTGGAAGTCATGTTTGGGCAAGTCTCCACCATACAGAGAACTCTGGAAGCAACTGGAAACTAGCATTCAAGGGCTCATAAAAATAAAAATAATGACATTGCTTTGCGCTTAATTTGTAACTCAGAGAAAAGGTCTTTGCTAAATGCCTCATACAAACCTTTGAAGATATGATAAACTCTAAAATCATAAAACATAAAACTCATAAAATAAATTTCAGTGTAATTAGAAATCTTGTCACTGATAAAATCTTTCAGGTGACAGACCAGATCTTTGGGGAACTACAAACAACTTTCTCTTAGAAATCTTGAAAACCAAAATATAAATACGGGCCACAAGGACCTGAGACTGAGCCTGATTAACTCAATCAGACAAGACTTAAAACCAAGGGGAAAAAAAGTGACAAGTATAAAATTCAAACCGCTGGAATTGCTCCCTCAGCCAAACCTGTCATGGTCCGGGTGCGGGTTGGAAAAGAATTTCCGATGAGGCAAGTATACTGGGTGGGGAAGAGTAAGGCAAACGCCTTCTCCCTGTGGGGTAGGAGGGGAGACAGGTTACACTGCTCAGGAGGACCTGAGATCCATTAACAGTTACAGCATGGGGGCGGGAGGGACACCACAGGTCTGGCCTTTCCGCTCCTGCTTCCAAGACCCTCCTTGGTTTCATCTGCTCTTTCCTCCTTGGGTCACTACAAAACCTTTAAAAAAAATAATAAGCCTCAGTGATCTGAACAAGCAATTTTAATGTATTTCAACCGTTCTTTGTAAAATAGTAAACTTATAATGTAACATCTGGTTCATAACTCTTTGTTTTTAAAGTAAAGCCCTGAGATCTCTAGTTTTGCCTGCTTCTGAATACATTATACATATGAGATATCTCTACCGTTGGAAAGGAGTATCAAAATTAAATGTATAAAAAACTCTATTAAATTTAGAAGTGATCACTTACAAATTAAATATAAAGAAAGTGGCATAAATGACTGATTTCAGATTCACAGGAACTGGAAAATATTCCATATAAAGTTGATATCTGGTATTAAAGTTCACTGATCTAATTGACATGTGGTTAAGAGTCACAAAATTAAGTATAATATTTTACCGTACCTAGGTTTAATAAATATTTTATTTGTTACATGGAAAATAACTTCATATAATAAAACTTTAAATGTAAATGAGATAAGAGCTTTGGAATAAACACTTTAATATTTTTTAAATGTCTACTTAAAATGATCTGGTTGCAGGGAGAAAGCTAATTCTGACTCCATGTTGGAAACTGTTTCCTTGACTTACTTTTTTGTTGCTTTTATTACTATAATCATATACTCAATGGCTTGCCCAGAGGACCCTGCCCCTCTGCTTGACTGTAAACTAAAGCGCCTTTGTTCAGCTCTCAGAGAGTTTATCCCTGCCCACCTCTGAACAGAAGAGATTAACACTCCCCTTCTGAAGGCTGGCCATTCCCTTGGGGATATTTCACAAGACTGAAGACCCTTTCGCTTTCCCCTCTCTATTCTGCCCTTTGACTTTAGTTCCTTATTGCTTCTTTCTCTCTGGTCTATAAAAGAACTTGGCATCCAGACTCCAATAAGATGGTTATTTTGAGGCACCAGCCTGCCATCTTCTCAGTTGGCCAGCTCCCCAATTAAAGTTTCTTCCTTGCCTCAACACCTCATCTCTCGATTCATTGACCTGACCTGCAGCAAGCAGAATGAGCTTGGACTCGGTAACAATCTTTCCATGTACTTGGTAACTTAAAGTTATAAAGTTGTATTAATTTAAATTAAATGAGAAAAGTTTATTAAATAGCTAAAAAGCACTGAGACATCAATTACTAAATAAAAAAACTAAAGGTATTTGTCATTGCTGTTCAGTCGTGTCTAACTCTTTCCGACCCGCTGGACTGCAGCACCCAGCAACAACTCTCAGAGCCTGCTCAAACTCATGTCCATCGAGTTGGTGATGCCATCCAACCATCTCATCCTCTGTCGTTCCCTTCTCCTGCCTTCAATCTTTCCCAGCACCTTTTCTAATGAGTTGGCTCTTCGCATCAGGTGGCCAAAGTATTGGAGCTTCAGCTTCAGCATCAGTCCTTCCAATGAATATTCAGGCCTGATTTCCTTTCCTTCCTGGTTTCATCTCCTTGCAGTCCAAGGGACTCTCAAGAGTCTTCTCCAACACCACAGTTCAAAAGCATCAATTCTTCAGCACTCAGCGTTCTTTATGGTTCAACTCTCACATCCATACATGACCACTGGAAAAACCACAGATTTGACTATACAGACCTTTCTCAGCAAAGTGATGTCTCTGCTTTTTAATACGCTGTCTAGCTTTGTCACAGGGCTTCCCTCATAGCTCAGTTGGTAAAGAATCTGCCTGTAATGCAGGAGACCTGGGTTCGATTCCTGGGTCAGGAAGATCCCCTGGAGGAGGAAATGGCAACCCACTCCAGTATTCTTGCCTGGAGAATCCCATGGACAGAGGAGCCTGGCGGGCTACAGTCCACGGGGTCGCAAGAGTCGGACACGACTGAGCAACTTAACTACTACTGCTAGGTTTGTCATAGCTTTATAAAGGTATTTTAAAATATAACAAAAATGTATTTAGAAATAGTAAAGGTAATATAAAAACTATAAATATATTTCAAAATACCAACAAAAGTGTTTGCTGTCACCCTGAGATGTTCTATAAAAAACTAAATATTTTTGGAAATTATCACTGGTGTTCACGCTTACCTGTCCATAAAATGCCAATATAAAAAACAGTTCATAATTGCTTATTTCTTAGTTTTTACTAAAAATTAAGGTGTTCAATAATTAAGGATCCTAATTTAAACATGCAATTAAAGCAAACGAAATAACAAACATTTCAGTATACAGTAAGAAAGTAAAATATATGATTTTAGTAAAAACGACATGAGGAATGGAATCACATTTTATTGAGGAAACAGAAGACTGTGAGCTGCTTGGTTTTATTTAGATGGGAAATGAGAGGCTGATCTGGATACAGAAACTGATGAGAGACTGCGGGAAAAGCTTTATGTATAATCAGGATTAACTAAATTTAGATTTTGTTCAGTAAGCTACTGCAGGACTAGAATTAGTTTCCTTCTGTGTTAGAAGTGCTCCTTTTTGATAACAGATCATGTGAGTTCCTGTGCCCTTAAGTGATCCGTGTTTGTTTTCTTTGTCTTGTGACTTTGGTTAAATAAGTGTTGTTTCAATGACCTATAATCCTGTTGTGTTCTAAAACCTTTTTGACGTTTTTAACAAACTTCCCAAATACCAAAATCTAACTAAAGTTCTTTTAGCCTCCCCCTGACTCTGGGATGGATGCATCAAAAAAAACCTCTCTGAGGCATCTCAGAGAGGAATGTCCAACTGTACATTCGGTATTTTTAACTCAGAAACTATCAGACAACTTGAGGTAAACTATAAACAATAGTGTATGGATAGATGTCATTAATATAGATATTTGAGAATTTCTATGTAGTCTCTAACATCTGATATGTCCTGATAAAATGTTATCAGTCATAATTCTAGTGATTATCCTAAAATATTTTATGTTGCAAAAACATCCAAGTTTTCTGCTAATTGTACTGTACTCAAATCTTTAATCATGCTATTTCAAGTTTTGTCCTTTATAGACAGTCATGATTTTATAGTTTTTACAAAATGAAGATTTTCAAGAAGACTCATAAAAAGAATCTTTTAAACAAATGTAAGTTTCTGATGGCCTTTAGACAATGCCACTGAACTGGGTAACAAATGACAACATTCTGATGGAAACCCTGATTATTGCATGCAGATCAATAGGAATCAGTTACATGGGACAGAATGAATGCGATTTATATGAATATGATGAACACATTTTATTACTTTATGACTTTGGAAAATACCCTAACTTAAATCTTTGTTTTTCAAAAAAACTTTTTCTCTTATGCTATGACCTACAACAAGTTAATAAAGTATGCCTCTATAAACAAAGATGAAACATTTATCTTTTTCTATGTGACCCTGCCAGAATTTAGCTTCTCCAGATGGCTCTCCTTTGGATTTGATGGTTTACTACAGATTACAACGAGTTACACTAATCACACTAATCATTGTTTTAATTTGTTCTGTTTCCAAATCGTTTGTGCTTTTGTTTCCCTACTACACTATGACTTTGTCAATGTTACTAGCTGTATTACTTATATCCTGTTTTATAAGACTGTTGTCTCTTACCATTCCAAGTATGTAAACAGGCCTCCAACAAAAATGATGATGACTAGGTGACTTGAAGCGGTTGATCAGATATGTACTTCTGTATAAGATCTTTGATTGTAACGGTGTAACTTTGGATATGGGAAGAAGCAACAAAAGGGAATATTTTCCTGGACCACAAGAGACAAGTAAGTACAAGTAATCCAGAGAATTCTGAGTACTGTTTTATGATCCAGTCCAGTAACAGCACATTGAATGGCCTGTTAAAGAAATCCTCACAAGACCTGGGAATGAGCATTCCTAGGACCATGGGACAAAATGGTCCTGTACTGCTCCCAAACCACGGTCAGCTTCATGACCCTGCAGGGGCTCTGCCAGCTGGAAATTGGCACTCGCCATCTACCTCTACAAAGATGAAATCATGGCCACTGCAGCTGCTGACCTTCAGCATCCCCTGAAAAGAGTTCAGGGTCAGGAATGAGGCACTCTCTGCTCTGAAAAAAACTGGCAAAACAGGCCTTTAGATAGTTAGACACTTTGGGGAGGAGATTTTTATGAGCCCCGAGTCTTTATCTTCTTATACCTAGAGAAACACTAACATGCCTGATGCTGACAGATGCT
Source organism: Oryx dammah (assembly GCF_014754425.2). NCBI lineage: Eukaryota > Metazoa > Chordata > Mammalia > Artiodactyla > Bovidae > Oryx > Oryx dammah. The sequence goes on along the minus strand of NW_024070191.1, from coordinate 1,288,940 downwards.
TTGGCTATTAAGGAAAAATTTCAACTGAAGTCAAAATAGAATAGCTGTGGCCCCGACACCCAAGGACATGGTGTCTAGGAGACAATATTGTGTGATTGCAGACAAGTCCTTGTGTTGTTAAGAACTTGAGTTTTCTGAGCTGTGTCAGACTTCGGATGCCATCAGCCATTCTCAAAACAAAGTCAGCTAGCAGCAGGTGATTAGACCTTCCTTTTTAAAGAGTCTCTTCTTGTCACCATTATATGCTTAGAAAATGAAATTGCTTAAGACCAGATGTTGACAAGAAGAAAAAAGCACAAGTGTAATGGACTGGATGAACCACAAGCTGGAAACAAGATTGCCGGGAGAAGTACCAATAACCTCAGATATGCAGATGACACCACCCTTATGGCAGAACGCGAACAGGAACTAAAGAGCCTCTTGATGAGGTGAAAGAAGAGAGTGAAAAAGCTGCCATAAAACTCAACATTCAGAAAACTAAGATCATGGCACCCAGTCCCCATTCACACTTCATGGCAAGTAGATGGGGAAACAGTGGAAACAGTGAGAGACTTTATTTTCTTGGGCTCCAAAATCACTGCAGATGGTGACTGCAGCCATAAAATTAAAAGATGCTTGCTCCTTGGAAGAAAAGTTATGACTAATCTAGACAGCATATTAAAAAGCAGAGACATTACTTTGCCAACAAAGGTCCATCTAGTCAAAGTTATGGTTTTTCCAGGAGTCATGTATGGATGTGAGAGTTGGACTATAAAGAAAGCTGAGTGCCGAAGAATTGATGCTTTTGAACTGTGGTGTTGGAGGAGACTTTTGAGAGTCCCTTGGACTGCAAGGAGATCCAACCAGTCCATCCGGAAGGAAATCAGTCCTGAATATTCATTGGAAGGACTGATGCTGAAGCTGAAACTCCCAATACTTTGGCCACCTGATGCGAAGAACTAACTCATTTGAAAAGACTCTGATGCTAGGAAAGATTGAAGGCAGGAGGAGAAGGGGACGATAGAGGATGAGATGGTTGGATGGCATCACTGACTCAATGAACGTGAGTTTGAGTAAGCTCTGGGAGTTGGTGATGGACAGGGAGGCCTGGCGTGCTGCAGTCCATGGGGTCACAAAGAGTCAGACACGACTGAGCGACTGAACTGAATGACCAACAGCCACATTAAAGGTTAGGACCTACTTAAATAAACCTAGACAACTGGCTACCTGGCTACAAGTCTTCTCGAAGTGTTAAGTCTACATTAGGATTCAAGCTTGATTTCCTAAAAAGAGATAAGATCTATTTGGTCTAATATTATTGAGGTTGTCATTCTTCCAACTACTTCTGAGTCCAGACGACTCCATTCCTTGGACAGGATGACCCAGGGACTGACCCGAAGCACACCACAAACAAAACTGCCATCAAATGTAGCTTGGTTCTTACTCCTTCTCTGACCCCTAGTGAAAATAATCCTTTTACGGATATTTGGCCTCTGTTTTGTAAATTACTTGTTAAGTTTTATCTCCTCCAGATGACAACAGGTTTACATCAACTTAATTATGATGCAGAGATTACAGTCCTCCTTAGAACAGATCCTGCAGGAATAATCAGAAAATTCACCCTCGGGCCCCTTGATAAAGCTCCGGGACACCCACGAGGGCCTCTGAGCTGGACAACTGGTGATTGTCAAACAGAACAAAACTAAGGTTTTTTTCCTCAGCTGGACAAGAACCACCCCTATTTCCCTTCCTCCACTGATACAGAGCGAATAAACTGACAGGGGGGGAATTTGTTGCAGTGAAAAGGAAAAAAAAAGAGAGAAATGACTTTTCCTTTTTTCCCTGAGAACAAAGAAGATACAGGGAATAGTCAGCAGGCCTGATCACTCCTAGATCACTTTGCTGTATGTGCTTAGTAGCTCAGTCGTGTCTGACTCTGCGACCCTATGGACTGTAGTCCGCCAGGCTCCTCTGTCCCTGGGAGTCTCCTGACCCAGCTCTCCCGCGTTGCAGGTGGATTAAAGGTTCCTGGTCTGTGGACTGTAACTCTGCTTGAGCTACATTTACACCTGTCATCCTTTGACTCTATGCTAATTACGTCCTGTACCTGGTACTCACCTTTACCTACTCACTGGAAAAGAATCTGATGCTGGGAGGGATTGGGGGCAAGAGGAAATGGGGACAACAGAGGACAAGATGGCTGGATGGCATCACCGACTCGATGGACGTCAGTCTGAGTGAACTCCGGGAGATGGTGATGGACAGGGAGGCCTGGCGTGCTGCGATTCATGGGGTCTCAAAGAGTCGGACACGACTGAGGGACTGAACTGAACTGAACTTGCCTTTATCTCTGGAACTTTACCTTTACGTTTATCTGGCATACTCTTCTCAGCCCTCCCCGCCCAGTTTTTCTCTTTTTGCATTACAGAAGGAAGGCCATGGTACAATACCGGGTTGCCAGACTGCCAACCCCCTGCTACCTAACACCAGCCCAAGACCCTGCAAGAAACAACGCCAGAGGAAGAACGCAAGATCCTTACACCACTGATTTTCATCACTGCCCCCGGCCGCGGGCCCTCATCTGTATGATCCCCCAGACTCCACATGGAGGGGGCCCAGCTCCTGAGGACATGTGCCTGCTGAGTCTCCCCTCTGCCGGCTGGGGACTAAAGCCACCTTTCCATCTCCTCCAAACTCTCTGTATTATTCGTTCAGCTTCGGTGCACAGACAAGGCCAAGATGTTGGTGGCATCACACTCATCACTAGATGATGCTGAGAGCAAAGCTTTGGAGCCAGGAGACCAGCTGCACACTGAGTATTCACACTGCACACATGTGACCAACTTGACAAGCGTCGGGGCTGCATGGCCGCGCCTTCGGGACATTTCACTGCTGCGCCGCAACCTTGGCCTGTACAGAGCTCATACACATTTACGTCGACTCCCAGGACCTTTGGAGTTGACGTTTTTTCTGAAAATAATTGAAAAATGAGCACGTTGCTGCGAGCGCCAGGGCCCAGCGCACCCAGCTGGGCCGCCAGGCAGGCCTGCAGGGAAGGCATGCTCCCCTCCGGCCGATTCCCAGCCGTCAGCAGACATGTGACTCAGGCTCACGCGCCGGGGTGGAAGCCCTGCCTGCTGTGGCCGGCCCTCAGGTCAGGGAGGGGGCAGCTCCTGAGCTGCTGACAGGGAGGGGGCGGTGATTGCTGCTGCTTCAGAAGTGGGCCCCTTTGCAGTCCGCCCGGGAGGGGAGGCCCGATTCTGTTTGGCGTCCTGCACCCCTCCTCTGGGGACGGCAGGGAGCCCAGCCTCTTCCCCTTTCTGGCCTTGGTGGGCTTCCTTTGCAGACAGCTCCCTTTGTTTGGAGTTCGAGGCAGAAGGAGAGGAAAAGGTCAAGTGGCTGTGAGCAGAAAGGGTTGCAGTGAGAAGGAGAAAAAGAGGAAGGAGCTTTTCTCTTTCCTTTCCTGAGAGCAAAGATGATAAAAAGAGCACTGCACAGGCCTGAAGACGTCTAGTTTATTTTTTTTTTTCCTTTAACTGCTCCTGACTCTGAATGTCTGAAACTAAGTTTGCTTTTCTGCCCCCTAGCTCAGCAGGAGCTACAATTCACACCTACATTTCTTTGACTCTGTGCTAAATACTATCCGGTGTTGACACTTACAGCACCCTTCCCTTTGCAGTTACATACTAGAAAGGAGGTCTCAGAGCCACCACCTAACCGCCAGACTTAGTTATTGGGTTACTGACGCCAGTTTCTGTCTGTCTTTGAAACAACGCAAGAGGAAGACATCAGGACCCCATTCCCTTTGTTCCCCCCATCTCCTGTGCAAGCCCCCATCTTACATAAGCCCTGGACTCCTCATGGGGCGGGGCGGGGTGTGGGCACAGTTCCTGAGGCAGGAGCCTGCTGTGTGCTCCTCTCCACCGGCTGAGAACTGAAGCCAGCTTTCTATTTCCTCCAGACTCGGTCTCCGTATTTCTCCGTATTTGGCTTCGGCGGGCAGAGAAAGACAAGATTTTGGCCGGCAACCATTCTAGCGTCCCGTCCATGATCTGGTCGCCGGCAGGTGGCCCTAACAGACAGCCAGGGGCTCCGGCCTGCCTGGTGACTCACTGGGGAGCCTGGGACTGTGGCAGAGAACAGGGCAGAGGCTGCCTTTTGCAGCTGCCAAGGCTTCTTTTGCCTTGAGAGCACTTCTTCTTCTCTTGTCCACTCCACCTTAACTTCCACTCCAAGAAACACTAAATATTGGAGGACCAGAGAGGGGGTCTGGTACATCATCGTGACACCCGCTAGCATTTTCTTAAGTCCCCCAAGGTACACCTCAAGGCCTCTTGACATTTTCCTTTGGAGGAAACTGATGCAGTTTCAATTTGGGTGTTTTTCCCTATGGAAGTGGGGGGCCTGTTTGTAAGGTGCTGCTTTGGACAAGGGTCACAGGCTTAGTGAGACTTGGAAGGCCTGTCTGGGGCAGTCTTGCCATTTGTTTTTGAATTTCTGGGCATTTCTTCACCATCTGCTTCGTTTTCCGTGACTTCCCACTAGCGAGGATTGGTTTGCTGTGTTTCCTTTCTCTTGTGCTGCAGACTTCTGACACAAACTGTGCAAGCTACAATGGGAGGCGCTTTCTCTGAGAGTCCATCTCAGAGTGCCTTAGGGAAAATCCTCAGTGACCGGTTGACCTGAGGCTGGAGATAAACGGGCTCAGCTGGGACATTTACAACCAGCCAGCCTCCTCTTTGCATTTATTGAGGCAAGAGATAGGTGGACTACAGTTGAGGAATTTACAACCAGCCTCCTGTTTGCTATCTGAAATGGAAGTAACAGCAGAATAAGGGTAAATAGCCAGTCTTTCTCTCTTGTAAACACCTTACTGTACTAGTCATGGAAAGGACAAAGAGGAGGCAAAACCCTGGGTGAGCAAAGGTCTGAGGGATCCCCCCTAACCCCTTTTTAGGATAAGGGAGGTACTACAGATCCTACACAGTGCAGAAAGGCTCCTTGGAGTCCAGGTCAGAGGATGATTCCATGAGGTTGCAAAGAGTCGACACGACTGAGCAACTTTCACTTCACTCTCGTGAGTCCTGCTCCTCCCAGAGGCCTTCACTTCAAGACCCATCTTGGCTAAGGTGTGCATGCTCACCCCAGGGGAAGGTCCAGAGACAAATTAATGGCAGGGGGGAGGGGGGAGAGGGGGAAAAGCAAGATGATTGACCTGAGGGAAGACAAAGACCCAGAAAGGAGTTTTTTCTACCTCCTTCAGTTCAGTTCAATCATTCAATCATGTCTGACTCTTTGTGACCCCATGGACTGTAGCATCCAGGCCTCCCTGCCCATCACCAACTCCTGGAGCTCTAACTCATGTCCATTGAGTCAGCGATATCATCCAACCATCTCATCCTCTGTCGTCCCCTTCTCCTCCCACCTTCAATCTTTCCCAGCATCACAGTCTTTTCCAAGGAGTCAGTTCTTCAAATCAGGTGGCCAAAGTACTGGAGTTTCCGCTTCAGCATCAGTCCTTCCAATGAATATTCAGGACTGATTTCCTTTAGAATGGACTGTTTGGATCTCCTTGCTGTCCAAGGGACTCTCAAGAGTCTTCTCCAACACCACAGTTCAAAAGCACTGGTATTCTTCAGTGCTCAGCTTTCTTTATACATCAACTCTCACATCCATACATGACCACTGGAAAAACCATAGGTTTGACTAGATAGCCCTTTGTTGGCAAGTAATGTCTCTGCCCCCTTATAAAGGATTTAAACTTCCCAAAGGCAAGACTTCCTCTGATCTCACCAGTGTGCCTTTCTGCATGTACTTTTCTTCCCAATAAACTTTCCATTTTACTCTTTACTTCTGCCTCTTGAATGGACAGGCAAGGCTAGGGACATCAGCCCTAACTGCTGGCTCCTTTGGTCCACTGGTTAGTGACAGGGCCCACATGGGGTCACAAACAAAGAATAAACCACAGTGATCTGTGAGACTGACCAAACTGTCCAAACGGCATCCAGGTATCTCACTAGTGCCTAACTTCTCAAAGCTGTGAGACTACCAGATTCCAGACCTCTGGCCACATGACCATCCCTTCAGAGAATTTTTCGTTGGTGGGGTATAAGAAGGACTCCTTATAGGAGACTGGAATGCAAAAGTAGGAAGTCAAGAAACACATGGAGTAACAGGCAAATTTGGTCTTGGAGTACAGAATGAAGCAGGGCAAAGTCTAATAGAGTTTTGCCAAGAGAACACACTGGTCATAGCAAACATCCTCTTCCAACAACACAAGAGAAGACTCTACACATGGACATCACCAGATGGACAATACCGAAATCAGATTGATTATATTCTTTGCAGCCAAAGATGGAGAAGCTCTATAGTCAGCAAAAACAAGACCAGGAGCTGACTGTGGCTCAGATCATGAACTCCTTATTTCAAAATTCAGACTTAAATTGAAGAAAGTAGGGAAAACCACTAGACCATTCAGGTATGACCTAAATTAAATCCCTTACAAATATACAGTGGACGTGAGAAATAGATTTAAGAGACTAGATCCAATAGACAAGGGTGCCTGATGAACTATGGATGGAGGTCATGACATCATACAGGAGATGAGGATCCAGACCATCCCCAAGAAAAAGAAATGCAGAAAAGTAAAATGGCTGTCTGAGGAGGCCTTACAAATATCTGTGAAAAAAAGAGAAGTGAAAAGCAAAGGAGAAAAGGAAAGATATACCCATTTGAATGCAAAGTTCCAAAGAATAGCAAGGAGAGATAAGAAAGCCTTCCTCAGTGATCAATGCAAAGAAATAGAGAAAAACAACAGAATGGGAAAGACTAGAGATCTCTTCAAGAAAATTAGAGATACCAAGGGAACATTTCATACAAAGGGGGGCTCAATAAAGGACAGAAATGGTATGGACCTAACAGAAGCAGAAGATATTAAGAAGAGGTGGCAAGAATACACAGAAGAACTGTACAAGAAAGATCTTCACAACCCAGATAATCACGATAGTGTGATCATTCACCTAGAGCCAGACATCCTGGAATGTGAAGTCAAGTGGGCCTCAGGAAGCATCACTATGAACAAAGCTAGTGGAGGTGACGGAATTCCAGTTGAGCTACTTCAAATCCTGAAAGATGATGCTGTGAAAGTGCTGCACTCAATATGCCAGCACATTTGGAAAACTCAGCAGTGGCCACAGGACTGGAAAAGGTCAGTTTTCATTCCAATCCCAAAGAAAGGCAATGCCAAAGAATGCTCAAACTACCGCATAATTGCACTCATCTCACGTGCTAGTAAAGTCATGCTCAAAATTCTCCAAGCCAGGCTTCAGCAATATGTGAACCGTGAACTTCCAGATGTTCAAGCTGGTTTTAGAAAAGACAGAGGAACCAGAGGTCAAATTACCAACATCCACTGGATCATCGAAAAAGCAAGAGAGTTCCAGAAAAACATGTATTTTTGCTTTATTGACTATACCAAAGCCTTTGACTGTGTGGATCACAATAAACTGTGGAAAATTCTTCAAGAGATGGGAATACCAGATCACCTGACTTGCCTCTTGAGAAATCTGTGTGCAGGTCAGGAAGCAACAGTTAGAACTGGACATGGAACAACAGACTGGTTCCAAATAGGAAAAGGAGTACATCAAGGCTGTATATTGTCACCCTGCTTATTTAACTTCTATACAGAGTACATCATGAGAAATGCTGGGCTGGAAGAAGCACAAGCTGGAATCAAGATTTCCGGGAGAAATAGCAGTAACCTCAGATATGCAGATGACACCACCCTTATGGCAGAAAGCAAAGAAGAACTAAAGAGCTTCTTGATGGAAGGGAAAGAGGAGAGTGAAAAGTTGGCTTAAAACTCAACATTCAAAAACTAAGATCATGGCATCTGGTCCCATCACTTCATGGGAAATAGATGGGGAAACAGTGGAAACAGAGTCAGACTTTATATTTTTGTGCTCCAAAATCATTGTAGATGGTGACTGCAGCCATGAAATTACAAGACGCTTACTCCTTGGAAGGAAAGTTATGACCAACCTAGATAGCATATTGAAAAGCAGAGACATTACTTTGCCAGCAAAGGTCTGTCTAGTCAAGGCTATGCTTTTTCCAGTGGTCATGTATGGATGTGAGAGTTGGACTATAAAGAAAGCTGAGCACCGAAGAATTGATGCTTTTGAACTGTGGTGCTAGAGAAGACTCTTGAGAGTCCCTTGGACTGCAAGGAGATCCAACCAGTCCATCCTAAAGGAGATCAGTCCTGGGTATTCACTGGAAGGACTGATGTTGAAGCTGAAACTCCCAATACTTTGGCCACCTGATTCAAAGAACTGACTCCTTGGAAAAGACCCTGATTTGGGAAAGATTGAAGGTGGGAGGAGAAGGGGATGACCGAGGATGAGATGGTTGGATGGCATGACTGACTCAATGAACAGGAGTCTGATAAACTCCAGGAGTTGGTGATGGACAGGGAGGCCTGGCGTGCTGCAGTCCATGGGGTCGTAAAGAGTCAGACACAATTGAGCAACTGAAGTGAACTGAAGGACTCCGTCACAAAGGGAGAATGCTGTTTCTCCTTAAGAGACAGTCACCCTCTCTTTTCCCTCTAATAAATTTCCTTTTCTTGCCTGACTGCCCGGCTCGGGGGTCTCTTTTTCTGTGCACTCGCCTGACACTTAGGACTCCCGGTCTGGGAAACTAGGACCTTGCTTCCAGCTACTGCTCACTGCTGCTGACTGCATCATGCATCCCGAATCAGTTATGATGAGCAGTGACTTAATAGGAAATTGAGGACGATGCCACTTTAATGTAGAAAGTGAAGAGAGACTAAAGAGCCTCTTGATGAAGGTGAAAGAGGAGAGTGACAAAGCTGGCTTAAATCTCAACATTAAAAAAACGAAGATCATGGAATACTGTGCCATCACAGCATGGCAAGCAACTGGGGGAAAAGTGGAAACAACGGCTGTTTATTTTCTTGGGCTCCAAAGTCACTGTGGACGGTGGTCGTAGCCACAAGATTAAAAGACGCTTGCTCCTTGGAAGAAAAGCTATGACAAACCTCTCTCTCTCTCTTTAGTCGCTAAGTCGTGTCCGACTCTTGCGACCCCATGGACCGTAGCCCACCAGGCTCCTCTGTCCATGGGATTCTCCAGGCAAGAATACTGGAGTGGGTTGCCATTTCCTTTTCCAGGGGATCTTCCCGACCCAGGAATCGAACCCAGGTCTCCTGCATTGCAGGCAGATTCTTTACCAACTGAGCCATGAGGGAAGCCTCCACGACAAACCTGGACAGCATATGAAAATGCAGAGCCATCACTTTGCCAACAAAGGTCCGTCTAGTCAAAGCTATGGTTTTATCAGTGTCGTGTATGGATGTGAGAGCTGGACCATAAAGAAGACTGAGCACCAAAGAATTGATGCTTGGGAACTGAGGTGTTGGAGAAGACTCTTAAGAGTCCCTTGGACAGCAAGGACATCAAACTAATAAATCCTAAAGGAAATCAACCCTGAATGTTCATTGGAAGGACTGATGCTGAAGCTGAAGCTGCAATACTTTGGCCACCTGATGGGAAGAACTAACTCATTAGAAAAGACCCTGATGCTGGGAAAGATTGAAGGCGGAAGGAGAAGGGGACGACAGAGGATGAGATGGTTGGATGTCATCATTGACTCAATGCACATGAGTTTGAGCAAGCTCCAAGAGCTAGTAATGGACAGGGAAGCCCATGGGGTTGCAGAGAGTCAGACACAATTTAGTAACTAAACAACAACAAAGATGATCAGAAACATTTAAAAAAAAATTTTTTTTTTTTTGAGGAAACTGTTTTAAGGCCTCTTAGGGTGAAAATTACTTTTTTCTTTTTAAAGTTACATTTCTAGGTGTCTTTGAGATATAAATGTTCTATCTAATCTTCCTAAGTAGCTCTATTGTACGTTTGTTTGTGTCAGGCTTATAAGAGGTGTTTTTATAATTTGCTGCTGCTGCTGCTAAGTCGCTTCAGTTGTGTCCGACTCTTTGTGACACCATAGACGGCAGCCCACCAGGCTCCCCCGTCCCTGGGATTTTTTAGGCAAGAACACTGGAGTGGGTTGCCATTTCCTTCTCCAATGCATGAAAGTGAAAAATGAAAGTATAATTTAGTGATGGCCAAATAACTGATTTAAAATTAGAGAAACTAACTAATTAAATCTAGAGCACAGACCAAAAAGCTGCCAAAACTGGGGTTTCCTAGGAACTGCAGGATTTTGTCACATATGGATACCCCAACTTTGGGCTAATTGCAAAGCCATTACACCATGCTTTGAAAGGTACAGATTCTGAAACTTTGGTTTGAATGGGAGATTGGCAAAAGGCTTATGAGACTCTGAAGCTGAATCCCATGACTGAAACGGCCTTAGGCCTGCCCAAGCGCCAGAAAGAATTCAAAGTGTATGTGCAGGAGGAGCAGGGGCTGGACCAGGGTGTGGTGGGAGAGAATCCCTGACCAGTAACTTATCTTTCAAAGCAGCTGGACACCAGGGCCACCAGCCGGCCCGCTGCTTACTAGCAGTCGCTGCCACCTGTGAACTGCTAAAAGAGACAGTGAAGTTCACTTTGGGCAAGCCAGCCACAGTGTCCGTCCCACAGAAAGTCCTAGTCCTGCTGGAACGATGGGGTGGATGCTGGATGACCTCAGGGAGGATGGGGAATATCAGGCAATCCTCCTTGATGGCCCCTGTGGAGCCCTGTCCCAAAGTCACAGGGTAAAATCTCTGTAACTCACCAAGCCCCATAGCAACTGTTGCCACGAGCCTCCAGATCTAAACTGGACATCTCCCTGATCCCATATTAGGTAAAATACCCACCCTACTATCCACCCTGTGCTGTGCTGCGCTTAGTTGCTCAGTCGTATCTGACTGTTTGAGACCCCATGGGCTGTAGCCCACCAGGCTTCTATCCATGGGGATTCACCAAGCAAGAAAACTGGAGTGGGTTGCCATACCCTTCTCCAGGGGATATTCTCAACCCAGGGATCGAACCCAGGTCTCCCACATTGCAGGCGGATTCTTTACCGTCTGAGCCACCAGGGAAGCCCACTCTATAATATCCTAACCAATCACCTACTGCCACCCTTCCAGTAGGAACTTTCTCTGTCTTGAGGCTGTAAAACTTGGCTACTCGTCTTGAGGGGTTCTGCTCTCCCTCGAGCTGGCCCACTGTTCACAGTGTCTCCCACTCTAATAAACTTCATTCTCATTTGGCCTCATGTCCAGAAATGACCCACCTGTGCATGGGCCGGGACAACCCGCAATGTCACCACAGAGTGAGCAGTTCTTACTTCCTTCTCCATGCTTCCTCACTCCCTGAGCAGCAGATCCTCCAAGACTCCTGGAGGTTTGGAGACTGTCCACCTTGATTGACTGGGTCTGTCAGATAAGCCCCCGAGCAAGGCTGGCTGGGACCTTTTTCTGACGGCAGTGATTCTGGGAGGGAGGGTTAGCGGCGGGCAGTAGCTGTGGAGCAACCGATGACTGTGGCCAAAGCCCCCTCCCGACCCTACTCTGCACAGAAAGCTGAGCTCATTGCTCTAATCCCAGCTCTAATCTTCCCAGAAGGAAAAAGGGCCTGACTTCCTTTTCTTTACCCAACTCTGGGGATCACGAGTCTTTCATATAAAAGTAGGTAAAACAGACAGGGAACAAAAAGAAAAATCCTTCTCAATTACCCCCCTAAAGACCAAAGCTCGTGTGGTTAAAGAAACTGACCAAATGCCTGTCAGGTTCATGTGGGCTGGGAAATAGTCGATATTAAGTTGATACTAGTATTGTTTAAGCTTGCTGATCTAATCAATATAGGCATGCCAGTAAGAGTCAAAGTTCAATTTCATGGGACTGAATTTACTGATGAAACATGATTTATAACTTTATGAACTTAGAAAGAGGTGGCAAGAATACACAGAAGAACTATACAAAAAAGATCTTCATGACCCAGATAACCACGATGCTGCGATCACTCACCTAGGGCCAGACATCCTGAAATGCGAGTTTTGGGAGAAGATTTTTATGACCCCTGATTCTTATATCTTCTCATACCTAGAGAAACACTAACATCATTGATGGTGACAGCCACTTTGACTGTTAAAAAATTTACAGTTAAAGTAAAAATAGAATAGATATGGAAATGATTAGGTGACACTGAGGCAGAAATTGCCAGACAGTATAAGACTATGAGACCTCAGTTCCTTTTTAATTTCAATATTTTTTCTCTTCTTAAGTAAGCATCTCACTCATTGTTCTAATTTCTAGGCATTCAGAGAAATGCCTCCCTGGTCTGGAGGGTCATAAGACATTCAGACCCAGTGTTAGGGGAAGCACACTGATTGAAACCGCCCACCCTGGCCAGGCTCTAGTAACCATTTGCATGAGCTGTTTTACGACAGGAGGTCCTGGTAAGGAACATGGAACTAATAAGCCACCACCAACCGGAAGAGTTCGGGAAAGGTCAAAAGGAGACACCACATGTCTGACCACCTCCCAGAATCCTTCTCTCTGACATCCATCTTGGTTGAGCAGTCTGTGCGCCACCAGGAAGGACTCTGAGTCAGAATGATTGGCCAAAGACAACCTGGAAACTAATCCAGCGCCATAAAATCCGAGACTGGGAGCCACGCAGCAGAGCGGGTCTCCTGTGTTCCCTCCCCCTGCTGCTCTCCGCCCGGGAGCCCTCTTCCAATAAAGTCTCTTGCTTTGTCTACACTTGTATCCTCGGACAATTCTTTTCCACGTGTTAGACAAGAGCCCGCTCTCTTGGGGCCCTGGAGGGGGCTCCCCTCCTACACCAGCAGGACAAGACAATCATAAACTGCTGTCCAGTTTCTCAAGGGGAAAAAACTCCAAGAAGACCATTAGCTCTTAAACATATATTTGGTCCCTAAATAATGGTCTGGGGTCTTGAGAAAAGGTCAAGTGATGGTGTTGCAATGTCTGCAGAAACTGAGAAACTGAGGGTCCAAAAAAGCCATAAAAACGACAAACTGGACATTGCGACATTCAAACTGATTGGTCAAAAATGACGCACATTAAAGTCACAAGCAACCAAAATTATACAGATCAATTCTAGTAGAGATATAAAACTGCTGTAATGCCCGCCTTTTTGGGGCTCTTCACCCCCTCTCAGAGTCTATGTTGAGAGCTCTGTATCTCCAGCCTTTAAAAATAAACTTTACCTGTGTGAGAGTTTGTGAGTTTGCAGAATTCATTCTTTGGCTCTGTGAATAGAATCGGTTTTCACATTTCAGTACCATGGTATGATTGCAGACAAGTCCTTGTATTGTTAAGAACTTGAGTTTTCTGAGCTGTGTCAGACTTAGGATGCCATCAGCCGTTCTAAAAACAAAGTCTGCTAGGAGCAGGTGATTAAACCTTACTTTTTAAAGGTCTTTTTCCTGTAACTGTTATATGTTTGTGCTTAGTCCCTCAGGCGTGTCTGACTCTTTCTGACCCCATGGACTGTGGCCTGCCATCTTCGCTGTCCATGGGGATTCTCCAGGCAAGAAGACTGGAGTGGGTTGCCATTTCCTTCTCCAGAGTTATATGTTTAGACAATGAAATTGCTCTGGATCATATATTGACAAGGAAAAAAGCCACATGTGTAATGATCAATAATGACATTAAAAGTTAAGACCTACTTAGATAAACCTAGACAACTGACTACCTGGCTATAAGTCTCTTTGAATCGTTAAATCTAAATTAGGATTCAGGCTTAATTTTTTTCTACTTTGTCTATTAATGTTCCAGTTGTCTTTCCTCCAATTACTTCTGAGTCCAAATGGCTCCATCCTTCGGACAGGATGTCCCAAGCGCTGACCCTATCTGGACCCCATCAGAACTGTCATCAAATGCAGCTTGGTTCTTACTCCTTCCTTGATCCTTAGTTACAGTAACTCTTTCACTGACCCATGGCCTCTGTTTTTTTAAAAATACCTGTTAAGTTTTGTCTCCTCCTGATTACAACAGATTTACGTCAAGGTGATGATGATGCAGAGAGAAAAACCACTCTTCCCAACAGATGTTATAGGAATAACCACAGAAGCCACCCTGGGGCCACTTAAAACAGACTGAGAGCTTTGTGACTCCGACTAGTTAGGGTCTCTGGGTTAAGGAACGGAACTCATACATGCAAGTACCTAGTTAACTGGAGAAATTAAATCTTACCTTAACTATTGAGGGGCTCTTTAACTGTTCAAAATTAAAAAAGCCAGCTTGGTAAAACCTTAAACTAGGGCTTCTAGGGGGAAGTTCAGGTTTCTCTGTGTCTTTGAGTTGTAAATGTTCTATCTGACCTTCCTAGTTTGTTCTGGGGTGTGTGTGTGTGTGTGTGTGTGTGTGTTTGTGTAAGGCCTATAGGAGATCTTTTTGCCTTCTCAATCGTTTGCATCTCTGAGGAGCTATAATTTATTGGTGGCCAAATGATGGATTCTTTGAAAATCTGAGAGACTAATAAATTATTAAATTTAGAGCATTCTCATTGTAAACAACTGTTTTGATGTTAAAAGTATAATATAGTTATAATTAAAACAAAAGTCATATTAATCTAAGAACTTTTTCTTGAATGAGAAAAATTGGTTGAGGAAGCTTCATTGTGGCCTTCCCCTCAATGGGACTTACAGATGCTAATAAGAGCAATTAGGAATATAAAGAAAAAACTTTGGGGAAAAAAGTCTAGCTATTATATCAATGAGGTAAAAAAAATTTTTTTTAAGGAGTTACCTAAAATGAATAATTCTTTGTGCGGCTATTTAGAATGGGTAAATAGATAGACATGATGCTACTACACTGTTGGAAAGGGTCAGTTTTCATTCCAATCCCCAAGAAAGTGTCAGTCACTCAGTCGTGCTCAACTCTTTGCAACCCAATTGACTGTGGCCAGCCAGGCTCCTCTGTCCATGGGATTCTCCAGGCAAAAATACTGGAGTGGGTTGCCATTTCCTTTTCCAGGGGATCTTCCCGACCCAGGGACTGAACCCAGGTCTCCTGTATTGCAGGCAGATTCTCTACCATTTGAGCCACCAGGGAAGCCCAATCCCAAACAAAAGCAATGCCAAAGAAAGTTCAAACTACTGCACAATTGCGCTCATTTCACATACAATAGAAAGATAATGCTCAAAATCCTGGGAGCTAGGCTTTAACAGTACATGAACTGAGAACTTCCAGATGTTCAGCTGGATCTAGAAAAGGCAGAAGAACCAGAGATCAAACTGCCAACATCCACTGGATCTTAGATAAAGCAAGGCAAGTCCAGAAAGACATCTACTTCTGCTTCATTGACTACACTAAAGCCTTTGACTGTATGGATCACAACAAAGTGTGGAAAATTCTTCAAGAGATGGGAATACCAGATCACCTGACCTACCTCCTGAGAAACCTGTATGCAGGTCAAGAAGCCACAGTTAGAACTGGACATGGAACAACAGACTGGTTCCAAATAGGAAAAGGGGTATGTCAAGGCTGTATATTGTCACCCTGCTTATTTAACTTATATGCAGAGTACATCATGAGAAATGCCAGGCTAGATGAAGCTCAAACTGCAATCAAGATTGCCAGGAGAAATATCAATAACCTCAGATATGCAGACGATACCACCCTAATGGCAGAAATCAAAGAGAAATTAAATAGCCTCTTGAAGAAGGTGAAAGAGGAAAGTGAAAAAGCTGGCTTAAATCTCAACATTCAGAAAACTAAGATCATGGCATCTGGTCCCATCACTTCATGGCAAATAGATGGGGAAACATCGGAAACAGTGACAGACTTTATTTTCTTGGACTCCAAAAATCACTGCGGATTGTGACTGCAGTCATGAAATTAAAAGACGCTTGCTCCTTGGAAGAAAAGCTATGACATTAGAAAGCAGAGACATCACTGCCAACAAAAGTCTGTCTTGTCAAAGTTATGGTTTTCCACTAGTCGGGTATGGATGTGCCAGTTGGACCATAAAGAAAGATGAGCACCGAAAAATTGATGCTTTTGAACGTCGTTGTTGGAGAAGCCTCTCAAGGGTCCCCTGGACTGCAAGAAGATCAAACCAGTCAATCCTAAGGAAATCAACCCTGAATACTCATTGGAAGGACTGATGCAGAAGCTGAAGCTCCAGTACTTTGGCCACCTGATCCCAGGAGCTGACTTGGTAGATAGTGGCTCTGGGTTGGACATTTGCAATCAGCCAACCTCCTTTTTGCACTTCCTGAGGCAAGAGATAGGTGGGGTCCAGTTGAGGAATTTATAGCTTCCTGTTTGTTCTCCAAAATGGAAGAAACAGTAGAATCAGGGTAAATAGCCAGTGTTGCAAACATCTCAAGGAAATAATCATGGCAAGGACAAAGACAGGCAAAACCCTGTCTGAGTAAAAGATTAAGGGAACACCGTTTCCCTCTTTTTAGGATAAGGGAGACACCATACAAGCACAGAAAGGTTTGCTGGAGTCAAAAGTCAGAGGATAATGCCAGGCCATAGTGAGTCTTGCTCCTTCCAGAAGCCTTGCTTGGAGATCCATCCTGGGGAAGGTCCTGAGACAAACTGACGGGTTGGGGGGTGGAGAGGTGCAGACAAAGCAAGATTATTGGCCCAAGGGAAGACAAAGGCCTGGAAACCGCCCCTTATAAAGGACTTAAACTTCCCAAGGGTGAGACTCTCTGAGCTCACAGTGTTCATTTCTGAATGTGGTTTTGTTTTCAGTAAACTTTTTACTTTACTCTTTACCTTCTGCCTCTCTCGACTGGGCAGGCAAGACTAGGGACCTTAACCCTAACTGTTGGCTCCTGCTGCTCAGTGGTTAGGACTCCGGGGCTGGGAAATGACGACCTTGCTTCCGGCCACTGCTCCCTGCTGCTTACTGCATCCCAGATCAGACTCCCTGGAAAAGCCCCTGCTGCTGGGAAAGACTGAGGGCAGGAGGAGAAGGGGGTGAGGGGCAGAGGATGAGAGGGTGGCATGGCATCACCCACTCAGTGGACACGAGTGTGAGCAAACTCTGGAGATGGTGAAGGACAGGGCAGCCTGATGTGCTGCAGTCCGTGAGGTCGCAAAATCCGTTTCGACTGAGGGATTCAACAAGGTTAATGAACCGTGAGGAACCCCCTACTGGTCTCTAACATTAAAAGCTAAACAAGCCTGTTCTATTTACCCCAGTTTTAAGTTATCTATTTAACGGGCCAGAAAAATTTACATTGAGATATCTGACCAATTATTTTGGGACAGTTAGGCCAAAGGGCCTGACTTCCTGGGCTTTACCTGACTGGGGATAGAAGAGCCTTATACACAGAAGTAGGTAAAATAGACAAGGAACAACAACAAAAGCTTCTAAACTCTGTCCGAAGATCAAAGCTTGTTGACTGGATCCTTGTGAAAACTAAAGTCAAAGGTACAGAAGTTGGTGGAATTTAGATAAATGTATATAAATTGGTATATTTAAATGGGCTTTATATAAGATGGTTACAGCTCTTATTTAATTATATTGTGGGAAAGACATGGCATATAGTTTGCCACTAAGGAAATATTAACTAAATGTGCTGAGGATACCAAGTTACCTGAGTCATAAAAAATAAGTAAACTGGGAATTAACAGGCAAGGGTTAATTTTTAAAAAAGTGTTTTTGCTTTGGTTTAATTTATAAACTCAGAAAAGTCTTTGCTAAATGCCTTATACAAACCTTTGAAGACATGATAAATTAAAACTTGAAAGTTATAAAACAGAACTTTGTAAATTAAATTTCAGTTTTATTAAAAATCTTGCCACTGATTTTAGTAACTTCAGGTGACAGAACTGTTCTTTGAAAAACTAAATAACTGTCTTTGTCTTGCAAGTATGTAAACCAGAATAGGAATACAGGCCTCTAGGAGCTGAGACTAAGCCCAGTTAAGCAGACAAGTCCTGGGAAACCAAGAAAAAAAACGGCAGTTTTAAATCAAAACTGCTGAAAATGTTCCCTCAGCCAAACCTTATAGAAAGTAAGCCTTAATCATCTGAATAAGCAACTTTAAGGTCTTTCAGCTGTTAACTAGTAAGTTTATATTAATATCGTAATACCTGGTTCATAGCTAAAGCCATGAGATCGCATTTGCTTTTCTCTGTGTACACATTATACATATATGATATCTCTACTTCTAAAAGATATTATTAGAATTGGATTTATAAAGAGCTCTATTTAATTTTAATAAAAAATGTTTACATTTGAAGAAAACTGGCCAAGATGACTTTCAGGTTCACGTGGACTGGGAAATATTCAATATTAAGTTGAAACCTGATATTAATTTTTAAGTCTGTGGATCTAAATTAATATAGATGTTATTAAGAGTCATCAAATTTAAGTATAATACTTTATTGTTCCTAAGTTTAATAAATAAGACCTTACTAATCTCTTGCAAGAAAATAACTGGACATGAAGAAACTTCAAGGTAAATGTAAATAAGATAAAAACTTTGGGATAAAAACTTTAAAGTAAGCATATTTTAGAAATGTCCAAGTAAAATGATCTTTCCAGATGTTCGGTAACCTAAGATTCTAAAGCTGTGCCAATTTAAGCTAACTGATGAAAGTTTATTTATTTAAAAGATGTATCAGTTACTAAAAAATAAAAAAATTAAAAGTATTTGAGAATATTAATGAAAATGTTTGGTATCACCTGAGATGTTCTCTATAAGAAAGCAAATGTTTTTAGAAATTATCACTGGTATTTATGCTCACCAATCTATAGAATGCTAATATAAAGGTCAGTTGTTGATTGCTTAAGGAAAATAGGATGTGTGTTTTCAGTAAAGAAGGTATGAAAAATGGAACTGCATTTTATGAAGGGAAAAGGAAGTAGGTCTGACTGACAGGTGGCTATTTCAGGATGGGAGAACAAAGAAATGGGTAAAAAAGTGATAAGAAGTTGTGTGGAACGTGGACCCTGAGAAAAGAGTTTTGTGCATGGTTAGGATGAAGTTTAAAATAAATTTAATTAAGTTTACCTTTAAATGAATTTAAAAGTAAGCTGGTGCAAAACTTTTCAGAGAGAATTTGACTTTTCTCTGTTAAGGGACACAGATTCTTCAGATGTTGAACTGTCTTTGATAATAGATTTAAGTTTATTTACCTCTTAAATGATGCATTATGCATTTACCTCTAAAATTCTTTATTGTTACTTTGGCTAAGTGAACAGCTATTGTTTCACAATGACCTAGACTGAGTGTTCTAAAGCTCTTTGGTATTTGTTGACAAAACTTCCTAAATCATTCTAATGAAGCCCTTTTGACTACCAGCTAACTTTGGGAAGCTTCAGAGGGTTCCTGAAGCATCCCAAAGAGAGATATAACACTAATTAGGTTCATTTTGCAGAGAAGGCAATAGCACCCCACTCCAGTCCTCTTGCCTGGAAAATCCCATGGACAGAGGAGCCTGGTAGGCTGCAGTCCATGGGGCCTCGAAGAGTCGGACACGACTGAGCGACTTCCCTTTCACTTTTCACTTTCATGCATTGGAGAAGGAAATGGCAACACACTCCAGTGTTCTTGCCTGGAGAATCCCAGGGACGGGGGAGCCTGGTGGGCCGCCGTCTATGGGGTCGCACAGAGTCGGACACGACTGAAGCGACTTAGCAGTAGCAGCAGCAGGTTCATTTTGTATGCAGAATACATGGGAAGTATTGTCAAGTAATAAATCTTGGGTTACACTGTATGGTAAATGTTACTAATATAGATATCCTAGAAAGAAAGTGAAAGTGAAGTCGCTCAGTGTGTCCGACTCTTTGCGACCCCATGGACTGTAACCTACCAGGCTCCTCCGTCCATGGGATTTTCCAGGCAAGAATACTGGAGTGGGTTGCCATTTCCTTCTCCAGGGGATCTTCCTGACCCAGGGATTGAACCCAGGTCTCCCGCCTTGCGGGCAGATGCTTTAACCTCTGAGCCACTAGGGAAGCCGGAATTCCTACAGTTCTGGTATGTCTGGGTAAAATGTTATCAGTAATAATTCGAGTTACTATCTTACAGAGTCATCACAGCACTAACCAAGTTTTTTGCAAAAATGCTTCCTTTTCAAGAAAATTTATAGAAAGGACTTTTGGATAAATAAAAATTTCTGAACTGAGTAAGAAATTAAAGGACTCTGATGGAAAATCTGACTTCACAAAGGTTAACAAAAGGACTGAATGAACTGAGTTTCTGTGCCCTTAAATGACGCGTATTTATTTTCTCTGTGACCTTGGTTAAATGGAGAGGTATTGTTTCAGTGACCTCTGATCCTGTGTTTTAAAATCCTTTTGATGTTTCTAACAAACTTCCCAAATATCAAAATAGAACTAGGCTTTTTAGCCTCCAGCTGACTGCGATGGATGCTTCAAGGAAGTACCTCTGAGGAAACTCAGAGTTAAATGTTAAGCTACGTTTATTTGATATTTTTAATTCAAAAACATTATCAAATGATTGAAATTAAATTTTAGGTTGTGATAGATAAATACCAGTAATTCAGATATTTCATAATTTACATGGAATCCCTAACATCTGACAACCCACTCCAGTACTCTTGCCTGGAAAATCCCATGGATGGAGGAGCCTGGTGGGCTACAGTCCATGGGGTCGCTGAGAGTCGGACATGACTGAGCGACTTCACTGTTCACTTTCATGCACTGGAGAAAGAAACAGCAACCCACTCCAGTGTTCTTCCCTGGAGAATCACAGGGACGAGGGAGCCTGGTGGGCTGCCGTCTATGGGGTCGCACAGAGTCGGACACGACTGAAGCGACTTAGCAGCAGCAGCAGCAACGTCTGACAAGTCCTGATAGAATGTTATCAGGCATAATTCTAGAGATTATACTAAAATGTTATATATTCCAAGTTTCTTAACTACGTTGTACTCAAATCTTCAACCATGCAGAAAGGCCAAGGCACAATCAGTAGAGAAGCTGCTTTTAGAAAGAGTGATTCCCATCTGGGGAATCCCCTCTGAATTACACAGTGACAGAGGGACACAATTTTCTGGACAAACTTAAGGAAATGTGTAAAATTTGGTCAATTATGCAACATTTCCATTGTTCCATTCCATTCCATCACCCCCAGTCTTCTGGGTTAGTGGAAAGGATAAATCGAACAATGAAAACTCAGTTGGCTAAAATGATGGATGCTTATTCCTTTCCTTGGCCTAAGGCTATTCCATGGGTTCTCTTCAACCTCAGAGCTATTCCTTTTGGCAAACATCATTTGTTTCCCTTTGAGACTATTACAGGGAGTCCAATGAGACTGGATGAATATGATTCTATATTACTTAAGGGAGATATATTATTGAAAGGGCTTAGCCAAAGTATTGACAAATCATTCTAAATTTGTTTCTGAAACTTACTGTAGTAATCTATCCTCAAATGAAGATCAGATGTCCCCTGACCTACAACCAGGAGATTATGTATACTAAAAAAAGATATCATTCAAATGACTCCCTCCAGCCTAGATTGAAGGGCCCTTATTAGGTTCTTTTAACTATCTCATGTGCAGCAAAACTAAAGGGAATTGACTCTTGGATTGATATTTCCCACCTCAAAAGGGCTCCTGCACCAGACTGGTTTATAAAGAGAACTGCTAACCTCAGACCCACCTTAAAACAACACTCTGATAATAAGGACACACCATCACCAGGATGAGAATAAGATGACATCAGAAGTAGACAGCTGCCCCAAGTGACCCTGCACCTGACCCATATGACTGTTCATAAGTTTTCTCCTTAGTTTTCTGGACTCTTGCACATGAATCAAATGTTTTTCTATCATGGGCATGATCTTATGCAAATTTTAGAAATCAGTCAAACTGCTGGGTCAATTACCTGCATCCAATACTTCTGGTTTACTTTGATGGGTTTCTCTCCTCCAAGGCTCTGATTGGATGGCTCTTATAAAGTTTATTTTGGAAGAAAGAAATTATAGTTCTGTCTGGGCTGGTACTGACATCACTAGATGGGACCCACTCACTTGGCCAATCAAACATACTTATTCTAACCCTGGCCATAAATATGAATTTTCCCTTAAGTTTACTCTAGCTCAGTCAGAACAAAGGCTAAATTCCAGTCAAAAAAAGTAAACTCTAGACTATTAGGAGGGACACTTCCTCAGTTTGGAATGTATTTATCTGGCTAACACCAGGCTATAGTAGTCTAAGCCTAAAGGCTCCCCATGCTGGGAACAATTAAACCATACCAAGGATAATCAACCTAATAACACTAGAAAATTAGGCTAGGTGCCTTATGAATACAACCAATTTACCATTTCTCTTAAAGATGGTGATTGGTATGGAACAGATTGGGTCAGATGTCCAGAAATATACTGGCTGGGACCTAACGGGACTCAATGGCTTTGTGGATCCAATCTATGACCCTGGCTTCCACCAACCAGGCTGGCTAGGAAGGTGTACTTTAGGATTCCTTTGGGCTCAGGCCACTTATGTACAAACTCCGATGTGACTCCAGTATATTTACCATTAATATGAGCCCGATGGACCAAGAGATCTGTATTTCACTGATATGATGACTTGCTGCTGCTGCTAAGTCCCGTCAGTCGTGTCCGACTCTGTGTGACCCCACAGACGGCAGCCCACCAGGCCTCCGCGTCCCTGGGATTCTCCAGGCAAGAACACTGGAGTGGGTTGCCATTTCCTTCTCCAATGCATGAAAGTGAAAAGTGAAAGGGAAGTCGCTCAGTTGTGTCTGACCCTCAGCGACCCCATGGACTGCCGCCTACCGGGGTCCTCTGTCCATGGGATTTTCCAGGCAAGAGTACTGGAATGAGGTGCCATTGTATTTTTGTGCCTTCAATAAGACTGGAAAATGTTATTTCTTACATTGAAGACTTAACAAAATTCACTCAAAAGACATTAAATGATAGCAACTAGGCTACTAGCCTACTAAATTCTGAGGTCTTTATGAGAAAAGCTGTATTACAAAACCATATAGCCCTTGATATTCTTACAGCATCTCAGGGAGGAAACTGTGGTATAATTCAAACTGAATGTTGTGTTTACATACCAGATGAATCCTCTGATGTAACACACTTAATGACTCACGTGAAAAATCAGGTTGCTGCCTGATGATTCACTTCCTAGCCTTGCTGATCTCTTAGGAAGATGGTTTGGTTATGAAAGCGCATGGCTTAAAATCCTACTTGTAATTTTAACAACATTATTAGCTGTTGTAATCTGTTTATTTTATAAGGCTAAACATCTTGAAAAAAAAGATTGTATTTACAATACGGAATAATTGCAATAGTGTGATTCTAGGTGTGGGAAGAGGCAACAAGGGAAATATCTCTTGGATCCTATTAGGTTAGAAGAAAGAGGATCCAGAGAATCTTTTATTCTCTACCAATGGACCTAATCTGGAAATTAACACCTAGAGTGACAGATCAGTGCAGAACCTTCGCCTGATCTGGGAGGAGCCTCCCAGCGCCCTGGGATAAAACAAACAGTGGTCATGAAATGTCTCCCAATATGGTCGGGAGGAAATGGGAAATGAAATATTTTCTGCTCTGTGCTCTACCAGTAAACATGCCTCTTCCAAATGCAAATTTCTGAGCCCAGATGAAAGCAAGCCAGCTCCTTGGGAGCCATCAGCTACTTTCTGCCCAGTAAGCACAGAGAAGCTGGGGGGAAGTGAGAGACAGCCATCCCCCCATCTGCCTTCTCTTATGGTAAGCAGGGGATTAGCATGTGAACAATAAAGAAAGCAGGAGCGGCCCCAGATACCTCTATACACAGGAAAGAGACGCCACCTTTAAGCAGGAATTTTCTTTGTCTTGAGGCTACAGAAATAGGCTACCAATCCAGGAAGCTGGGCCTCCCCCTGGCCCTTCAGGGGGTCAGCCCACTGTGCCTGCAGCGCCCACACTATCTCTGCTCTCTGTTCCGAGTAAACTCACTCCCATCTGCAGGGCCCTGCGTCTGGACATCCTTTCCCATCCGCCCTTGGGCCACCTCGAGAACCAGCGCTTCATCCAGGATACTGGGCACCTCCTGTGCCAGGCTCCGGCCGTGCAGACGTTTGGTTTTCCCGGGGATGTTTTCTCCTGAGGCTTTAGAGAGAGCCTTTGCACTCACAGGTCACCCTGCATTTCTCTCCCTGGGCGGGCTGTCAGAACGGGCATCTGATTGCTCACCATCCCGCCTCCCTGCGGCCTGGGCTCCTCACAAAGCCCCGCACACCCCATCCCATCTCTGCACCTTCTCCCATGGCGCGCCCCTCCCACGTGCCATCCATCACCAGCCTCATCCCCAGAACTTTCCATCTTCCCAAACGGACCCTCTCCCTCGTTGAAACACTCACTTCCCCCCAACCCCAGCCCCTGGCAAACACGGAACCTTAAAGTAGTTTTGCTTTGTGATCAAACTGCTGGGTGCACGAGCTCCGCACCCCAGAGGGAAGCGCCAGCAAGACCGCTGTGCGGTGCGGGGGCGGTGCGGTGCGGAGCGGGGCGGGGGTGGGGCCCGGGAGCAGGAGGCTGCAAAGAAGGGCCAGTGTTTGGAAAGCCTGCCCCACCCGCCCCCGCCCAGGGGCGTGCAGGCCTCCTGGGGGCCGGTGGCTCACCCCCAGCAGGGACACCCCCAGATCCCCCTGAAGAGCCGGCCGTGGGGTTGGGGGACAGGAAGCACGTAAGCGGGCCCCTCCTGCGCCCCCAAGTACCTTCTGCTTCCGCCTTCTCTGTTGGCACCGGCCCCAGCAGCGGCAGCTCTGCGCCCTGGCGTCCTGCAGGGAGCCTGCGGCTGCTCCGCCTCCACAGCCTCCGCGCCCCAGGCGCTTCCTGAAGCTTCACATCTTCGATTGGCTTCTGTGGAGTCGTTTTTGCCTCTTCTCGAGGGACCCCAGTTCTTGGAGGGCTCAATCTGCTCTTCTCTCTGCCCCACATCTTCTTTTCTCGCGTGTCTCCCTTTCTATAAATTCCTCTCCTCTGTGACATGTGATCTGCTTAGAGTTCTCAGTTTGGGTCATTACATGTTTTTTTTCTAGAATTTCTAGTTCCATATATATGATTTTCACTTCTCTAGTGAGACTCCATCTGCTCTGAACACAGAATCACGTGTATTTTTAGGGAACGTATCTCTTAACTCTGACTTCTGGAATTCCCATGGAACTGTTTCTAGTGTCTGTTCTTATCTCCTGGATTTTGGTACTTTTTCCTGTTATTATGTCTGCCAACAGGTTTTTAACCGGATGCTGATTATTGCACCTAAAGATACTGCAGAGACGATTTGAGGATCGGGCTGTATTTTCTTTTAACTCTTGGCCGGCGTGTGGGTTGGGCAAATCCTTTGAATCCAGTCAGGGGATGGGTTTCGGGGTTTTTTGTTTTTGGAAAGCCGCCTCTAAATCAGACAGTGAATAGAGCATATGTTTTGTGTTTAGAATGGGGAATTGGACATTACTTTGTACACTTGCTTCAAACTGACTAGAGAAATGTGAGTAGCAAGTCAGTCATAACAATTCAGTCCTGGTTGCACCGTAAGAGCCCTGGGGGAGGGGGTGTGTGTGTGTGTGTGTGCACGTGCGTGCAGGCTCTCAGATGGTGGAAGAGGTGGTTTTGGGGGGCGAGGCTTCAGAACCAGCTGTGGGGGTGTGCTGAGCACCTGCGGGGGCCTCCCTCAGTTCTGTCACCTTACTTGAAGGCCCAGCACAATCCCTCAAGAGTTTTGATTTTTCTGCTTCTACAGGAACAAAGCAACTGCATTAGGAGAAAAGGTCCCTGTTAACCTCCTGCCCCCGAGACCAACGTGGGCTATGGTGCAGCAGGACTGGGGTTCTCATTACTTTTCCCATTTTGTGCCTAAATGACCCCCTCTTTCTCTATTTTCTTTTCTTCCCTGATGTGTAGAATGACTAAGACATTTGAAACATAAATGTGAACTTAAAATAATAAAATAGTTTGAGTTAAAACAAGAATTAAATCTTAAATATGTAACCCAAAGCTACGGATGTCCTTGCTAATCCATCATGGGGTTCACTTCTCCGGTTAGATCAGACAACTGCTGGTTACAGAATATAAATCTCATTTCCTGCTTCCAGGGTGACAGTAACTTTGTGACAGCTTGTCTCAAACTGTTTACATGTTGAAGTATAACACTATTTTACCAATCCCTGTTTATCCTTGAACAAAGATCAATATAAAAATGACCCTGGCTTTCCGTGTTTAACTTAAAGATGAGTTTAACCTCAGTGTTTACAGCTGAGCCCTGGGTAGGGGGCTACTGCCCTCTGGCGGACTATCCTCGCATTGCAATGCTCTTCACCTTTTTTGTTCAGTCATTCATTTCTCTCGAGTCTGACTCTTTGCAACCCCAAGGACTGCAGCACGCCAGGCCTCCCTGTCCTTCACCAACTCCCAGAGTCTGCTCAAACTCATGTTTATTGAGCCAGTGATGCCATCCAACCATCTCATCCTCTGTCGTCCCCCTCTCCTGCCTTCAATCTTTCCCAGCATCAGGGTCTTTTCTAATCAGTCAGTTCTTTGCACCATTATGATCTGGTGAATCCAGTTCCATCTGCACCTGCAGCCAAAAATACCCCTGTAGCCCTCTCTACTGTGACGAGTCGTTGCTCAAGTTGTTGGCCCCGGGCAGCTCCTTATTACGCATAAATATGCAAAGCAGACTTGCTGGGCCTCGGCTACTTAATTCAAATGAAGGTGCCTGTCCTGTCTCTTCATGGTTATCATGGAAGGCACAGCCTTGGATGTGGGCACAGCGGTGCAGGCAACGGCTGAGCTCTAACACCAGGCCCCTGTCTTGGCCCTGGACGCCTCATCGTCCCGTTTCAAGTGAAGACGATCTGACACTGTTTCCTGGGGAAACTGCCGTGGGGTGAGGGCTGCGGGAGGTTCTACAACTTTCTGTGGTTTAAAATCTTACAAAACTGCTTTCTTCTTTGAGTACAGTTCAAACAAGCTCTTACTGAAGCGAAGTGAAAGTCGCTCAAGTCATATCCAACTCTTTGCAACCCCATGGACTATACAGGCCATGGAATTCTCCAGGCCAGAATACTGGAGTGGGTAGCCTTTCCCTTCTCCAGGGGACCTTCCCAACCCAGGGATCAAACCCAGGTCTCCCGCACTGCAGGCGGATTCTTCACCAGCTGAGCCACCAGGGAAGCCCAAGAATACTCGAGTGGGTAGTCGACCTTCTCCAATGGATCTTCCTGACCCAGGAATCGAGCTGGGGTCTCCTGCATTGCAGGCAGATTCCTTACCAACTGGGGTATCCCTTACCAACTGAGCGATCAGGGAAGCTCTTACTAGAGCTAAAGATTTGAATTTTCCCCTAAGATTTTACAGAATTACAATATCCAATAGCCTTAGTGAGCGAAGGATCACCTTGAAAGGCTGGAGGTGGAGAATTTGGGGAAGGGGACCACGGAAGGTCAGAGACCCCTGACAATGAGATTCTAATGCTGGTGCAGGAAAGTCACCTGTGAACACAGGGGCTCCGTCCCGGGTGCTCTCTCAGCTGCGCGGTGCGGGGGGGCCTTGCTGGCTCAGCCAGCGGACCAGGCGGGGTCCAGACTCCCCTGTGGCTCAGATCACGTGGCCCAGGAGACTTGATCTTGTCCGTGACCACAGGAAGGAACTCACAGGGAAAAGTGTGGTTTGACACAGAAAAAAGGAAATGGAATAACCAGAGCAAAAAAAAACCCTGTTGCCAAATGACCTCAGCATGTACCCCGAGTGTCTTGTTTCAGAACAACACTCAAAGCTGTGAAGGCGCCCTGGGGACCAGCCATGCTCCCGCCCTCCCCATGTCGGGTGTGCCAAGACAATGATGCCCACTGCCGCTTCCGGGGCCATCACTCAGGGCCCGGCCCACTGTCCACGGTCTCCAGGGCGAGGCAGGGTCTCCTACTGGCCCAGGGCTTCCCTCCTGAGCTGCTGATGAGCCCAGGCCCCTCATTCACTGTCCCCAGCTGTGCACCCAGCGCAGCACATACAGCCTGCACCTGCAGCCCTGCACCGCCCCGAAGAAGGGGTGACGGAGCCGCACCCCAGGGCCCACGCATCTCCTGTGTGGGAGTAACTGGCTTTTCTAACCCAGAAGCCTCGCGTTTGACCAGCACCACCGAACCAGCAACAGGCTAGCTGCCAGCCTATAGGCAAAGTAAAGGAAAATCCGTGGCCTGCAGTTGAGCACAAGGGCCAGGTCCATGACTTTCTCTCTTTAAAATCGGATCTCCAGCTTGGTGCCCAGGGCAGAAATGTGGTGCTGACATGGGCAGGAAGGACTCCAGCTCCCGAGCAGGCTGGGGCCTTCCTGCGGGGGCTGCGTGCGGAGAGCCTGGCGGGGTGGAGCGGGAAGGGGCCGGAGGACCTGGGCTGGAGAGGGAGGCCCCTGGGGGTCTCTCAGCACAGGGGTGTCTGCCGCCAGGCTGGGCCCTGGAGACGAAGTCCCTGTGTTTTGAACATGCTCTGCGTTGTCACTGAATCATGGCTTTGCACAGCTTGCTGTGGGTATAAAATTGAATTTTTCACACTCAATCGTAGAAGACCATAGCAGTGTAATGAGATGGTTTGGAAATGGATTTTCATGGGCCCTGGACTCTAACTGTTCGGAGGAAATCCATCAGTGGATTCTAAAGCGCCACAAGTCTAGGGAGCACTCCTAGGAACTCGAGGGGTGTTACTTGTCTGGGGCCACAGCTTGAAGATTCGAAAACCTTTGCTTCTTTCCTGACACAGCATCTTTGTCTGCCTTTCACCTTAATTACAAAGCAAGTAACAATTATCTGAACATATTAAGGGATGATAACTTAAGAGCTCACGAAACAAAAATAAGGGTGCAGAAAATTTTCCAGCGTCCTATTTTTCACAAGGCAACTCATTTAAAACTTCAAATAATGGAAAACAAGCTGAAAACATCCAAACTGTGGCGTCTGACTTTTTGTCATGGCTTCCTGCCTTCATGTTTTAGTTCATAGGCTATTTTGGGGAACATTTTGGCTTACAGAAAAATAGAGTGGAGTTTAAAGCAAGGAGCGTTTCGCTGCTCTCCCCAGCTCCCCAGGTGCTCACATCCTCACGGACATGGTACATCTGTCACAACTGATGAACCAGTAATCAACACATCGAAAATGAATGCCGTACAACTTTCCATACACTTTTATTGAGCCCTGGGAAAACTGCTAAACCATCTGTGGCTAAAGGCTAAAGTTTTCAGTGAAATGCCAAGTGAATAAAAGCTTTCATGGAAGGATTACAGGATTAAAAAAGAAAAATGTATAAAGCTTTCTTTTTGCTTAGGTGTGTTAGAAAGAAAGGGTTATGATATAATCTATCACAAAGGAGGTGATAGATACAATGGAGCAGAGACCATCTCTTCAGTAAGTGGTGTAGTGAAAACTGCACAGCTACATGTAAAAGAATGAAATTATTAATAGAACATTACCTAATGCCACACACAAAAACAAACTCAAATGCAAGACCAGACACTATAAATCTCTTAGAGGAAAATATAGGCAGAACATCTGTGACATAAATAGCAGCAATATCTTTTTTGATCCGCTTCCTACAGTAATGAAAATGAAAACAAAATAAACAAATGGAAAAAAAAATAAAGAAAACAAAACAAAACAAAAATAAACAAATGGGACCTAATTAAACTTAAAAGCTTTTGAACAGCCAAGGAAGTCATAAAACAAAAAGACAACCCACAGAATGGGGTTGGGAGAAAATATTTGCAAACAAAGTGACCGACAAGAGATTAATCTCCAGAATATACCGACAGCTCATGCAGCTCAATATATATATATAAAAAAAACCCAATCAAAAAAATGGGCAGAAGATGGAAATAGAGATTTCTCCAAAGAAGACATAAGGAGAACTAAAAAGCACATGAAAAGATGCTCAGCATCACTAATTTATCAGAAAAATGCAAATCAAAACCACAATGAGGTATAACCCCACACCCGACAGAATAGCCATCATCAAAAATTCAATAAACAACGTTGGAGAGGGTGTGTAATAAAGGGAACCCTCCTGCACTGTTGATAGGAGTGTACATTGGTGCAGCTATGGAGAACAGTAAGGAGGCGCCTTTAAAAACTAAAAATTGAAGTACCATATGACCTAGCAATCCCACTCCTGGACAAATATCCAGAGAAAACCATAATTTGAAAATATACATGTAACCCAATGTTCACTGCAGCACTTGGCTATGAAAATAGCCAAGACATGGAAGCAGTCTAAATGTCTATCAACAGACAAATGGATAAGTAAGATGTGGAACGCATACACAATGCGACAGCACTCAGTCATTAAAAGAACAGAGTCGTGCCACCTGCAGCAGCGTGGATGCTCCTGGAGATTGCCATACCGAGTGAGGTCAGACAGAGGCGCCTGTCCTGGGCCGCTGCTTATAGCGGAATCTAAGAGAATGGTAGCAATGAACTTATTTACAAACCAGAAACAGAGTCACGGATGGAGAAAACAAACTTATGGTTACCAGGAGCATAAGCGGCGAGGGGCAAACTGGGAGACTGGAATTGATATATGCACACTACGATAAAAAAAGTAGGTAAGAAGGACCTACCGTCTGGCACAGGGAACTCCACAGTGCTCTGCAATGACCTACAACAGAATGGAATCTAAAGAGGAGGAGGCCTGCGCATATGCGTCGCTGACTCCCTTTGCTGGACAGCAGAAGCTAAACACATTGCAAATCAACTATACTCCAAATAAAAATTAATTTTGGAAGAAGAGAAAGCAGTCGGGTGAGTAAAGGCTGAAGCAGCAGGTCTGGGTACTCATTTAGAAACAGCGTCTCACAACTGAAGACGTGTGCCCTCTGCTCGTCCTCAGGTGAGCTGACTGCAGGGATCCGTACCGGGTCAGCTTCTCCGTCAGCCCCTCGCCCAGAACCCCCGAACCTCAGGGGTTCTCACCACCCCCGCTCCCGGCACAACCCGCCACCGAGCACCCAGCCGGAGCCGCTCCGCCCGCCGCGCCGACTCACCTGGGGACGCGGGGAGGACGGCGGGAGGCCAGGGAGGCTCGGGCAGCGCTGTCCCGGGGGCCCGCGGGCCCGGCAGGTGGACGTCCCGGTCGCAGTGCTGACGGCGAGGGGCCGCCCTCCGGGCCTCCGCCCCCCGCGCTGAGCCGCGGACCCTCCCCGCTGGCCGCCGCTGCTCCTGCCCCTCCAGGGAACCTAAGACGAGCACCGACGAGGTACCGCCAGATTGATTCGTTTGAAACTCGTTTTAATCTGTGCCATTTTCGCGTACATTTGAAACCTGTCGCCTTAATAAACGTCCGACTCTTTTTAGCAGATAGAGGAGTTGACGCTGTTCCAACAAGGAAATATATATCCTGAGGGGAAGGGTGCAGTTTTCTGGATAAAACTCTTTGGTCTATATAAAGATTCTGAGTTTAAAAATCACACGAGGATTCACTCCAATGAAAAGTAAACATTCCTTTTCTCGAAAAATTTAATTGCAGAACTATTTACAGGAGGTGAACATCAGCAGTACAGAAATCAGATGAGAGAGGCATTATCCTGCAAGAAGCCAGTAAAGAGTGAAAAAGAGTCAGGAGAGAAAAGAACCCAAGGAACACCATCCTTCAATGCCCTGAAGTGACGACCAACATCTGATCAGAACTCATCCGCAAGAAGGAAGAGAGTGTGGTGTGGACTGCACCCTGAACAGAGTAGGCGTCCTGCATGCTCCTGAAGAGAACTTATCGAAAGAACCAGAAAAGCACGAGAAGGAGGATTCCTAAAATAGTTTAATTCCAGGGAAGAATGATTCTGTACAGATGTAGAATATTTGGCGCTCTGTGGTTGATAAGATTCCATATGTATATATATCATCTATATATATATATATTTATATACTTTTTTTTAAAACGTTAACTAAAACAGCTAGTTTCCTGGTTCTAACATCCCTTGAATTTCTGTAGGAGGCATTTCCTTTAGTCCTTAGGCCACAGCTGGGTGTTTTGGCATGTGACGTGGGGGGTGGGCGTGTGGACTGCTCTCCAGGCAGGGAGGACCCGTATGGAGGGGACAGCATTTGGAAATCAGAGTTCGAAAGCAGCCAGGGGTTCACTACTGGCGAGGGGAAGCTTTTTGAATTTGGTAAACCAGGTGTGAAGGGGGAGAGATGGAGGTGCTGAGCCCTTTAAAGTGATGTGGTCATGGCAAAGCGATGGGCTGGGCCGAGGGGGGCGGGGAGGGGGGTAACCGAAGAGCAGGTGCATGGCCTCCAGGAGGCGGCACCACAAACAGCCTCGGGGGTCCCTGCTTCCCGTTGCCAGCACAGACTGACCTCTCATTCGTCTGCTGGAGAGACGGAACCGTGTGCACACACTGCAGAGACCGGTCCTTCATCACCGAGGACGTGAAAGCTCACGTTTCCAAGGCTTTCAGGTTCAGAATAAGCACCCATAATGAAGAGTCACGTAAAATCTAAGAAAGTAGGGAGGTAAACCCCTGTTATTTCTGTGTGTGTGTATACAAAATCTTTTAAAAAGTGGTGTTGTGGTAGGTAACTAACTTTCCTCTGCAAGGAAGTCAGCTTCAAGAGTTTAGATTGAAACTTGAAATAATTCTTTTTAATGCTGGATCAGAACGCCAGGGTTAGGACAGCAACTGGGAAAATCACGGGGATTTCTCGATGCTGAAAGGATGAAAAGATGGCAGCTGCTCGGAGAGTTCTCTCGGACCACCCGGCCTTCTCTGAGGTACAGAGGGGTCAGGACGCATGGCCAAGGCCGGGCGAGGGGTGGCGCCCTCACCAGCCTCCAGCGATTCCGGTCAGGACATCTGATTCTGTCCCTGGCATGGGCCCACATGCTGTTTTCTGCTTCCAAATTATTTTTTCTTTGTCACTTTCCTGTTTCACTTAAGATCTTGTCATTTTCCCTAAGATGCAGGTGTGCCCAAGCAATGGTGACAACACGGTCTCATTCTGGGGGGTACCTGGTCCTTGTTCAGGGAAACATTCAGAAACACTTGCTGTCAAAGCCCAAGAAAACAGAGAAAGGTCCCCTCAGTGCTCACTCCGCTTCCGGGCCCTCAAGAAGCTCGTGATAGCCTCGTGCTGGGGCCAGACGGCCTTCCTGGGAGGGGACCGCCGAGGCTGGGACTCAGGATCTGACTGGACTCCACAGGCACCCCACACAGAGCAGGTGGGACCCACTTTATCAAGAATGAGGACACTTTCACAGCCTGACTCCAGGGAGCTCAGAAGATGTCAGGGGCGTCAGTCTTTCGCAGAATGTCAGTGAGGGTGACAGAAACAGGAGAGACGGGAACACGGGGTCAAGACAAGCGGTGGGTGATGTGGGAACAGAAGCTAGGCTGCTCGGCCAGCCGACTGGAGATTCCCGGCTTTCTTTCTCGACTGCAGGGCCCTCTGCAGCCACTCTGTGCTAAAGCGCACTTCCTTAAGTGTGAAAGCACACCTTCTCCAGCATCGTGTCCACTGCCCACGTTTATTGCAACTGTCAGTGGAGTAAAGTGCCAAGGTGGAGCTCTTGCTGTGAAGGTACAGGGCTCTGATGTGACCTGGTGCCACGGGTGGATGACAAACAGTGCAGGGGACGCTGACAGGGCCGTGCCCGTTGCTCTAGCCCCAGTGGTGAAAATGTTCCTGCTAACCAGCAGCAGCTATAGTCTTGGTCACTTATACTTGAGGTTTTCTATTTTATTTTCAAATTTTGGAACAGTGTCTTCTACCCAAACTTTCAAACAAGTGTAAACAAATATGCAGATAAAAACAAAGGAGAATCTCAAGGTGTCCCAAGTGGCTGGTGTTTGAAAACCAGTGTCTCCAACTACCTGATTCGTATGTTAAATATGCAATTAAAAAAAAAAAAATCAGCAGTTCAGGCTTTGAGAAGAAAGGAGGTGCCTGAGAAACACGTGGGATTAAAGGTGTGTGTGGAGCCGTCTGGTTGATGTTGGGGGGCGTGGCAGGAAGGTGCCGCTTCTTAGAAGGGCAGGAGGCCCACGTCCCACGCCCTCCGCAGGCTGAGCCATTGGGGCTGCCTTTCTGCACCCTCAGTGGGACACGTCCCAGCCCCATGGCAAAGGTTTGCAGGGCCTCCATTCCCCTGGACTGGGAGCTGGCGACTGATTCCAGACGTGCACTTGGGCCTTCGGGAGTGGACAGGACTCTGAAGGAGCTGAGGCTCTCCAGCCAAAGCATCTCAAGCCTCAGCTGGGTCTCCCGGGTCGCTCCTTGGGGTGCTCGCAGTCCCCGTAACTGGACCCAGGTACTGCCGACGGCAGAGGGTTTCTCGCAGGGCCTTCCACTTTCTGCCGCTTCCTCTGCGCCACCGGATGCTTCGGCCCGAACCAGGCAGCTGCTCTGAACAGCCGTCCTCTGGAAGTCCATCCTGGACCTGGCTGAAGACCTGCATCAAAGTGCAATGTGAAATCTTCCAGTGAAGGTGATGGAGAGGTGGCTGCCCCACACAGACCCCCACATCGGTGGGCCCTGGATTGTGCTGTCTTCTGGCCGTAAATGTGGCCACTTCTATCTGTAGGCATCAGCAGGGACAATCTCTCCTTGCAAGGCCACTGACTTGGTGGTTATTTTTCTTTAAAGAGGGAATCGTCAATGTAGCCTGATAAATTTTTTCCAATCATACACTTTCCTATTTAATGCTGGACGTCTTTAGTATCAACCTTGAGGTGAAAACATCAACAATATTTCCTTTTAAACAAAAATGTAGTATTTTGGTCTCGTACCACAGTTCAGCTCTTCAGCCCTCATTCTAGGATGGTCCCATCGATTTGCTAAGAAACAGTGGGAACCGTCACTAGCAACTACTCTCACGGTAAAGATAACTATAACCAGTGAAGACGTATGAGATGAATTACACTGAAAGCGCACTTGTGAACAAGTGAGACTTGCCTCTTCTGGGTTTTCTTAAACGCTAGGACCCTGTTTATCATACTTGTGTTCTGATTTGGAAGGTCACATAGGGCCTTCAGCACGGCAACATCTACGTGTTGGTCGTGAGGAAAATGATTCTAAAGGGCACCTGGTTATGATGATCACGGGCCGTATCTCCAGGGAAGGGAAGTGTGAGATCACAGACAACGAGGCACTTCCTTCCCATCGCAGATGTTCCTAGAATGTGGTGTGTTATCGTTTTCAACCATATTATCAAGCCTGAAGATCGTCTTTTGATGAACTGCACCCACGACATGACAAAATGATCGCGGGTAGCTGTGTGCTCTGTGCCCGCAGGTGTGGCTGTAGCAGCTCGTGTGATGCAGGAACACAAGTAGTATAAACAGTTTTATTTCTCTTTACATGTACAACGTGTAAACATGGCTTATCGTCTGCCTTTCATGACGGGACGTCACCACGAGAACGGCTGTATTGCACTTGGTCGTGTTGCACACACGGTGGCTCTCTATCAGACGCCGCCGCACGCACACCGCCCCCACCCCCCACAACCTTCTTTGGAACAACATGGATCAAATAGGGCTCGTACATGCTCCCCACCTCCAACCAACAACCGATGTCAAATTTAGTTTAGGTGAATCTGCTCACCTATGGATGGTTCAGGTCAAGAGTTTGGGGGGGGTTTAAGATAAAAATATGAGTATACAAAACATAAAAACATTAATCCAAATTCAGTGAGTACTTTTAAGTCGGGATCAGAGAATCTGGGATCTAGAATCATTGTCTAATTTTATAGTTGGTTGGTAGCCATTTTGTACAAGTTCAAGGAAATGAGATAAAACCCATCAGCTTCCAGGTGAGGCACACCTGAGGAGGCTGCAAGCACGTATGCATTTTACAGCTCCCCTTGTTGGGGAGTCACACCCAATTTCCTGTGGTTATTTCTAGAGGGCTGTTCGTCTTAATAACACATCATGTTTAAAGTCTAAAATGCCAATGCTTGCAAATACATTTGTCTTTAACAGAGTATACTAAATATAGGAAGAAGCATCTTTATTGTATACTACTCAGGATTTAGGTACTTATTTAGGTAGAAAAAAATGCTTAGAATACTCTGGGGAAATAGGGCTCATTTATAGAAGAATATTTCAGGGATTTTTTTTTTTGCATTTTTCAAGGATATACATTCGTACTGATTTTTGCTTCCAAATATATTTTAAGGCTGTTTGGTAAAATATATACCAGATATGAGGTTCCATTTACAGGGTTTTGTTCTTACAGGGACTTCTTAACTACTCAGCTTTAAAAAAGTAAAACTGTGAAGCTAAACATGCTTTGCTATCACCTGTGCTCCTACGAACCCCATGCTTGGTGGAATGTGGACTATGAGGAAAAGAAACGCGGCAGGCGGCAGGCACCTGCCTGTGTAAGGACGTCACCGGGACTCTCACGCCAGAGGCGCGGAGGGCGGTGCGTCTTAAAGTGCGAGTCAAACAGGAAAACAAAGTGCTATGGGGGGCGGCGGGGGGAGTCTGTGCTGCTGGGCTGGGGGCCTGCACTCCCAGGACCGCGGGGCACACGGCGGCCCGGCGGAAACGCTGTGGCCCCTGCCTTTACCTGGAGTCACAGCGAGGACTCTAGTCTGGGGTCAAGTGGGTAAGTCCATGGGCGCTTCCTTTGAGGTGGTGTCTCAACAGACACACAACCATCCAGTTGGAACAATGGTCCCGGCATCTAAATTTAACGAGATGAATGGGAAACTTTCCATTAGAGACCTTCCTATTTTTCTCTGTGCCAATCAGAATCACGAAAACGAATTACTTTTCTGAAAGTCCACAGCTGGAAAGCACAATGTGACCTTTTTTTTTTTTTTTTTTGTCATGTCAAAAACAGGCAAGAAATATATTCTGGACTTCAGCTGTACTGCATAGAACAAAAGAATTCTGGAAAAATACAATGTAAACCACATTTCTTCTTTACCATTTAAACTGAGATATACTTACCACACACATTCATATTTCTTAAACTTTTTACAGCATCACAACTGTCATTTTAAACAAGCAAAATTTTTTTGTTTTGTTTTGTTTTTTTTTAAAGGATATCCTGGAAAGTCAACTGATAGAGCATTTGAGAATATATATACATCTATAAAAAAAAATCACATGGAGCATAAAGGGTGAAACTTAAAGACAGAACCGTGGGTGATAGTTTAAGTTACAAAGGGCTAAAAAATAAACGACTCTTTTATCTGATTAAGGACAACTGTGTTCTCTTTCTACCCCTGCTACAGAAGAGTCGGCCTCTCTTAAGACTCTCTGTTTCCGTCTGTCTCTCCCTGTGTGGACGGACACTCAGCTGACTTCTGGCCGTGGAGATGCTGTGCTGAGTCTGGGGGGGACTTCCACCCCAGGTTTCCAGAGAAGCGCGAGGCGGGGAGCTTGGTTGCTGCAGAGACGACTCCTCATCACCATGGACTTGGCACAGGAACCATGTGAAGGGTCGCCGGGTTCAGCGCACAGGGACCCCAGGCCGCGGGGTGGGGGTCTTCCTTTGCTGCGCTCAAGCTGTAGCACCTTCTCTTGGGGTATCTAATGCCTTGAGAGTGCTGAGACACACCCTTTCACAGTTGTTTGTTATTCTCGCCTCTAATATCACACGATTTTATAAAAATATAAATAACAAAGTGTGAACTGGGTTCCATCTCGAGCGGTTTCCTCGACCCCCTCTGGGAACAGAGGGGTGCGTCAGGGGTCCCCACGCCGCTCCGGCCCCGGGGGTGGGCATCCGGGCTGTCTGGGAGAAGTCGCTGTGGCCGTGCGCTCGGACGTCCGGGCGCTCCAGGGTGTTTATGGCACAAACATGAAGGCGGGGCGGACTCGCTGGAGAAATGAGACGGGAGTGATGAGGCCTCGGCGCTCGGTGCGGCTAAGGCTCCGCGGAGCGGGGCACGGCCCCGCCCTAGAGCCGCGTCTGGGCCTCGGGGATGTAGATCTCGATGCTGTCGGCCCGCTCGCTGGCCGAGCTCTGGCGGAAGGACGCCGCCCTCTTGGCCGCCGCCAGCCGCCTCCGCGCCTCCTGCCGCTGTCTGTCCGGCAGGTCCAGAGACTTCTCTCTGGTGATGGGGAGTTTCCCTCTGGGGGGCTTCTTTGGTATTGGAGGGGGGACCTTTCTTTCTTCCTGAAAAGCATCACAAGTCAAGAGTGGGGGTCAGAGCAGCCTGGCCCTCCCCCCCGCTCACCCCCTCCCACCCCCACGGGGCTGTGCCCTGCCCGCCGGGCCTGCGGTGCCGCCCGGTTCCCGGGCAGGAATCCTCTGGGCACGTGAACCTGAGCCTCGGTCTTGGTCGTGGCACTGTTCTGACTCCGCTGCTGGGTGAACGCTCCCTCACAAACGCACACCCGCTCACCTTCACAGGGGCCTGCACGACGCCCCCTGACAGCTGGAGACCCCGATCTATTCAACAGACTGCAAGGTCCAAGGACATGGAAACCACCTCAAGTCCTCTGCCACGGGCCTCAGACCCCTCGACATTAACTACCTACGGCTTTTCACTTGCATGGGAATCGGATGTGAATAACTGGCTCTGACTCTCAGCTTGTGTTCTCCAACCACAGCCCCAAGATCCGAGCACGCCTTTTCCAGAAAGAGAGAGACTGCCGATTCCGCAGCAAAGGAACACGGGGAGCTGGCACGCCCCGGGCAGGGGAGAGGCCTGCGTCCCGCCTGGCGCCCTCTGTCTGCTGGGCCGGGATCACACACCAGACCTGCCCAGGCGGGAGGGACGGGTCACACGGAGTCCTTGCAGGAAAGGGGCGTGGCCTTTTCTGAGCACACGCCCAGCGGCTGGGGGAAACCATCTGTCCTTTCCCTTTCAGCCTCCAAAAGGACCCGAAGGCACCAAGTGCCCAGGCCTGGCCACCATGGCGGGTTCAGTGGACACACGGCAGAACCAGACGTCTATCCTACTGTTTTTGGCAGGAAGATAACCTCGGTGTTTGGAACTTTGTTCTTAGGGCCAGAAGCAATGTCCTTCCCGACTTGATGGCAGGGGTCAGTCGGGGTAATTACTTTGTCAAGACTTCCAGCTATTCCAGAATGTAACTCCTGCCCTGAGTGGGGGACTGTACTTGTCTCTTTGCACGCCTTTGGGGCCTCTGAAACACGCAGTAGTGAAACCAGCCCTTGAGGAAGCCTCCACTCACACTGTGAGTCCGCACAGGCTCACAGCTGTCCTGTGGCGGGGGGTGGGGCGGTGGCCCTGCAGATCTTCGAGGACCTGGGCCCTGGGGTCAGGACGCCGAGCTCGGGCTGCGTTCCAGGGCTGCTCGCCTCCTGGACAGGGTGCCGCAGGACACCATGTTCACTCTGAGGACTACCCGCTACATAGAGCTGGGTAGAGGGTGATATTAGCGGTCAGGTACAGAAGAATGGAAAATGGGAAAGGCTTTTACGTATCTTCAGACTAGTTTAAAAGTTGGATTTTTAGTGGTTTCCTAGAATAACTTTTTCACTGGGAATCATTACTTATGATCGCCTTCATTCACGATGAAACCATAGACCTCCTGGACTTGCTCACGCACAACCTGGTTGTTTGCACGCCCCTCTGCTCCCCTGTCTGTGATGACAAGGGCTTCATCAGCACCTGCGATCAAGCGATGGTCTCCAGCCTGGACCACAGGAGGCACGGTTTAGGGAAAAAGGATGATGATGGTTTGTGTGCTAATTATCTAGATGTACACCCTTGGCTACTCCCCTGTCCCAAAGTATCTCGGATCAATTGTCTTTGTTATTTTGATTGATAATGTCTGTCTAAGAAAATCAGATTATGATTCTGGAGAACTTCTGTAAGATGCGTCAAGGAAGTCCATGTCTTTATAGCTAATTCACACTTATTTCTCAGCCCTAGAGAAGACGATACCTAAAGGGAAGAGCTGAAATCAGAGGTCAAACTTAATGGGCATTTTCAACCTATCTCAGGGCCAGCTCTATAGGAAGTGTACATCCTTGAAGTGTTCAGTAAAGTTAACAGTGTTTCTCATCTCCACAGGCATCACCGTAAGCAACCTGAAGCCTCCTGTGGGAACCACCACAGTGCAGTCCACACAGAGGGTGGCAGCGATGGTAATAATTCAGAGGACGGGGCATGACAGGACGTGCGACGTTGAATTCACACGTGGGTTCTGTTGGTGTCTTCTCGGAATTGTCAGCAAGAAAGGGACTTACTATACGTGCTGATGGCTGGCACCAGTCTGGCTGTGCACACACGGGTTTAGGTGTGATATCAGACCCTGCCCTGTTAACTGCACACTGAGACGCGCATGCTAACGTGGCCCTTG
Organism: Oryx dammah; assembly: GCF_014754425.2. Taxonomy (NCBI): domain Eukaryota; kingdom Metazoa; phylum Chordata; class Mammalia; order Artiodactyla; family Bovidae; genus Oryx; species Oryx dammah. The sequence continues at coordinate 1,248,741 of NW_024070191.1, read as the reverse complement.
GAGCACGTGCAGGGGCGGGGGCGGCAGGCTCCGTGTGGGGCTGCAGCAGCGGCTTACCTTCCTCTCCGGGGACTCAACCACCTTCCAGTCGCTGAGTTTCAGCTGGTGCAACTCGTCGAACTTCATGCTGACGTCCTGAACGGACAGCTGCAGCATGTCCCAGTAGCCGGCCAGATCCTGGGAAGTGGGCCTGGGCATAGCGCTGGGGTCCTGCCAGACACGTGCACAGTTAGAGCCGCGGAGACCTCCGGGCGGGGCGGGGTCAGGGGCTGCTCTTCCCAGTGAAGCGGGTCCGGGAGAAGCCTCCGTAATTCAGAATTGGGTGCACATGCTCCTGAGGGCCCATGAGGATCTAGTGACAGTTTACATGAGTGTTTGCTGACAGTTAAAAAAGTCTGTGATGGAATTTCAGCTGAGCTATTTCAAATCCTAAAATATGATGCTGTGAAAGTGTTGCACTCAATATGTCAGCAAATTTGGAGAACTCAGCAGTGACTACAGGTCTAGAAAATGTCAGTTTTCATTCCAATCCCCAAAAAGGGCAATGTCAAAGAATGTTCATACTACCACACAATTGCACATGCTAGCAAAGTAATGCTCAAAATTCTCCAAGCTAGGTTTCAACAGTATGTGAACCCAGAACTTCTATATGTTCAAGGTGGATTTAGAAAAGGAAGAGGAAGCAGAGATCAAATCGACAACACCCACTGGATCATAGAGAAAATAAGAGAATTCCAGAAGAACATCTGCTTCATTGACTATACCAAAGTCTTTGACTGTGTGGATCACAACAAACTGGAAAATTCTTCAAGAGATGGGAATACCATGACACCTGACCTGCCTCCTGAGAAACCTGTATGCAGGTCAGGAAGCAACAGTTAGAACTGGGCATGGAATAACAGTCTGGTTCAAAAGTCAGGAAAGGAGTACATCAAGGCTGTATATTGTCACCCTGCTTATTTAACTTAAATGCAGAATACATTAAGAGAAATGCTGGGCTGGATGAAGTACAAGCTGGAATCAAGATTGTCAGGGGAAATATCAATAACCTCAGATATGCAGACGACACCACCTTTATGGCAGAAAATGAAGAGGAACTAAAGAGCCTCTTGATGAAAGTGAAAGGTGAGAATGAAAAAGCTGGTTTAAAACTCAACATTCAAAAAACTAAGATCATGGCATCTGATCCCATCACTTCATAGCAAATAGATGGGGAAACAAGGGAAATAGTGACAGACTTTATTTTGGGGGGCTCCAAAATCACTGCAGATGGTGGCTGCAGCCTTGAAATTACAAGGCCCTTGCTCCTTGAAAGAAAAGCTATGACTAACCTAGACAGCATATTAAAAAGCAGAGGCATTACTTTGCCAACAAAGGTCCATCTAGTGAAAGTTATGGTTTTTCCAGTAGTCATGTATGGATGTGAGAGTTGGACCATAAGGAAAGCTGAGCGCTGAAGAATTGATGCTTTTGAACTGTGGTGTTGGAGAACTCTTGAGAGTCCCTTGGACTGTGAGGAGATCCAACCAGTCCATCCTAAAGGAGATCAGTCCTGAATATTCATTGGAAGGACTGATGCTGAAGCTGAAGCTCCAATACTCTGGCCACCTGATGTGAAGAGCCAACTCATTAGAAAAGACTCTGATGCTGGGAAAGATTGAAGGCAGAAGGAGAAGGGGCCGACAGAGGATGAGATGATTGGATAGCAGCACCAACTCAATGGACATGAGTTTGAGCAAGCTCTGGGAAATGGTGAAGGACAGGGAAGCCTGGCGTGCTGCAGTCTGTGGGGTCTCTAAGAGTTGGACATGACTGAGCAATTGAACAACAACAAATCTGAAAAGTCTGCATTCTGTGTGATTCCAATTGTAGGACATGCTGGAAGGGCACAACTCTGGAGACAGTAAAAAGATGAGAGGTGGGTAGGGGCTGAGGGAAGACAAGGGGTGACCAGGGGGAGCACAGAGGATTCTCAGGACCGTGAGACCGCTCTGCATGTCACTGTCCTGGTGGACACATGTCATATATTTGTCTAAATCCACAGACTGTCCAACACCAAGAGTGTACCCTGATGGAAACCACAGATGCATAGTGGTGGGGCTGGTGTGTGGCAACAGGGAGTATATGACATTTTCTCTGTATTTTTCACCCAGTTTTGCTGTGAATCTACAATGGCTCAAAAAACATCTATGAACATGGTTGAAAAATGGGCAGAGGATCTGTCTTCCAGGAAAGACATACAGATGGCCATCAGGCACATGAAAAGATGCTTGGCATCACTAATCAGCAACGAAATGCACAGCAGTACCACAGTGAGGTATCACCTTGCACCTATCCCAGTGGCCATCATCAGACAGGAAGTAGTGGGGTTTCGAGGATGCAGAGAGAAGGCAGCCCTTGTGTGCTGCTGGTGGGAACACAGACTGGTGCAGCCGCTATGGAGGACAGTATGGAGTAGCCTCACAGACTCAACATGCAGCTAGCACACGACCCAGTGGTGCCCTCCTGGGTATTATCCGAAGAAAACAACAACACTAATTCAAACAGAGACACACGCACCCCCACATTCACTGCCAAACTGTTTACAATCGCCGAGACATGGAAGCAGCCGAAGTGTCCTTCAGCAGAGAGGATGTCATGCATATATATAGTGAAACACTATTCCAGTGTAACAAAGATTGAAATCTTGAAACCTGCGATAACATGTAAGTCAGACAGAAAAAGAAAAATGCTGTATGACTTCACTTGTATGTTGAACCTAAAAATGAAAACAAATTAGCAAACATAACAAGACAGAAACAGAATCAGATACCAACAGGTGTGTGCAGAGGGGACTGGGGTGAGAAGTGAGTTCAGGATAAGGAGGTACGGATTGCCAGCTGCAAAATAAGGGAGTCGTGGGAATGAAACTTACAGTGTGGGAATGCAGGAATACTTGTGTAGCCTCTTTGTATGGTGACATATTGCAACTAGACTTATCTTGTTGATCAGTTTGAAACATCAGATCACTGTGCTGTGTATCAGGAACTAACATGGTGCTGCATTTCAAAAAACAAAGAAGCACACTCATAGAAAAAGGGACCAGACTCACGGTTACTAGAGGTAGGGGTGGAGTGGGAGGAGGGGGAATGCGATGAAGGTCGCCAAAGGCACGAACTTCCAATAACAGGATAAACCAATGCTAAGAATGTGAGGTACAGCACGATAAATACAGTTAGCATTGCTGTTCCTTATATATGAAAGCTGTTAAGACAGTAAATCCTGAAGGCTCTCATCACAAGGAAAATTACGTTTTCTACTTCTTTGTGTACCCACAAGATGTGATGGATGTTCTTTAAGATTATGGTGACAATCATTTCATGATACCAGTCAGATCACGGTGCTGTACCCCTACGTTTATCCAGTGCTGCATGTTAATTATATCTCAACACAACTGGGAGAAAATGCTTTCTTAGAACCTGGGGATGGTGGCGCCTATTAAGGTTTTGATGCCTGGACAGTTCTGGCAGCTGAGGCCCTCTGGTTCTGGGTGCCTGTGGGGTTCCTGGGCAGGGTCTGTGGTGGTGCTGGTGGTGAGGGGCTCTGGGGAGGTGGGGCCTGTTTCCTTCTGTCCTCTGAGGGGTCTCAGCCCTGCTTCTGAAGGTCAGAGACACCCCATGTGTGCACCATGGGTGCCGTTGCCCTGGCTTGGAGGGAGGGCTTGGCAGGTCAGGCTCCTGCCCTAGGAGGACAGCTGACGCCACGAGTGGCGCACGGCAGCCAAGGGTGGATGTGGCCCCAGGACGGGTTTGCTCCTGTATGTGCTTATCAGGGCACTGGTCCATTAACAGAGCCCCCCTGAATCCTGGGGACACAGACGTCCAGTCCTGGTCCTATGCCCACACCCACTAGGCCACTCTCTGGGCCCTGTCCACCCTGCCCAATGCGACCAGAGGGCAGCTGTGCTGACCTGCTGGGAGTGGGTCAGAACCGCTGTCCGAGCCACTCGCACCCAAAGCCCTCATTTTCTGCTCAGAGTGAGAATTGCAATCCCGGGCGGCTGTTTACTGTGTGAGGACCATTCTCCACTGAGCCACTAGGGGCTACCTGGTGGGCAAGTGCAGGGTCCTGCACAGGGTCAGGGTTGGGTGGGGTCGTGTACAGGGTCAAGGCGAGGTGGTGCAGGGTCAGGGTCAGGGTCGGGTCAGGATCAGGGTCAGGGCCAGGCTCAGGGTTAGGGTCAGATACAGGCTCAGGGTCAGCTTGAGGTGCAGGGTCAGGGTCATGTCAGGGTCAGATACAGGGTCAGGCTCAGGCTCAGGGTTGGGTCAGGGTCATGTCAGGGTCAGGTGTGGGAGGGTTCGTCAGGTCGCCAGGCCTGGTTTGTCACGCACTTGCCTGAGTTTGAGCTCAGCTGCTGCTTGTGAAGGAAGACAGTGAAGGCCTTGCTCTGAGCTGTGCCTTGCAGGTGATGGGGTTCGGGGGGACCAACAGGGGCTCCCTGGACAGCTGGGGCTGGCAGGGTGCTCCTCCCCCTGACAGTGGGTCCTGAGCCACGTGTCCTCTTCCTGGAGGACGAAGCGGGCACAGCGACCCCTCCTCCTCTCCCCACCCCCCACAGGGGCAGGTGTGAAGGGCCTGCACGTGTCTGAGGATCACGTCGCCCAAGAGTGAACTCTGGAGTCACGGGGCCTCCACTCTGGGCTCTGGGGGGCAGAGGCCATGGGCATGGTGGACCCCAGCACAGTCAGGGCCTTGCTCTGTGTCCTCTGCTCCTTTCTGGGAGGCGTGGCAATGTCTGTGTTCTTGGACACTCCCACGCCCTGGTCTGTTTGTAGGCCTCGTTTGTCACATCAAGGTGGGCCAGGACAGTCCCCTCCCCCAGCAAGTGCGCAGAGCTGTCCATCCCTGTTGACTGCACGCAGGGTCCCAGGGTGCTACCTGGCCCCAGCAAGGGAGGTCCTGGGACGTGGGCTCAGATGCTCTGTGTTCTAGAACATTCTCTGGGAGCTGTGTGTCCTGAGAAGGGCTGAGGAGAGACCATGGTCTCGTTCAAGTGCAGCATTGGATCAGCGGTCTGTGTGTGACTCCATCTCTCCCAGCTCCAGGGGTGCTGGGCCGCTGGCCCTATGGCCACAGGGGTCCACCCGCTAGTGTCAAGGGCAGGCCCTTCCCAGAGTCCATCCTCAACAGCCAGTGGGTCTGATTCACTCCCTGGGGCCATTCCTTTGACTTAGAACTAGGGCTGCCAACGAGGACAGTGTGGTTTTTATGAGCAGGGCGCTGCCGGCACTTTCAGCCCCTCTGCTGACGGTCCGCCCAGAGCCCAGCAACCTCCTCCAAGTGCTCTGGGGCTTTTGGTCCAATGGAGGGCGCACGAAAAGGAAGCAGTCATGCCAGACCTCCTATGGCCAACACAAAGTGCAATCTGACGTGTGTAAGAGGTATCAAGGATGTGAAGCCGGATAATTCTCAGGTCTAATACCAGCTGCATCTGGCAGAGAAGACGTGCATTGCTCACAGCTGGAAGACCGTAACTGTGCGGCATGGAGGTTCCTGAAGACGCGGACCCGCCCATCGACTCAGCGGAACAGGGACCACGCCCCCTGGTGGCCTTGGTCAGTCCTCAGAGATGGCCGTGGGGTGGGGCTGGGGCTGGGGGCAGGACACCCCTGGGGGACGGGAGAGCTGAGTGTTTCTACAACAGCATGTTCCTTTGAGGGACCCTAAGCCTGCCTGTTCCCTGCTCTTAAATGTTGATTGTAACTTCATGGCATAGGCGACCAGGTGCTAACGCTTTAAATCTCATGATGAACTTGAATGAGATTAATGGAAAATATTGGAGAAAACATTCTCTTTAATGATCCTGATGAAAAGGGATGAATTGGTGACTCTGACGTGCTAGGCTGCCTCCATGTGGAAGAACATGCCGCAAACTCACAGGTCTCCATGTGAATTTAAGAACGGAGCAAAACAAGGTCGAGACACCGTGAACCGATGCTTGTGTGTTAATGAAAATGGGTGGTCTAAAAGAGGTCAGTGTATGGATTATAAATAAAAATACATAAAAGAGGTTGTAAAGTAGTGTGAATACCATTGAGCTATTACTCTTCAATGACTTTCTCCAAATAATTATTGTTTCTCCAAAATTATATTGGTGAGTACTTTCTTTGGTCAGATAAGGAAAAGTATGTGTGTAATGATACATATTTATATTTTTTGATAGAGTGCCTGATGAACTATGGATGGAGGTTTGTGACATTGTACAGGAGACAGGGATCAAGACCATCCCCACGGAAAAGAAATGCAAAAAGCAAAATGGCTGTCTGAGGAGGCCTTACAAATAGCTGTGAAAGAAGAGAAGTGAAAAGCAAAGGAGAAAAGGAAAGATATAAGCATCTGAATGTGGAGTTCCAAAGAATAGCAAGGAGAGATAAGAAAGCCTTCTTCAGCGATCAATGCAAAGAAATAGAGGAAAACAACAGAATGGGAAAGACTAGAGATCTCTTCAAGAAAATGAGAGATACCAAGGGAACATTTCATGCAAAGATGGGCTCAATAAAGGACAGAAATGGTATGGACCTAACAGAAGCAGAAGATATTAAGAGGTGGCAAGAATACACAGCAGAACTGTACAAAAAAGATCTTCACGACCCAGATAATCATGATGGTGTGATCACTCACCTAGAGCCAGACATCCTGGAATGTGAAGTCAAATGGGCTTTAGAAAGCATCACTATGTACAAAGCTAGTGGAGGTGATGGAATTCCGGTTGAGCTATTTCAAATCCTGAAAGATGATGCTGTGAAAGTGCTGCACTCAATATGCCAGCAAATTTGGAAAACTCAGCAGTGGCCACAGGACTGGAAAAGGTCAGTTTTCATTCCAATCCCAAAGAAAGGCAATGCCAAAGAATGTTCAAACTACTGCACAATTGCACTCATCTCACATGCTAGTAAAGTAATGCTCAAAATTCTCCAAGCCAGGCTTCAGCAGTACGTGAACCACGAACTTCCAGATGTTCAAGCTGGTTTTAGAAAAGGCAGAGGAACCAGAGATCAAATTGCCAACATCCGCTGGATCATCGAAAAAGCAAGAGAGTTCCAGAAAAACATCTATTTCTGCTTTACTGACTATGCCAAAGCCTTTGACTGTATGGATCACAATAAACTGTGGAAAATTCTGAGAGAGATGGGAATACCAGACCACCTGACCTGCCTCTTGAGAAACCTATATGCAGGTCAGGAAGCAACAGTTCGAACTGGACATGGAACAACAGACTGGTTCCAAATAGGAAAAGGAGTACGTCAAGACTGCATATTGTCACCCTGCTTATTTAACTTATATGCAGAGTACATCATGAGAAATGCTGGACTGGAAGAAGCACAAGTTAGAATCAAGATTGCTGGGAGAAATATCAATAACTTCAGATATGCAGATAACACCACCCTTATGGCAGAAAGTGAAGAGGAACTAAAGAGCCTCTTGATTAAAGTGAAAAAGGAGAGTGAAAAAGTTGGCTTAAAGCTCAACATTCAGAAAACTAAGATCATAGCATCTGGTCCCATCACTTCATGGGAAATAGATGGGGAAACAGTGGAAACAGTGGCTGACTTTATTTTTGGGGGCTCTAAAATCACTACAGATGGTGATTGCAGCCATGAAATTAAAAGACGCTTACTCCTTGGAAGAAAAGTTATGACCAACCTAGAGAGCATATTCAAAAGCAGAGACGTTACTTTGCCGACTAAGGTCCGTCTAGTCAAGGCTATGGTTTTTCTAGTGGTCATGTATGGATGTAAGAGTTGGACTGTGAAGAAAGCTGATTGCCGAAGAATTGATGCTTTTGAACTGTGGTGTTGGAGAAGACTCTTGAGAGTCCCTTGGACTGCAAGGAGATCCAACGAGTCCATTCTAAAGGAGATCAGTCCTGGGTGTTCACTGGAAAGACTGATGCTGAGGCTGAAACTCTGATACTTTGGCCACCTCATGAGAAGAGTTGAGTCATTGGAAAAGACCCTGATGCTGGGAGGGATTGGGGGCAGGAGGGGAAGGGGATGACAGAGGATGAGATGGCTGGATGGCATCACTGACTCAATGAACGTGAGTTTGGGTAAACTCTAGGAGTTGGTGATGGACAGGGAAGTCTGGGCTGCTGTGACTCTTTGCTGGGTTGCAAAGAGTCAGACATGACTGAGCGACTGAACTGAACTGAACTCCGGGAGTTGGTGATGGACAGGGAGGCCTGGCGTGCCGCGATTCATGGGGTCAAAAAGAGTTAGACATGACTGAGGGACTGAACTGAACTGAACTGAATATTTATATATGTAAGTATTCATGTTTGAGTATATATATGTGTGTATAATGTATATATATATTCCCTTTGATTTTCAGGAAGATCAGAACCAAGTTTAGTGCCAACCGTGTTTCCTAGCTTGGTCCCTGGTATCTTAGCTCACTCCTGACTGTGACGTAAAGCCGAGACTGCCCCTGGAATCCCCTGCCGGCCTCTCTCAGTGTGGTTGCTCGTGTGTTTCTACGGGAGCCACCTGCTGGTGCCGCCGTCACCGTGACATCCCCACGACACGATGCACTGTCCCCCTGCCCGGGGTCCCGAAGGGCAGGCTGGTGGCCAAGGACACTCTTGTGGCTAGGGGCCTGCCGCCCTCTGCCCCCCACGCCCCTCCCTCGCCCACAGCCGAGGCCTCTCTGCTTTGGCCCCCGGAGCTGTGCGCGTCCCCATCCTTCACCAGGCCGTGCTCCCGCAGCGGTCCTTCACAGTGGACAGGGCAGAGGTGAGGGCGGAGAGAGTGGACGCCTGGCCTGCTGACCCGTGCCCGAGGGTCTCGAGGGGGCACTCACCATGTTCTGCTGGCAGAGCCAGTAAAACTGCTGGAACTTCTGGGACATCAGCAGCTGGGCGCTCCCCACGGCACTCCGGATCTTGCCGAGGACTGTGGACACACACAGGGTTACGGGCGGGTTGGCGGGGGCCAGGAGAGGGGCGCCACGCGAGGGGGCCTTCCCGCCGCGGTTCCAGGTCCTCGCATGCGTGCCGTTGTGTCTGACTGCAGCTCCACGGACTGTGCCCCCCAGGCGCCTCTGTCTGTGGGATTCTCCAGGCAAGAACACTGGAGGGGTCCCCATGCCGTCCTCCAGGGGATCTTCCCTACTCAGGGACCGAACCCTCGTCTCCTGCATTGGCAGATGTGCTCTTTACCACTGAGTCGCCTGGGACGCCGTTATCCTCGGTCACCGGAGGTGAAAACTTTGAGCTTACTGTGTGGAACAGCCACCAGTTGAGCCCTCTTTCCATCTGGCCCATCCTGATTCATGAAGGAAATTCAAAGATGACCAAGTACTGACTATCAGGACACCTCAGTGTGGGGGGAAGTTTACCTTTGAAAGGTCCTCCAGCCCACCCAGCCCTCCGGGGGTCAGCTGGGTGGCAGAGACCCTGGCCCCTCACATCACCCCGCTGACCCCTGGAAGGGTGCGTGAGGACATGCTGCCTCAGGCACCTGGGGGCCAGCTCACCAGGGCGGTCAGGAGCAGCGAGGGTCCGTTTGATCTATGAATGATCTCAAGTTGTAAGAACTTAATTAATCAAAGGGTGCTTTAAAAAAGTAAGTAATACAGCTTTGTCAGTGGAAAGGATTTAACCACTTACTGGATAGTTGTGATGACTTAGGGATTCGAACTGGGCAAAAGAAAGATTTCCAGCATGAAAATTTTGGGAACCCCCCCACCCTCTCCGTGCAAGTGCCTCCTCACATCCCATCATTCTGACCCAGTCCTGGCCTGTGTGAACATCATCATTATTTCAGAAATAACAGCTTTGGGAGACCCCAACTCCCATGATTCCTCAGAGGCACTTAGGAATCTGGAGGCAAACGCTTCTGGCCTCTGTACCTGGGCCTTTGTCTCTGGGGTTCGGTCTAAGCGGCCATCCCCAGCTACTCCCCTCTGCGGCCAAGTGTGTCCTCTCTTGAGCCCCCTTCAAGACCTGCACAACACAGGTAACAACCAGCTACACAGAGCCCCTGACGTCCCACGTGGGTCCAGCTTGTCTCCAGCCCGGGGAAGACGGGAGCCTTCGAGACAAAGATCTTAGCCTGGAGCTCGTCTGGCATGAAGCGGACGCTGAACTGTCACCACCGACAGGGTGTTTCAGTACTTGTGGATTGTCGACCCTGGGACATTCCTGAGGTTCAGTCTGGAGAAGAGCCCAGAGGGAGGAACCTTCAGCATGTGGGTCACTTGGCAGGGGTCTGGGTATGGGCAGACTCAGGGGGTGCGGGATGGGGCCTGAGACCTGGCATTTCCACAGGGGTGCAGCCCACATCCAGAGAGGTAAGCTCAGTTTCTCTAGCTTTCTCCCCAGTTTCCCCAAACATTCCTAATTTTGATAGGCAGCCTCCAAAATAATGAGTTGAGACTCATTTGGGGTGAGCTAGAAACTGGCCTAAAGGACTCTGACTCCTGGGCCACAAGCCACTGAGACCCTGGTTCCTGGCCTCCCCCGGGGGGTGGGGCTCACGGACACAGCAGGGGCCTCGGTGCACAGGCGGCCAAGGGCTACGGACTGGAACCGGAGTCCTCGAAGTCAAACGTGTCTGTGAGGGGTGCCGAGGACGCGTCCTACTGGGACAGGAAGCAGCCATGGAACAGGAGGCCCGGGGCACTGTTGTGCTTACAGGGTGAGCACCCGGCCCCGGACAGCGTGTTCATCACGGGGTGCCCTCCTGGGGTCGGGGAGGGGGTTAATGGCCTGACACGCTCCTGAGTTTGCCTGCACTTTCTGACTTGTCTGGATTGCTCTTCCCCAAAGCTTGACTGAAGACTTGCACACACAGAGAACTTGAAACAAAGTAGCGCCAGCACCTCTGCCCCGTTCCTCCGGATCACCAGCTCTGGATGTGTGTCCTTCTGACCCTCTTGGAGATGAGCTGTAATCAGCACCTCCCTCGCCAGCACGCTGCACAACCACAGAGCCACGGCCCTTCCTAAGAAACCAACACTTCCCTAATATCACCCAATTCTCGGTTGCTTCTAAAATGTGAAGAAGAGTTAAAACTGTAACTTTCAATACCAGTGAGTTCATTAGATAACACCGCGGCATCCTTTTAGACTTAAACGAAACAGAAAGCCGTCTTGTCAGCGTCCTGACGCCTGCAGCCCGCTGCAGGGGGGCTTGGCCCCTGGCCCCCTGGCCTGCTCATCTCCCCCATCTCTGGGCAGTGGAGGGGACACAGGGTAGGAAGGCAGAGGGACCGGAGCACAGCCTGCAAGGGCTGAAAATACTTCCCACCTGGTTCACACTTTGGCCCCCAAGCTGAACACGTTAGATTTCCACTTGTAAACCCTTGTAACTTGCAGGACTGACGAAAACCTTTAAAGAGACTTGTTTTAACCAAACGGTCACTGTGGGAATATATAGAAGTGCTGCTGCTGCTGCTGCTAAGTCGCTTCAGTTGTGTCCGACTCTGTATGACCCCATAGACGGCAGCCCACCAGGCTCCCCCATCCCTGGGATTCTCCAGGCAAGAACACTGAATCACATACAAATGCATTTTTTTTTCACTGATGCTATGCTTCCTGAAGTGGTAATTAAAAAGTCAATCAGTTAAAGCAAATGGCATTGTGAGTGGCACAAAGTAAAACAAACAAAAAGAAACTCCCCAAAATAGTGTGCTTTCTGAAATAAAAGTTTCCAGAGCCACAAACATCTTACTCCACAGGTTCATAAGAAAGATGAAGAGAACGAGGAACTCAACAGTGGGGTCGTCTGTGAGGTGTGACATCCTCAGCGTCTGTGATGCTGGCGTTTTAGTCCCCATTTTTCACATCCTTCTTAAAATGCACCTCAATGGAAGTATTAATATACAGTACTTCAGTTAATAAACTTTAGCACAACATGGATGGGGGTGATGTCTGGGTGCTGATTTAATAGAGTGGAGACTTATTATAAAGGGTATACATTGATTATTGCTCGAGAAAGGTAATGGCCTGACGGCTAATGGCAGGGGATTTGTGCTCATCCATGGGGATGGTTCTATCTGATACCTATAATGTAAATAATAGCTTCCCATAATTGCGAAGAATTTGAAGCAAAAATTCAATTTATTCTTTTCCACTGTCCTTCTCTAATTCTGTCATAGTTTAGCCACTTTCTTTAGAGAGCTACAGATAAGGGCTCATGCTCATCAGAATGGAAATTTACAAAGAACCTGAGACAACCCAGGCCTTTGATGTACAGAGAAATTTGATTAACTGACTTGCTCCTTTAATTTATTTTTCACGCGTATTCTACAATTTCCAACTCCACCTAAATTTACTAAGAAGTGCTAGGGCAACACTGACACTATTCTTTTGAAATTCGAGGTGGGCTTTTCTAGAATTTGCACACAGTTTGAGGTGGTCACTTGGAGATCCACGACCGTCGGATCTTGGATTTCCTCCTGACCCAGGCGTGGGGACGCGCGCGCGTCCACAAATCCCCGGCGAAGCCTCAAGCTTTCTCACCTTCCTGTTTCTCGAGCACACGCTTCCTCTCAGGCTTGGTTTGCTGCGGCCCCTGCGGCTGGGGCGGCCCGCGCGCTGACCACACCCTCAGTCGTCAGAGGCGGCGGCCTTGGGCTCGCGGGGCGACCGAGCGGGGACCCTGGCCGGAAGCGGCGGCGCTTAGAGCCGTCCCCGCTGCTGGTCTTCAGCGTGCGGACTCCTGGGCAAACCGCAGGCCCAGGGCAGTCTCCCTGTGGCCCGACCTCCTCATCCCCCTTGGTCCCCGAGTCCCCCGGCTCACTGTGATTACCGCCAATGGCACCCTGCCCGAGCCGGACGCCTCCCTACCCAGAGAGCATGGCACCTCCAGGGAAGGAGGTCTGGGAGACCCGCCGCGAGCGTCGAACCCCAGCTCTGGCAATAACGTGGGGACTGAGGATGGGGGACCCTCGGATGATGATGTCTCCCAGTGCTGTGCGTCTGGCCGGGAGATCTTCAGATCAGCAGCTCTGGGGCAGAGTTGTTCGGGGGCAGAATAGCCCAGCACCTCCCAAAAGACCCACTGCTCAGTTCCCCAGGCCATTCATCTTTTTACAAATCTGCTGAGTAAGATCTTTGTGGCTCTGGAAACTTCCATCTCAGAAAACACACCTTTTTTATTTTTTTGCTCTTACTTTATGCCACTTACCCATTTGGTTTAACATAATTAACACAAAACCCACAAAACACTAGTGGTGGTTCACAGTCCCTGCAGAGTGTCCATCTATGCATCAGCCTGCTTTACCGTGACTCAACTGATACCAGCATTCAATGGTTCTCATGATGTTTTTATTAACCGTAGAGAGCTGAGTGAATCTGATTTGTTCGATGAATTCAGTGAGCTGTGGTTATAAAATAATAGCTTGGGAGAAAAGTTATCTCACATAATGGAAATTTCAATATTTGGAGCTCAGGGTTTTGGTTCAACAGCCATTTAATTTAATCTTGGCTTTTTAAAAGGACTGTAACCAAGAACCGTGTACCTGTTCCTAAAGTGAGGGGTGGAATGGAAAGTTACCTTACCTTTAAGCATTACTAGGGAATCACTCAAACGTGACCAATACGGTGCCCGGTTAATGTGTGGAGCATGCAGTTGAGATTCAGATTAAGTGTTCTCTCACCTTTGCCACAAAAAATAAAGCTGGGTAATTAAGAAATTGAGAAAAATCATAGAAAGGCTCGGGTAGACCTGTTGCTGCTCTTTGCATCTGAGGCTCCTAGAGATGTGATTTCATGTTGTTATGAAACAGTGGTGGGAAAACCCTGCAGAGTCCCGGTGACTGAGTTGGTGTCAGTGGGAGGGGCCCCCACCTGGCCGAGGGCGGTGTCAGGGCACACGGGGTTTTACACGCTGTGTTGTGCAGAGGTGTGAGTAGGGGTGGAAGCACCCTGTGCGTGAAGACTGCCCCCCTTCCCTCTTCCTCCTTTGGACTCCCGCCCCTGAGGCTTCTGCTGGGCACTGCCAGCGGACGCTCAGCACATCCAGGCACCGCCGGGGGATGATCAGCACGGCTGGGCACTGCCGGGGGACGGTCAGTGTATCAAGTGTGATCGCCCAGGAGACTAAGATGGAGCAGAGCTGCAGGAAAATGCAAAGCCGTCCCCATCTTTGAGAAGGGTGTGTGCCCACGTGCATGTCCCCAGGGATGACAGAGCCAGGGGCTCCAGGAGGTCGGGACCAAGCTCCCCACGGCAGGGGCAGAGTCCATGTGTGAGGCAGGGCCTTCCTGAAGGGTCTCCGGCCTGGCTCTCTGCCCCTGCTTGTGCCCTGATATTGGCCTGTCTGCCTGACTAGTCTACCTGCCCTCAAGGTCCGCCCAGACGCCGTCGCCACCAGGAAGACTTCTCAGACTGCCCTGCTGGCAGCATTTGCCGGACTTCGGGGTGTCTGCAGCACTGGGCCTGCACTGCTCTTACCACAGGCACTTCCTCACTCACTGTAAATGCCTCTGTCCTGGTCTTACCCACGCTGAGGTCCCTGCAGTGTCCGTGCGGCACGCTCATCAGTGTCTCCACCTGCAGTCTCTGGGACGGCTCCTAGCATGTACTCAGCAAATGCCTGCTGGGGCTTTACAGGACACAGAGTCCAGGAGAAGATCCCAAGGTGCAAAAAAGGTGAAAAAGAGAAATGCAGCTGACGGACAGCAGAAACCCCCTTTCCTCTGCCCGGCTGAAGGAGAAACGTGTTCTCCAGATGCTGGTAATAAGACAACGACAACCTGGGTGACAGGATCTTACTGTTGATCTGGGTCACTGCAGATAATCAAATCACACACAGGATGATCACGGCATTACTTCCAGGATTTTCCCGACCACCCCCAGTGACAAGAAAATCGTAACTTATCATGACAAGGCTTCAGCGCTGGGGACTTTTAATGTCACCTCTTAATTTCCAGGGTCTAAGGCACAAGCCGAGTGTGTATTTTATTGCTCAGGGATCCTCTCTGGACCACAAATGAGGGTGACGGATTCAGAGAATCAGAGTGAAGTAAATGGCCAGGGATAGGGGCACGGCGTTTTCTGAATAGCAGAAGACACTCCGTCGCTAGCTGGGGGGTTAGTCACTTACCATCTCCAGCTTTTCTCTGACACAAAGCCAAAGCAATTTCTTTTGACACGAGACGGTCACGAGTCTAGAAAATGGTTGAACTGTTGTTGCCCATCATCATTGCCAAAATTCAGAGAACCAGCATGTGAACCCTGAATAAACTGCAGTCCCAAGACCCCTGCAGGCCTGAGCCATCCTGCTATCCAGCACACAGCACGGAACGGAAGGATGCCCGTCAACATTTCAGCCACTGCTTTTCTTTTCAACCGCTTGCATCTTAGCTTGGGTGGGGTATGCTGGGAGCCCACGCACTTTAATTTACTCAAGGATCAAAGGGATTGTCCTCATGGATTCATTCGCCACATACTCATTTATGGAAACCTGGCGAGTGTCTTCAGGCCTCAGCGGACACCTGCCTCTTACCTTCCTCCACGAGGTCGTTCTCCTCGGCTTCCCTCTCCATCTCCTTGCACCAGCCTTCCATCCGCTTCGTCTCCGTGTGCAGCAGCTTCAGGAACCACGCGCCGTCCCTGTGGCACGGAGACACACGCCCGCCGTCCACCGCGTCCAGGGATGGCTCCAGCCAGGGGTCGGGAGGGGGCAGGTTGGCAGTGTCCACGGGGGTCCGATAGTCCTCCCGGTAACTGAAGAGCCCCTGGGTCCGGACGGTGCGCACTGCCCCGTACTGCGTGGGGGTGCTGGGCTCTGAGTGCCTCTGGAAGGAGGACCCGAATTGCAGGCCCTTGTCCTCCGTGGTGACGTGTCCTGGGAAGCCCTCCAGCTCCAGGTCCGCCTGCACCCCGGCCGTCACGCTGTTGGAGCGCTTGAAGCGTCCGTGTCTGCATGGAGGGGGAGACGGACAGGAGCTTGTCGGAGATGACCCTGAGCTGCAGAGCCCAGCTTACACACCCAGAGCATGCTGGGACACATGCCAGCCTCGCGAGGAGACAAGCGCTGTCATCTCTGTTATCAGCACACTGGTGTTTCACCTGTGTGAGAGCCTAGTTTGACTTTGCAAAGAATGAAACTCTAACTTTAACTTTTAAGCTTCCATGGCTAAGTGATGCCCACTGAAGACCTAAGTTTACCACAGGCGGCTCAATCTATCCCTGAAACCACTGTCTTGGGGTGGTTACCTGCCTTTCAGAAACACGTGACAGGCTTACACATTTCTGTGTGTATGTATGTAAAATGAAGCCCCACTGCTTCTTTCAAGTATGTAATTCTTTTAAGTAATAACATCTGTGTCTTGTTGAGTTCTGGTGGCTATGCATATCATATTTCAGGACATGAGCTTCTTCTCTCTGAATGCTGCAGTATCATCCGGTTATGTCTTTTATGCAAAATAATGAATCCAAATTCTGACTTCAGCAGGTGTTTAAAAAACATTTTCATTGTATGTATTTAAATGTCACTCATTTCTCACAGCCAGTTACTGAAAGGACTGGCAAGAATGAATTTATAACTGGAGCCCAGATTTTGCTGGTGAGAACTGTGTGTGTGAGTGTGTGTCTGTGTGCGTGTGCATGTATGTACATGTGTGTCTGTGTGCATGTGTGTATGTGTGCATGCTTGTGTTCCTATGTGTCTATGTGTGCATGTATGTGTACGTGTGTGTCTGTGTGTGTGTGTGTGTGTGTGGGCATGTATGTCTGCACACCTAGACTCTGCCAAGCTACACAAGTTGGCTCCTCACCAACTGGACATGCAGATGGCAGGCAGCTGTGTGTGCAGCTGGCTAATGGATCTGCCTTCGCTGGAGGCAAAGGCGCTGAGAAGGAGCCACCAGCGGGGACGGGGGGCTGCAAGCCCAAGTCCCAGGGCAGAAGACACAGTTTCTGAGAGGCCTCCGTCCTAGGGAAGCCATCAGTTCCTTGGCAGTCCACATCTTTGCAGGTTGGCCTAAAACCCTCACTGTGAGTGACTCACCAGGGTTTCAACAACCAGATGCTGCCTGGTGCTCACAATATGATATGCCCATCAAATCTGTCTTTATGAAATTTACAAGATATGCTATTTTAAATATAAAATAAAATAATCACACCACCTTCATTACAGGAACAACACTCTTGTCATGGACTTCTCTGTGCTGGGCAGTGTGAGGGCTTCTTTTGAAGCATCACCATCCTAAGGATTCTTCAATCTTCTTTCTCTCTCCCTCTCTCTGTGGTTGTACCGTTAACATCCTAAGGTGGGAAAACCTGCACTGGCTTTATACGCATCCTTTTTCCCCTGTGGGTGAAGGACTCTGGTGTTCAGAGATGCCAGCCCCTCTGCTTTCACAGGTGGTAAGTTACTTTAGAAAAAGACGAATCCCCGGCCACTAGCAGAAACAAGGCTCAGAAGGATGCTAATCCATACCCGAATGATATCCACTAAGTTAGGGCTGGGGATATATGACCCTGTCTCCACGACGGCATGAACCGGTGATGGCCAGTGCTGTCCAGACACTTGCCATCACGTTTCTAACCCACAGCCATGCTCAGAGGCCCCAGGAGTTGGGGGTGGTTACCGTTTCTCATCTTCCACCTGGATGCCCACCGAGTGGTACTCCCGCAGCCCCCGGCTCTCCGTGTCGGAGTCTGTAGCCGTCTCCACCTAGCGCAACAGAGAACATCTTATTTTAGAACCAAGGCGGGACCTGGACCAGGGACTATTTGTGTGTGTGTTCATCAGCCATAATTAATTATGCATTTGTGTAATTAACGCAGAGATGCACTTGACCCAGGAAAACGACAACGGGAGGGAAATGAACTCGTGCTGGTGTAATTATGTTGCTACTGTGTTTCATCAAATTGTGCATGACCCCCTAACTCAATGCTGAGCCTCCATCTTCTAAATGTATGCAAATAAAATTGCTTTGCTTAGCTTGGGCGAAAAACAAGCTAGGTTGGATTGCATTATGAGAGGACTTAAAAGCTCTTGTCAGATCCTGCCGGTACAGCATGAACCAGATAGAGCTAACACAACACACGGGCTGCTGAATAGGACGGTGGTGATGACGGCGTCCACATATGTGACATACAGAAGAACTGAAGCTTTCCCAGCCCCAGGCAACCCCTCCACCCGCCTCGACACAGCACCGTCTGCTCACAGGATGTGCCCAGGGCAGGGCAATGCCACAACAGAACAGAAAGCGTGCACTCCACACACAGTCCTTACGGTGGCTGCATTTGCCGAGAAGTCTCCCCAAACCCAAGGAAGCATTTGTGGTGCGGGGTTAACTCATGAGAGAACTCTAGTAGCGTGCAGTTTCTAGAAATAACCAAAACTCCAGAAGCAAACGACCCTCCTGCTCCCAAACTCTCAGTATGAAAAGTCTGCCTCAGAAGAGTAAATATATGACCTTGAGTAAATATGACTAAATAACCAAAGATTAGTTTAGTAAAATGCTATTCCAGCTTCTATACTGTCCCTTTTCTTTTTTTTTTTTTTTTTTGCAAGAAACAGTAGCTACTGTCTCAAAAGGTGTTTTGACTCCAGTTCACAAATATCAAAACTAAACTGTCAAACACATCTTTTCTTAAAAATATTAGTGATCGTTGCAAGGGTAACATACAAACCATTGGACGAGTAACTGACACCCCCTGCTGCTAGTGATGAGAGACCAGGTGCACTGGGCAGTCGTGGCTCCTGAGTCTTTGTTGCTGGGGCTGCCGCAGTTTGTGATGCAGAGCAGTTGTGCTGCTAAGAGCTGGTGTTTGTTTTCTGCCGACAGGCACTGAGCCAGGAGCAGACAAGTGTCACCACAGCTGATGCACATGATACCTTGGGTCCAGCCACATGGAACACTGGAGGGATCAGAGAAGGCGAGTGACTTGCCCAGGGGTGCACAGCTCGTAGGGCGCAGAGGCATGCTCAGTGTCTGCTGTGGCCAGAGTCAACAAAGCCATGTGGGGACCCTGCAGCTCCTGGGACGGGGCTGTGTCGGGGGCGGCCCTGTGGAGCCTAGGACAGCGGTAGCTCAGCGGTCAAGAAGCCACCTGCAAGGTAGGAGCCTCAGGAGACGCGGGTTCAGTCTCTAGGTGAGGAAGATCCTCTGGAGGATGGCATGGCAACCCACTCCAGTATTGCCTGGAGAATCCCATGGACAGAGGAGCCTGGCGGACTACAGTCCACGGGGTCGCAAAGAGCCGGGCACGACTGAAGCTACTTAGCACACACGCACAGGAGGAAATGTGCTTGAGTAAAATTCCTAACCTGCTGGTAATCCCCACGTCTTTCTAGTTTCAAGTGGGTCATGGCTGGCATAAACGTTACCTTGCTGGATGTGGACACTGTTGTTACTATTGTTTTACACAAAAAGATTGCAATAAGTTAATATGTTAAAAACGCTGCCCATGTCAGTGCAATATGAGCTGCCTGTGTTCTAGCTGCTGTTCCGTTCTGTGACTATAACCTGATTTATTTAATTAGATATAACTAGTTTTCTGCCACTGTAAAAAATGCCATTGTAGACCTATGTCTGTGCATGTATATAATTTTGTGACTATATTCACAGTCTCCGCAGTGGCAGGGGCAAAGGTATTCCCTTCTGCCATTCTGGTAGATGTTGCTGAACTTGAGAGATACACAATATGGATGAAATTACTTCATTCGTATAGTGTCAGGGAGACATTTGTATGGAAAGAGCACTAATTTTTATCATAAAAATGTTCAGAATATTTGCCTCATTACTTCCAGTCCTAGGATTCTAGTCTAAAGATGTTCCCTTGAATTCTGACATATTAAAAGGTGAAAGTAGGGGAAACAGGAAGACAGGATACTGGCCACACTGAGTATAGACTGCTCACAACACAGATGCCTGTGCAGCTATGATGGAGGCTGACGACACAACACAGACTCAGGAGCGAACATCAGCAGGCGGCGTGAACGATGCAATCAAGACGTGTGTTCACACACAGAACACACATACTCACACAGACAGAGAAACTGACCACAAAGTGACCAAACCAGCCAAAATATCACAAAATCATTTGTCTTCTTTTCTCTAGTGTGTACAGCTTCTCTCTTATGATTCTCTCATTTTTACAGTGAATGAGAAAAATACAGCTTTTGGAGTCAAATTCTGCCACTTGCTGGCCATGTGGCACTTAGGTAAGTCTCAGATTCCATGGCTGTTTCCTTCTTAACTTCAAAAGTGAGGGATCAGCAAAAGCGGGGTTAATGGGCGTGAAACTGTGCATGAAGCCAGATTCATGTAGGTTCTCCAAAGCAAATCTAATGCTCCCTCCCTCATCTCCACTTTTAAGATCCATAGATATAGTAACGATATATTAAGTTCAAGGAATATATAATGAATTTTATAGATTCTACAGTGGTTGTCCTATGAAACCATTCTAACAAAAAAAGGTCTCCGTTTTTCAGAAGGTAAAGGTGGAGGAGGATGTGGTCAAGTTGCATAAAGCCAGGTCGAGCTAAGTATTTATCAATTTCAGAAATCTTGGGAGAGCTTTATGAAGACGGAGAAAATCAAATTTAGGACAAAGGAAAGGAATTATTATTTTGCACAGTGGGAAGGAAATCAAAGGAATTTTTTCCAAAGAGAAAATTCTGATGAGAAGTGTAAAAGGATTATAAAAGTTTTGAGAAATATATGTACATATTCATTTTTACAAGAGCCATGGTGTTCTAGCGGCTTCCCTGGCTCAGTGGTAAAGAATCCTCCTGCCAAGCAGGAGACCTGGGTTCAATCCCTGGGTGGGGAAGATCCCCTGAGAAAGAAATGGCAACCTACTCCAGTATTCTTGTCTGGAGAATGCCATGGACAGAGAAGCATGGTGGGTTACAGTCTATGGGGTCGCAAAGAGTCAGACACAACTGAGCAACTAAACAGCAATAACAGCAAGGGTGTACTAGACGTGGAGAAGAAAGATGAAGTCGGCAGGACCTGTGTATGTGAGTGGCCTCTCCGAAGCAAGTGCTGATTGGAGGTGCCTGCTGGTGGATGGGGATGGATTCTCCCTGTTGCCACGTGAGTGGTGGGCACTGGGCTCCTGGAGAACCTGCTTCTTGTCCCTGGGCCATGACAGAGGGGTTGACACTGAGCCATGGGCCATGAAGAGCAGGGGAAGGGTGCACAAGAGAGTGCACGTGTGTGAGTGTGTACATGTGTACCTGTGAGAGCACATCTGTAGTGCATTTGTGTGTACATGAGAGTGCAAACATGAAAGTGTGCACATGGGCACACCTGAGCGCACATCTGTGGGCATTCCTGCATGTGCATGCACATGTGTGTATATGAGAGCGTACACACGAGTGTGCATATGTACACACATGAGCTCACTCCTGTGGGCATGCCTGCATGTGCATGCACATGTGTATATGAGAGCGTACA
>NW_024070191.1:1154524-1227324 GCF_014754425.2 Oryx dammah | reverse complement strand
GCAGTATGTACATGTAAGCATATACATCTGTGTGCATGCTCATGTGTGCACATGATGTGTATGTGTGAGCACACACATGTACATGTGAGCAATACCTGTGGATGTACATGTGTGTGCATGCTCGTGTGTATACATGAGGATGCACATGTGAGAGTGTGCATGTGTGCAGCACATGTGTGACATGTGCATGCACGTGTGTGTGGCCCAGATTTTCAGAAAGTCATGGCTGATCATCCACAGCTGGAGGGACCAGAAAGCAGGAGGCTGTTAGCAGAATGTTGGCTGAGCTTTGATCTCGAGTTTTTGCTCTAAAGAAGCTCATCTTAGACTCTGCCTTCAAAGCCCACACAGCAAAGAGGGTGAGTTGCTCCCACATGGAGTCCCCACATTTTTCTTGGTGACCTACTGTGAGTCCAATAGTTAGAGGTGAACTGCCTCCCCTGCTCTGTGAGATGCTGGAAGCCCCAGAAGAATCAGGCAGGAAGGTGGGGAGCTCAGGGGAATGTAACCTGCCCAGGACTCCTGGGTGTAGCCTCGGGGAGGACGTTTAAACCCAGTGACCACCTATGACATCACACAGTGGGCATCACTCCCATTTTAGAGATGGGATGACTGAGGCAGACAGGATGGAAGGATCCCTGGACATCAGACCACGTGACAGGATCTGGGAACACACACACAAAACAAAGGTAGAAACCCTGCCACAACAGACAAATCACAGATAAAAACAAAATGAACACAAAGAAAATCATTCGTTGTCACCATCACTGTGAGGAAATGAGGGAGGGCCAGATGTGGCGTCCAGGTGAGGGGGCAGGTCACCAGGAGGCCTGAGTGCAGCCCAACCTGCAGGGTCTGGGGCAGGACGTCATGGGCTCAGCTGAGGACCCCACACATCAGCCCCTGTCCCTGGCCTGGGCTCCAGGGAAGGTGCAGGCAGGATGGGCCATTGCTCAGCGGGAAGAACAGTATTTGTAAAATGAAAGGTGTCCCGGACGCTGTGTCCCGGGAGGTTGGGTGGTGACCCAGCGGGAACTGTCCCTGCAGTTCCAGACGGACACTGGGATGCCCACCGCCTTCCCTGCAGGCTGAGGACAGGGTGACTGGTGGGGTCAGCTGTCCTCCACGTGGGGTTAGCTGTCCTCCACGTGGGGTTGTGGGTGAACCAGAGCAGGCTCGTGGGGGGCAAGGCATGCCCCTCAAGTCATCCCTCTCTCTGCGCTGGGGACCCCCTCCTGTCACTGGCCCGCAGCCTCGGGTTCCCCATTCCGGACTGGACGTGGCCCCCATGGGCAGGTGGGGCTCCTGTGAGGACAGCGTGGGGGAGCCCGGGGGTCTGGGCGTGGATTCAGTGCATCCATGCGGGTCCCCAAGCCAGCCCCCGGCCGCGCTCTCCACACCGCTCTGCTCTGGGTCCTGAGCCCTTGATGCCCTCCAGCACTTCCCGGGAGCTCTCCAGGTGTGTGCAGTGGTCCTTCCATCAGCTCAACCTCCCCCTGCTCCCGGCTGGTGCACCCCCTCCTCTGTCGCTCGAGTTCCTCAGGTAACGTTTTCTTTGGCTTCCAGCTCACCCCGCTGAGCCACCTGAGCTGACACACTCAACCATCTTGTGACTGTTTGGCTGCCGGGAGGACAGGGAGCCCCTGCACTCACACGCTCACCCACACTTGCCCACGCTCGCCCACCGACACTGACTGAGAGCTTGCTATGTGCCAGGCACTGTGCTAGGCGCTGGGTACCGAGAGGGGCAGGTGCGCCCGGCTGCCCGAGACACGCAGCTGAGGGTCTGCAGGGGCTTGTGGGAGGGGGGCTGTGGGGCCACCCGGGCCCCTCTGGGGCGAAGCTCCGCGGCTGGAAGCAGAATGGGGTGTCAGCAGCTCCTGGGGGTGATGTAGAGGCGGGAGGGGCATAAGGCAGGTCTGTGGGCTTCTGGGACAATCTGAAAGCATCTGATTGTCTGGAATGTTCCCACTGTTTTCAGAGAAGTGGGAAGCTGACCCTCCAGCCCTGTTTGTGGCTCAGCGGGCAGCCCACAGGAAGCCTGTGGAAGGCGGCAGGTGGGAAACCAGGGTCACAGGCGCCCAGGGAGGTGACCTTCTTAGCCTGAGGGCCTCACAGGTCTCCTCGGCAGACGTGACTGTAAAGGCTGAGACCCTGAGAGCAGCAGGCACCCGGGCCAGCACCTTGGCCCAGCCAGCTGTGGCTGCGGGGGTCACTGGCGCTCAGAGCCCCAGCTGTGTCCTCAGGAGGGGGCTGACCGCGTCTCCGGGGATGCAAGAGTCCCCGCGATAACGGGAGCGCCTAGCATAGCGCCTGGCATATAGGTGACGACAGAGAGGCGACGAGAGCGGCGGATGAATAACCCGGAAAGGGAGGAAATAAAATTCATGCGTACTTGGCTCGGGGGCGTATTTCAGTACTTACATCTGACCTTGGGTATGGCTGATGCTCTGGGAATTCAGAATCCTAAACAAAACAATGAAGCCACAGTGTGGAGACCAGGTTCAGGGGACCCGACAAGCGGGCAGCTCGCCAGCCTGCCGCCCCTGGCCCCACGACGCCCAAGACGTGGCTCCCCCTCACGCCTGTGTGGGCCCTTCTCCCTGGAGTAACGGAGGCCTAGGGTTTTTAAAACACCCCACAGGACTTGGGCTGATGGAGGTGTCCGGGCTTGCCGAGATCCTGCCTGGCTGCTGACCCTGCCTGGGCTAGGGGTCACCAGATACGCGATCCCCAAGAGGCCAGTCCTGGGCTCCACTCCTGAGTGGGAGCTGGGTGGTGCTGTGTCCCTCCCCTCCTGGAACTCGAGTGGACTCAGTGGTGGGTGTCGGCGCAGGGGCAGCGGTTTTGGCTCTTGCTGATCAGAACACAATGAGAAGAATAATCCGCGGGCACCCAGAGGTTGGCACGGGGACTTTTGGGGCCTCTGAGCAGATGTGCCCCTGTTTCCTGCAAAGAGCCTCCCAGTCCTTCACCTTTGGTCCCAAAGCCGAAAAGACTAAAAAGCTTTAGAAAGATCGGGTTTCAACCCCAAACCTCCTTCTTATGCATCAAAGTAACCTATCTCCACACTCTCCATGCTGCTGGCTGCCCCTGGAAATGCCTGGGGGTCCTCTGCCCACTGGACCTGCCACTGGCTTCTCCCGAAAGCTGGGGCTCAGAGACTCTGGGTGCCTGCAGGGTCCCCACGGGGACCGGGTCCATGCCACTGGGGGGGGTAGGTACCTGGACCCCAATGGAAGAGCGCTGGCTCTTGAGGAATTCCTCGGCCTTGGATGCCAGGATGGCCTTGTCGCCGGTCCGTGTGGCGCCTCCCTGGCCCTCGGAGGCGTGGCGCTGGGCCGCAGCCGTCTCCAGGGCCAAGCTCATGGCCTTGTTGCTGTCCAGACTGTCCGTGGAATTGTAGAGGCCGCGGCCGTCCGGGGGCCAGGCGGCCATCCTCTGGGCGCGGCTGTCCTGGTAGGCGTCCTGCGTGGACTCGGTGCTGCTTTGCGCTGTCACCGAGATCAGGGGCTTGGAGGTGGTGCGAGGGGGCACGGGGGGCGGCGTCTTCTTGTAGCTGGCATAGGAGATGCCTGCGAGGGGGACACAGCCGGTCAGCGGGGCTCCTGCCCGCCGAGCCTGCTCTCCCACCCAGCACCCGCCAGCCGTCAGGCACAGCTCCCCTGGCGTCCAGCCTAAGAGAGGACACAGAGTGTGGGGGAAGCTTTATGCTCAGAGACAGTCTATGCAGAGGTGTGTTTAATAGTGAAAAATTATGAAAACACCCCCAAATCAGGCAGAATAGGTGACTTCTGACTCAGCAGGACAGAGGGCAGCCCCCCGTCCTCACACAGGTCAGGCACCGGGAGAGGGGCTCATCCTATATGCGGAGCTAGAACTGCAGGGCCTGCGTGGTTCTCTCCAGACTAAGACGGACTGTGTTTGCATAGAAAACCTGGGAACGAAGAGAGGTTAGAAGCACACTCATCAGCGACGGTGTGGCGGAAGGCTCTCTGTGTGCTCCACAAATGCTTCTGGTGAACAGGTATTATTTTCATCACGGAGAAGACACACAAGGACAGAAGGCTGTCTGCTCCCTGTGAGCACAGGCTCGCTGGGTATAAACCGTGGGGCCGGCTGAGAAGGGAGCCGGGTCTCCACGTCCACCCAGTTCACCTCTGCGTCCTGTGCCCACATCGCAGCTCCACACAGGCCACGGGCTGGAAATCCACTGAAGGGAATAAGCACAGCTGGAACTGAAACCGTACTGAATGCCCCTTAGAAGGTGTTCAGACTCAGCAGCCGTATGTGCTGGGCCCCGGGTGGTCCTGATTCTCACATCAGGAAAACCTCACAGCTGCTCTGATGGGAGTGGACTTCCCCCTGAGGTCGGCTGTGCTGCTTTCCCTGGAAGGAAGAACTGGCTGGAACCCCCGGGGGGCCCTCATCATCAGCAAACCTGGCACCCACACTGGCAGCAGGTGAGCGAGTTGGCTCGGGGACCAGACAGGCCGGCAGGTGGCCCGGGGGGCAGACGGGGCGGCTCTACTTTCAGGGCCCGCAGAGCCAGGCCAGGAGTCAGCGTGCTGCACCCCGTGGAGATGCGCCAACTCCTTTCCTACCTGCAGGGACTCCAACCAGCACTCCCAGGCCGCAACTGCCCCACCAGTGAGTTTTAAATCTGTGTGAGTGGATTCTCCCAAGAAATTAAGCATCAAGTGTCACCCAGATGGACATCAACAAATAAAGCAGAGTGAGTTTATCACGTCAGGAGGATCTGAGTTTAAAGGCATAAAAACTGCACATGAAAATTAAGAAAATGCACACATTTTTAAAAGGGTGAATGGGAAAGAGGCACATATGGGTAGAAAACAGAGATAGGAAGAAGGCTGTTATAAAAATGGACTCTGAACATTGTCTACAACAGAGAAACCTCTAAAATAAGTCTTTTTAAAGACTTGCCCCCTAATGCTCATCAGCCCCAAAAGGAAAATTGTTGAAAACTGACTTTATTCCAGGTTTTTATTCTGGGAGATTCTGATGTTTGAGAAAGCGTTCCGAAGCTCCGACCTCCAGCACTGACGACTAGCTGACTTGAAGTGAGTGTGAAGCCTTCTGCCCAGAGGGTGTGTCACCAGCAGCAGGAGGGGAGGGGCCTTCTCCACCGAGGGCGGGGTGGCCCCTCCCCTCACGTGGCAGGGCCCTTCTGCCTGAAGCTGCTTCTTACAGGCACATTCACTCTCCTCACCAGGCCTGTCCACCCGTGGTGCTCAAGTGGCTAAAATCCTTCAGTTTAAGAAGACCCCCGTCCATCTGGTTACAGTCAACTGTGATGCGTCCCCTCCAGCCCTGTGGTAACTCTTGCCCAGGCCCCGCAGTTAGTCCTGTTCCCTGGAGTTTACAAAGCTTCAGGGACCCCTAGACGGTTCACCACAGCCCCACAACCCCCCCACACACACCTACAGTCGTGCCCTGCAAGCCCCCTTGGAGCAAATCCAGGACTTAGTGAGCTTGCTGAAACCCCAGCATCATCACCGTGGGGCCACAGTCACCGAGGACACAAGGTCTTAGGAGTCAGGCTGGGCCCCTCTGTCCATGGGATTCTCCAGGCAGGAAGACTGGAGTGGGCTGCCATGCCCTCCTCCAGGGGCTCTCCCTGACCCACGGACTGAACCCGTGTCTCCTGCTTGGCAGGTGGGTTCTTTACTGCTGACCCATCTAGGAAGCCCCTCCCGAGGCTAGTGACTGCAGAACAGAGAGACTGTTTCAGAAGAAGGAAAATGCAAAAAGCACAGCAAACCCACCTTCTTCAAGAAGGTTGTTTCTGGCCACGGAGAAAAAAAAAACTATGAATGTATCTGGGCTTCTCAGGAAGATAAGAGAGCAGCTCAGGCTTCACTGCAATTGCTGGCAGGTGGAGAAGACACCCTGGGATCTGGAATGATCGAGGGTCTGGGTACCGCCAGCTGAGGCTGGACATCGTCAGGACCCTTTGGGGAGAGTTAGGCCCTGAGACGCAGGAGGGGTTGCGAATGCTCTGCTGGCCCTGGGGACAGGAGTGCCACCTCCCTTCAGCCGGGTCCTGGCTTGCTGACTCAGCAGCAGGAAAGGGGCTGGAGTTTCAGGAACCAGGGGTGTCCCGTGTCTCATGGACCAGCTGAGGAGAGCAGGTGCAGGGGACAGCAGTCTGCCCCCAGACTGCTGCTTGCCTGGGGAAGGCTCGCTGGCTGTACTCTCTTGGGGACCCTTGGGGCCCCGGACAGGTACCTGCCCCCTTTCCCTGTCTGGGGAATCTCAGACCCTCCGTAGCGTCAGCCAGTGCTGCTCAGCCCGGAGAACCTGCGCCCCTCTCTCCCAGGGGACCTTGGCGATGTCTGGGGACACTCCTGGTGGTTACACAGGGAAGGGGAGAGGCCGGGGTGCTGCTGGACGTTGTCTGGGCTCAGAAAGGCCTCACCATGCAGATGACCAGCTCAGAAATAAACCCATGTGAGGCCACCACCTCATGCTTCGGGCGGGGCCCACCTGCTCCCCTGAGACGTGAAGGGACGTGGGTGGCCGGGCCTCTCTGTAACGGCCCGTCTTTCCCTGCATGGGGTCAGGCTGAGGCCTGCCTTCCTGACCCAGGACACCGCTGGCTGTCCAAAGTGCGTTCACCTTTCCCCCACACCTCTCCCATATCACATTTTGTTTCTCAGTGAGCTTTTCTCCACCGCTCATAACCTCGCTATGACAAGGGAATCAAGCGCAGTATCTACATGTTGATTGATGGGGAAAAGTGGGAAGAAAGCTTACTGGCAGCTTTTTACTTGAAACGCTGGGAGCTGGTGGTCTTCATGGGAATGCAGGGAGCACAGCTCATTTTAGAAGGAGGGTCCTTATCCTTTGCCACCGTGTCTGCAGACCCCGCCGAGAGCAGGTGGTCCCCTCCCCCCGGCTCTGCGCCGTGGCTGTGGCTGAGCGCCCCAGACCTCATCCTACAGCAGGGGTGTGCTCCTAGTTGCTTCTCTTTAGCAGAAATACCGATTCTGAAGAAACGCCACCTGCCTCCCGGCAGCTAGGGGTGACAGTGCGGGTGAGGAGAGAGCCGGGAGCACAGATTACAAAGCGCCGCCTCGCCATCGCAGTTGTGTTTATGTTCAGTGTGGAGGTGAGCACAGAACGGCAGACGGGTGGGCTTTCTGGCCACGCTCACCTCCCCAGGAGTGAGGACACGTGCACGAGGACTGCCACACCGTCACACGACAAACACGATGGGACGCCTTCCCGGGAAGCCGGGCTGAGGCCCTCCACGACAGAGCCCGCGTCCAGCACAGCTCGCCTCCGCGTCACGCTCAGCCTCAAGGGACTCCCTTCACCCGCTGAAAAGGATGACTCTGACTAAATGGACCCAGTACAGCTTGACTGAAAATTCAACAAAGCAACCGAACTGCCTTCCTGTCTGGTCGTCTTATTTATGTCCACAATTTACGTCCACGGTCACAGGAAAATCCACCATTGCATCTTCTCAACTTGGAATGTGTTTGCCGCAGGGTGATAATGTGAATTTATACACTGATTTCTTTGTAAAAATGTAGTGGCACAACACACTTTCCTAACAAGTTAATTAAAAGGGGGCTCCCTGGCAGGACTGGTGCTGAAGCTGAAGCTCCCCTACTTTGGCCCCATGATGTGAAGAGTTGACTCATTAGAAAAGACCCTGATGCTGGGAAAGATTGGGGGCAGGAGGAGAAGGGGATGGCAGAGAATGAGACGGTTGGATGGCATCACCAACTCAGTGGAGATGAGTTTGAGAAGCTCCGGGAGATAGTGAAGGACAGGGAAGCCTGGAGTGCTGCGGACCAGGGGTCACAAAGAGTCAGACAGGACTTAGTGAGTGAACAAGTCTGTCTCCAGCGTAGCAGAGAAGTCTATACTCAAGCTGGGAGGGGCAGCACAGTGAAAGGAAGCGTTCATGCTGTTTCCACACTGTGTTGGGGGCAGGGTGCCCTGAGGCTGCTCTTAGGGCCAGAGTGGATGTGATGTGCCCCCAGGACACGGGGCTCCCCTGAAGACATCTGCAGTGGCGTTTAGCATCCAGCGGCCAAGGAGAGTCCCGGCTGCACCAGTGAGATTTCTGCCTGTGGGTCCACCACCGCCTTCCTGGCTGAGGGAAGTATGCTTTCGCTGGGACGGTTTGGAGCCCCTGGAAATACCTGTCACTTGTCCCTTGATCCCCTTGTAACAGCCCCAGTGAGAGTCTAACACATACACTTCATGGAAATAAACAGCTGCTACCTAATGCTTTGTGAATAACTTAACACAAGCTAAAGAAACGCATGGAAAAATACACATAAAAGTTCCAGACATGCACACACCAGCTCCATGCCCACACATCAGTACAGAAGCCAAACGGGATTTGCAGTTTACACTGTGAGACAGGCATTTAAGACAGGTTCTCGACGGCCCGGTGCCTCCCCGTCGGGCGCACGCGCACGGCAGGCCCCCCGTGACCTTGGGCAGGGCCGCTCACGGCGGATGCCGCCCCGCTCTTACATTCTTGGGCACCGGAATGCTTTTGAATTTGATAATTTAAAACCTAACTATCCGCTGTCGGTTTGGGGCAAATAAAGCTTAATTTATTTATGTACACAAAACATTTTAGATAAATAAAATAACGTTGAAAGAGTTTTTAAAAAATATGGGTATATCACTATATTCATTCATGAGTCCACTCTCCTGACAGATACATGCTGGTACTTACAACCTGTAGAGCAGAATTGTGTATTCTTTCTTTTTTGAATTGTTTATTCTTAAATGAGTTCTTAGAATTAGAATTAGAAGCTGGGAAATACAGTGAAGAAAGAATTAAAGGGAACTCCCTGGTGATCCAGTGGTTAGGACTCTGTGCTTTCCCTGCCGAGGGCAAGGGTTCAATCCCTGGTCAGGGTTTAAAATCGGGCAAGCTGCAAGGTGCAGCCAAACATAAAAAAAGAAGACCATGAAGAAGAAAGAATTAAAAATGTGCATTTGATCATGTTAATTTGCTGCCACTGATTAAAATAAGTAATTATAGATATCCTTTTACACATTCAAGAAAAATATTCAATTACTCAGTTGAACAGTTTGGGTAATAATGATTGAGCTAATTATTAGGTACAGGCTGTATTGTCTATCATTTTCTACATGTAGGTCAGACAAACATCATATACGAATGAAAATTTTAATTTTAACTTAGCAATGTAATTCTAGTGAAGTATGTACAGCTTCAAAGAGCAGATGAATCAACAGATTTCTAAACAATCTCAAAATTTATTTAAAGTGATCAAACACAAATTTTGAAGTAAAAAATGAAACGATAACTTTCTTTAGGTATCCTGAATGCCTGACTACTTTCTCTCTCTGCCTTATCTTTGGCTGTGCTGGGCAGCATGTGGGATCCAGCTCCCCAATGGGGGATCAAACACGTATTCCCTGAATTGGAATGGCAGAGTGTTAGCCGCTGGACCGCCAGGTAACTCCTAGCTCCCTTTCTTTCTCTCTCTTTTTAAATTGAGTCCAGGCAGGAACATCCCTTTGGTTTTAAAACCTGACATTGATTTTTTTTAACCAAGTGCCTAACACTATGAAATCCCTGGAGATCTTCAGGCTATTTTGTGGTTTTAGGGGGAGATTAAATGCACTTTGCTTTATTGCATTTCCTGAGTTGGTCTGGATCCTCGCCTACGTCTCAGGAATCGGATGTGTTGGTGAGATGTGTCAGCGAGAGGAAGCAGCATGGGGAGAAGCCTTCTCCATTGAGCCTCTCGAGGCCGATTCAAGGCTCCAGACACAAGGGAAGGCTCATTACACTGCTCGAGATGGAAGCAGCCGTGGTAGGGAGATCTCTATGAAAATGGCATTGAACTGAAAGTGTTGATGCTTAAAGGAAACTTTGTTAGTTCTTTTCTGTTAGAGCTGAGTGATGAGGCACGTGAAAATCAGGCTTTCCCAGGCATGCGCGGGCTTGAGTTCATCTCATTTGGACTCTTTCTGAAGAAATGACTCGCAGCCCCGGGTCAGAAGGATGCTGAGCCGGCAGGTGGGAAGAGGCTGCAGCCACGGGCCTGCCGGTTGAGCGACAGGAGGGTGGACTTCTCCACCTGGACGATGACTGTGCCTAAGACCTCATGGATTTGTTCTGGTTCTGTGAGAAGGACCACCTTCCAGATGGCTTTGTCCAATAGCTCATCCAGGAGTCAAGTTTAAATGACCTGAACTTTTAAAGGCTTCCCAGGTGGCTCAGCGGTAAAGAATCCGCCTACAGTGCAGGAGACCTGGGTTTGATCCCTGGGTGGGAAGATTCCCTGGAGAAGGAAATGGCAGCCCACTCCAGCATTCTTGCC
This sequence comes from Oryx dammah, assembly GCF_014754425.2. Taxonomy (NCBI): domain Eukaryota; kingdom Metazoa; phylum Chordata; class Mammalia; order Artiodactyla; family Bovidae; genus Oryx; species Oryx dammah. The sequence goes on along the minus strand of NW_024070191.1, from coordinate 1,216,978 downwards.
TGGACAAGAGTATTCTTGCCATGGACAAATGGCAACCCACTCCAGTATTCTTGCCACGGACAGAGGAGCCTGGCGGGCTACAGTCCAGGGGGTCACAAAGAATCAGATATGACTCAGCGACTAGATGACAACAACAAACTTCTAAAATATCTAAACACCTGAACTACAGTTAAGCATCAGTTCCCCCACATTTGAGCTGCACTTGAGCGCCTCAACAGTCACGCGCAGCCAACGGGGATGGTGAGTGATGGCGGCCGCAGGCCATAATCTTCCAGGACCATGCTGGTCTTGAGCGTTTCCTCCAGGCGAAGTTCAGTCAGTACAAGCCCACCTCTCTGCTCAACGGATGACACAAAGCAGAGGAACCCATTGTAAAGATTTTCCTGTAGGTCTTCACAGTGTTGGGCTAGCAAATGTACTGAAGGGGAATCTGGAGAAACACACGCTATTTGAGGTAAACTAACTTGAATGGGATGAAATCAACTACCGCAGTCTATACTTCCGCACGACCTCAAGTCATCTCAAATGCGAACACATCGTTACTTCAATGGATGCCTTATTATCCCTCCACACCTGGAATTCTGGACACTGTTTTTGATTTTTGTCCTTACAAGCCATTTGCAAGCCAAAAAGGAAATTTAAAAATTAGCATTCTATCGTATAAAGCACAAATATGTAATCAAGATGAAATATACTTCGAAAGGCAGGCTTCACCATTCTATTTGAACGTGACAGTCACTCTTAAATTCATTGCACTCTCTTAATTAGAACTTCAAAGATAACAGCATAAAAGGAATTACAGTAATCAAGCCCATGAATGTCTAAATGAGAGTCTGGATATTGGAGAACCCAAACCAAAGGCAACGATTCAACATAAAAGATTAAAGCTACTTTGACACTTTAATTAATGTCAATCTTAAAACATAAGTGCAAGTTGCTCAGGATGCAGAAATCTCGTCCCCCTGGCGTGAGCACAGTGGTTTCCCCGAAGTTACAGAAACTTGTGTGGGCCGCACAAGTTCTGATGGGCCGCAAGCAAAGACATCCACCTCCCACGTGTTAATTAGCAAGAAATTACAGTCTAGCCAGCATCTAACATCTTGCAGACAGTAAAATGAAGTGATGACAGCTGTTTCATGGTTTGAGACACTTCTAGTTTTCATTTAAAATATTTAAAACCCACTTTGCACAAGAAGAACTTGGATTTTCCAAGGAAAAGCTAAGAATGAAGCAACTTGTAAAGGTGTAGAGAGTCAGATAAGTTTCTAAGCACAGAATTCTGAGTGTTCAAGGGGTCAGGCTGTGAACAGCATGACAAAACATCGGGATTGATTTAGTCAAGTCCTGAGGTTGCGGGGACACACAAGACAGAATGTTGAAACGTACGGGGTGCAGAGGGCCCCATCAGCTGTCCAGTGGGAAACAGCTATGTCCCGAGTCTGTGAGAGAGGACAGGAGGCCTCAACTTAGCTGAAAACACTGAATCACGGAAAACAATGGTTTTTTTCAGTGGAAAAGCTGACAGACCCACCACAGGGACACAGCGTGGGGGACTCGGGTCAGTCTGTTTCTGGAGGATCTGCAGATGGAGCAGCGGACGGCACGGTCCTCTGTCCTCAGAGCCGACATACGGGCTGCACCTCGTTTCACAGGGGACGTGTAATCAGGAATGAAGCCTGCATTAGAGTTGTGCCAGAACAGTATTTTTACCACCACGATGTGTGGGGGAGTCATTCTGGGGTGGTGCTTTGTTTCATGATGAAATTACTGACTTCACTCCTTGTGGCAAACAAGGCAGGTGTGGCTGTGGACCCCTGTGAGTTAAAGTATTGGACTTACTACTGTCTTTCGACTCAAGGAAAAGGGAAAAACCTTCCAATGAAAAATTAATAAAGCGATAACGCTGGTACCAATTGCAAGGGTAAAAATAACACGTAACTTGAGCTATTTACAGCTACTGATGCTCAGCATCTAATGAATAAATCGTAAATTTTGCCTTTTGTTGTTCTGTCGCTCAGTCGTGTTCGACTCTTTGTGACCCCATAGACTGTAGCCTCCCAGGCTCCTCTTTCCATGGGATTCTCCAGGCAAGAATACTGGAGTGGGTTGCCATGCCCTCCTCCAGGGGATCTTTCTGACCCAGGGATGGAACCCAAGTCTGCTGCATTGGCAGGCGGATTCTTTACCACTGAGCCACCAGGGACTTCTCCCGGAACGCTCTATAAGAAAGTTGGGAGACATGGACACCGTGACCATTTACTGTCTTTTCAGAGACTGCAGGTGACGTGTCGGCCTGCCGGCTGACTCCCTTTCCTGGGCTCCACCTCCCACAATGTTCTTTAGGAAACATAAAACCTGACCTGACACCCGCAGCTGGAAAACAGATGACGCAGTCTGCCATAAGGCACACAGAAGTTCGAAGTGAGTCCTCACAAAAGAGCCAGGCTGCTGATCCACGCCTCCCTGGATGACAGCACAGTGCTGTCAGTGTTCAGTGAACATTTTTATTCTCCTGCTTTAAGTTCAGAATATCAATCACAGAGCAAACCCACCTACCCTGGGAACAGTGTTCCCACCTGAGCACAGCTCAGAGAGAAAACGTCCTTTACTGATTAATCCATTTGTTCACTGTTTTCATTAAAAACTCAGCAAGTATTTCTATAATGCTTAGCACACCCCAGGCTTTGGGGACCCAGCAGTGAGGAAATCCCTGCCTCCCTGTTCTCCCATTCTCAGGGAGGAGACACAGAGCCAAATACATCATTACAACACACGGGTGCTCCCTGTGATGGGCTCCAAGTGCCACCTCAGAACAGGTTTGTGAAAAGCACCACGGTATGTATAAAATCCAATTGACTTTTCTGCCTGAACCTGGGGTCTAGTTTAATATTAGTTAGTACCAGGTTCATGGTTATTCTTTCGAAAGAGAGAAAGAGAGAAACACAAGCATCTCTAAAGGTCACACCTGCATGGTGATAATGTATGACTAGAAAAAAAAGCCAACTTAATTTTGAAGAGAAAGAATCATTCAAATGGGGCTTTAGGAAAGGAACTCCCTGATCTTGGCCCATAGGCGGGGCCTTGGGGTGCCAGGCCGGGGCTCTCTGAGCTGAAGTCTGGCGCGGCATTTAGGTGTGGACAAGTGTGGGCGGGCTTGCCGCAGTGGCCTCATCTGTAGGACAGTGGACAGGGCTTGCATCTAATGGGTGCAGATACAGACTCTGGGCATCCTTTGAAAAGCACACAGCATGTGCCTTGTAAAGAGCCCCCAATGCCAAAGTTACTCATTTCTTTTCGGCACCATTCGCCACATAGCACAGGCCTTTTAGAAATTTCCCTTGCATAGACCACTAAGCCCCAGTCTGAAGGAAAGGGCGAGTGGGCGGAAGGAGACTCCTCTGCTTCATGGCTGAGACCTGGGATCTCAGTTCCTGCTGCAGATGGTCGGAAGAGGAGAGAACTCTGACCATTTCATGAATCACAGACCATTTTGTAATAACTCAATGTTAATTAACAGAAGGGACTAAATGCTAACTACTACGTATCAGCTGAGAAAACGTGATCATGGTGATTACCTATTTGCAGATATGCCCAGAGCTTCTAAACCTACTTCAATTCTGTTTCCTTTCCTTTCATGAAGTATCTCTCTTAGTATTTTATAGACATCAGGCACAAAACAAATATTTGTGGACTGGATTCCGTTGATCGTGTGACTGATCAAAATGGCAGTGAAGGAATGGCCCGCTAGAAACCAATAAACACCGACTTCCTATTAGAGAGAGAGATCAAAGCACACACAGACACTTTAATGAATGGGTACCCAGCCTTGCCCTGCATTTGCCACACAGGAATTCAGAGGACCTTCACCTGCCATCCCAGAAACAGCCACGCTCCTCAGCTGGCGAAGCCTTCCTTCTTACTCACACTCATGGCGACATCAGACACAGTCACCTCATCCTTCCTTATCTCTTTCCTCCTTGGCTTCCAGAAAGGAATAAATGAATGTACATCTGTCTGTGCTCAGAGTCTCAGTCGTGTCCGACTCTTTATGACTTCTAGGACTGTAGCCCGCTGAGCTCCTCTGTCCGTGGGATTCTCCAGGCAAGAATCCTGGAGTGGGTTGCCATTTCTTTCTCCAGGGCATCTTTCCAACTCAGGGATCAAACCAAAGTCCCAGTGGATTTATCATAGAGAACATTTATAAATGGGTAAACAGAGGTATAAATGTTCTTTATGATAAATCCACTCGGACTTTCAAAGCTCCCCCATCATTTGTGCTTAAAAAGCACAGCATGGCTCTGTGTCTTAATGACTATGTTAGGATGAAGTAAATTCAATGTAATTAAGTGTTTTACTAGGGAATGCTCTACATATATGAATATATGTCCCCTAGAGTCTATGGTTTCCTGACTATGGTTCACTGCCACCTAGCCATCATTTGAAAGGATCAGTGAAAAATACAAATTTCACAACCCAAGTCTGAAACCATAAACCAAGCTCACTATACACATGTGTAGCACTTTACTTCTTTTGGCCCCTGAAAATGGGTTGAAAGAGTAATCTCAACCTCATTCAACCTCTTACTCCAAATTTGGGAACGTAAAAATGCCCTATCCAAATTCTGTTTTAGTCTAATACCCCTACTGAAAGGAAATGATAACCAGCTAGTGCTAACTGAAAGTCTGAGTTTTGAACAGCTCTGGTGTCTTTGTAAAGGCACAAGGAAGTTGGTGGCGGAGTACTTTTCTCAGTCAAAAAAGTATTTTGAGTGTTTGGATATCTTGCACTTAAAGAAAGGCAGTTCCCTCAAAGTCATTTTATATGCCTGAATAATTCTTACCTGTCCAGGGAGTCAACATCAAAACTGGAAGGATCACCCGCAACGATTCTGCAGTTAGTGGGCCACTGAGGACCTCCTTTCAGAAGTGGCCAGATGTCATCTGAGGAATAATTAACAGGCCTGGGTTGTGGCCATTCTGGGAGAACCTCTGCACTTCACCAACATCTCAGGATAAGACTTGGGGATATTATTCGCATGTTTTTCCCACAGTCCTTCCCACTACAGCAGCTCTGGGCTCCTATTTGCAGAGAGTTTGTTTGGGGAAGGCAGTTTAAGTTGACCCCTCTTGACTTCGGTGATTCAAGGAAAAGAAACAAACATGGCTCTTTCACGGCTACGCTGCACGTGATCCACCTGTGTCACGTCAAAATCTGATAAAAGCAGTGGGCACCCTGAGTTGGTACCGTCTTCCCTGGTGGCTCAGATGGTAAAGAATCTGCCTGCAGTGCAGGAGACCTGGGTTCGATCCCTGGGTCAGGAAGATCCCCTGGAGAAGGTAATGGCTACCCATTCCAGTATTCTTGCCTGGAGAATCCCACTGACAGAGAAGCCTGGTGGGCTGCGGTCAGGGGGTTGCAAAGAGTTGGACATGACTGAGTGACTCGCATACACACACAGAGAAAGACATCCAATGAGCAAGTTGTCTAAGAGGACGGCTTAGCCCAGGGGAGCTTAAACACTGAACTTTAAATATTAAGTGAGTGCAAACTGTTCATGTAAATGGATTTAAATATTTTATAAGCTGTAAATTCTCAAGTTAACCATTCTTACATTCAACAAATATTTACCGAGTCCTGTACAGCCCAGGTGTACACACAGATCAGGAGACTGGGCGAGTGCAAATTCAGCGCAGCAAATACAAACGTGCCTGAGCGTAGCTGTGACCCTGACGGGTGTGAAGAAACACACCGCCTAAAGATCAGAGACTCCAAACGTGCCTGAGCGTAGCTGTGACCCTGACGGGTGTGAGGAAACACATCGAAGAAAGATCAGAGACGCCTGGGAACCCCGGGTGTTCACCACTGCTTCAGGCAGAACAGGCCAGCTGGTGAGCAGCAGCCTTGCTTAGCAGCGACAGCAGCGTCTGTGACTCCTGGCTGGTGTCCCTGGAGCCTGGTGTGGTGAGACTGGTCACCGAGTGGCAGGAGCCCATGTGGTCAGCACGCTGTGAAAGACCCCACCGTGAGCAGACCCCAGCCTGCTGGCCTCTGGTGTTTGCAGACACGACCTCAGAAGGCATGTTCTGTGCGGCCAGCAGCAAAGGGACCGAGAAAGCGCCCCTGAGACCCTGGGCTCCTTGGAAGCATATCATCCTTCATTGCGTGGTTGTGTGTTGTGTTCTTTGATGCAAACCGAACAGTCATGGGTGGGAAACTCCAGCCCCGGTTCTAGAAGTGTCTGATGTGGTGTTCAACACCAAGAGGTTCCTGTTCTCATGGTCATGGAGAAAAGAGAGTCAACAGTAAAAACTAAAATACTTTCTGATACTAATTGTCTATGAGAAAACCTAACACAGAAAACTGCAAATATCTTGCCCTGTGTCTCCAGGGAAGCCTTGCTCATGAGAGCAGAGAAATCCTACTGCGAGGCCTGCCGCTGGGCTATGACCCATCAGCAGCTCGGTCAAGCAATGCCCTCCTTCCCAAGACAGAGAACATTTTAAATTTGAAAACTAAAATGCAGGGGATTAAAAAATTACATCAAAATGCAGTTATCAAAACGTTAGGAAATTTCTGTGACTGGGGTGTCTATTAACGCAGTTAATAATGAGATCTGGCAAGAGGACTGATAATGACTGTCGATTTGAAAGCCTCATGAACATAAAGGGTGTTTTGAAATCCTGGCATGAATTGTAGGGCGGCTATACACTGGGTCCAACACACCAGGGGTTGGAGGCCCTGCTAAAGTGAGCCTGTCCTGTTGCTGCATTTGTGGCGGGGGGACATTTTATTTTAAAGTTAGACCAGATCACCTTACGTGCCTCCTGAGAGACCTGCATGCAGGTCAAGAAGCAACAGTTAGAACCAGACATGGAACAACAGATTGGTTCAAAATTGGGAAAGGAGTACGTTAAGGCTGTATGTTGTCATCCTGTTTATTTAACTTATATACAGAGTACATGTGACATGCCGGACTGGATGAAGCACAAGCTGGAATCAAGATTGTGGGGAGAAATATCAAAAATCTCAGATATGCAGATGATACCACCCTTATAGCAGAAAGCAAAGAGGAACTGAAGAGCCTCTTGATGAAGGTGAAAGAGGAGAGTGAAAAAGGGCTTAAAACTCAACATGCAAAAAACTAAGATCATGGCATCCAGTCCCATCACTTCATGGCATATAGATGGAGAAACAATGGAAACTGTGATATTTTATTTTTGGGGGCTCCAAAATCACTGCAGATGGTGACTGCAGCCATGAAATTAAAAGATGCTTGCTTCTTAGAAGAAAAGCTATGACACACCTAGACAGCATATTAAAAAGCAGAGACATTACTTTGCCGACAAAGGTCTGTCTAGACAAAGCTGTAGCTTTTCCAGTAGTCATGTACAGATGTGAGAGTTGGACCATAAAGAAGGATGAGCGCCAAAGAATTGATGCTTTTGAACTGTGGTGTTGGAGAAAACACCTGAGAATCCCTTGGACTGCAAGGAGCTTAAACCAGTCCATCCTAAAGGAAATCAACCCTGAATATTCACTGGAAGGACTGATGCTGAAGCTGAAGCTCTAATACTTTGGCCACCTGATGTGAAGAACTAACTCATTAGAAAAGACCCTGATGCTGGGAAAGACTGAAGGCAGGAGGAGAAGGGGCCAACAGAGAATGAGATGGTTGGATGGCATCACTGACTCGATGGACGTGAGTTTGAGCAAGCTCCAGGAGCTGGTGAAGGACAGGGAGGCCTGGGGTGCTGCAGTCTATCAGGTCACAAAGAGTCGGACATGACTCAGCGACGGAACAACAAAGATGTTAGAAAAATTAAGGATCCACTTTTTATCCCCCCTCACCTCCTGAACGTATTAGGGGTCCCCCAGGAGCCCATGGATCCCAGGCTGGGGGCCTCGGCTGCAGAGCCCATGGCTCCTGTGGGAGTCTGTCTCCAGTTTCCTCATCACGCTTCCTGCAGGGCCTCAGCTGCAGACCTGCCAGGTGAGGAGTGGGCACCTTCTCCCTGGAACGACCTGCCCTTCACCCGGCAGTCGGGACGGGCTCTGGGCCCGGCAGCTCCGTGTCTGCTGAGTTCTGAGGGCCCCTCAGCCTCTTGCTCCCGCTTCCATGGCGGCTTCTCCGGCTCTTGCCCTCAGTGCTCCTCCTGGACCTGAACTCACCTGTCCTGCAGCGCCTGCACACTGCCTGCCCTGGCCGACCCAGACCTGGCCGCAGGGATGCCTTCGGGACCCGCCTGAGCCGCCAATGTCTTCTGTCCTGCTCTGATGTCCCCGGTCCCCAGGGGAGGTCAGACCTGCCACGTGGTGGTCAGCAACCACCAGCCTGCAGAAGCGAATGGTGTTTCTGTACTTTTAGATCTACCTGATTGATCATTTTACAAGCATGGTTTCTCAACATCTGTGAAAATGCCTCCCATCTTAATGACCACTCCAGCCCCTAACCCCAGCCACAGGACAGAAGAGTCCAGTCCGTCTCCTTCAGGTCAAGCTACTGGCCAGCGTGCAGGGCTGCTGATCAAAGTTCCTGTGTAAATGATATGACCATTTAAAATGTAGAACCTGAAGAAATACGCTTTGTAGATACTGAATTAGCCACGTCTGTGCAGAGGAACACAGAAGAGGTGTTCACACGTGGGGAGAGAGGTTTATGAGAGGAACTGGCTTGAGTGACCATGGAGCCTGTTGAGATCCGAGCTGCGTGGGGCCCGTCGGCCACCTGGAGACTGAGCAGAGCCGATGGTCAGTTCCCATCCAAGGGCCGGCGGGCCCAAGACCTGGGGGAAGCTGGTCTCTCAGGTCAAGTTCAAAGGGAGAACAGTCAGGCTGGAGGAATTCTCTCTTACTCACAGAGGGTTAGCTTTTTGTTCTCTTCAGGCCTTCAACTGATTGGGCACAGCTCACCCACATTAGAGAGGTCAATCTGCTTCACTCAGATGCGGGAATGTTAACGTGTCAAAAAACACCCTCACAGCAACACCCAGAATAATGCTTGACTAAACACCTAGGCCCAGGCAGGCTGACACATAAACTTAACCATCACCAGTATCACATGTACAGTTTTCCAGTATTCCTTGGACCAGCAGTGCCTTAGTCCTCAACCACTAGTCCAAAGCAATAGTAACCAGCCACCAGGAAACTGGGCAGGAGAGACAGATGGGTAAGATGAGCAGGTTGCAGGAAGCCCCTTTCTCTTCCCCTCTGAATGATGTTTCAAAGGATAGATTTTTCTTACAGGTTAATTCTCCAGAAAATAAAAATAGAAATACCTAAGAGGAAACCACTAGGTATGAGTCCAAAAACATCATTTTAAGTTGTCAAAATGTTTCTTGAAAAGAATAAGCAAAGAAGAAAAACCCGAAATTGTGAAAGTAGCAAGTACATTATAATTTTTAGTGCATTTTGAAGATAGTGTGTGTAAAATGATTAAGTACAGATAATCAATAAACTCAATCAAATTGAAGAAAGTAGGGAAAACTGCTAGACCATTCAGGTATGACTTAAACCAAATCCCTTATGATTATACAGTGGAAGTGAGAAATAGATTTAAGGGCCTAGATCTGATAGATAAAGTGCCTGATGAACTATGGAATGAGGTTCATGACATTGTACAGGAGACAGGGATCAAGACCATCCCCATGGAAAAGAGATGCAAAAAAGCAAAATGGCTGTCTGGGGAGGGCTTACAAATAGCTGTGAAAAGAAGAGAGGTGAAAAGCAAAGGAGAAAGTGAAAGATATAAGCATCTGAATGCAGAGTTCAAAAGAATAGCAAGAAGAGATAAGAAAGCGTTCTTCAGCAATCAATGCAAAGAAATAGAGGAAAAGAACAGAATGGAAAAGACTAGAGATCTCTTCAAGAAAATTAGAGATACCAAGGGAACATTTCATGCAAAGATGGGCTCAATAAAGGACAGAAATGGTATGGACCTAACAGAAGCAGAACATATTAAGAAGAGATGGCAAGAATACACGGAAGAACTGTACAAAAAAGATCTTCACGACCCAGATAATCATGATGATGTGACCACTAACTTAGAGCCAGACATCTTGGAAAGTGAAGTCAAGTGGGCCTTAGAAAGCATCACTATGAACAAAGCTACTGGAGGTGATGGAATTCCAGTGGAGCTATTTCAAACCCTGAAAGATGATGCTGTGAAAGTTCTGCACTCAATATGCCAGCAAATTTGGAAAACTCAGCAGTGGCCACAGGACTGGAAAAAGTCAGTTTTCATTCCAATTCCAAAGAAAGGCAATGCCAAAGAATGCTCAAACTACTGCACAATTGCACTCATCTCACATGCTAGTAAAGTAATGCTCAAAATTCTCCAAGCCAGGCTTCAGCAATACGTGAACCGTGAACTCCCTGATGTTCAAGCTGGTTTTAGAAAAGGCAGAGGAACCAAAGATCAAATTGCCAACATCTGCTGGATCATGGAAAAAGCAAGAGAGTTCCAGAAAAACATCTATTTCTGCTTTATTGACTATGCCAAAGCCTTTGACTGTGTGGATCACAATCAACTGTGGAAAATTCTGAGAGAGATGGGAATACCAGACCACCTGACCTGCCTCTTGAGAAATCTGTATGCAGGTCAGGAAGCAACAGTTAGAACTGGACATGGAACAACAGACTGGTTCCAAATAGGAAAAGGAGTACGTCAAGGCTGTATATTGTCACCCTGCTTATTTAACTTATATGCAGAGTACATCATGAGAAACACTGGACTGGAAGAAACACAAGCTGGAATCAAGGTTGCCGGGAGAAATATCAATAACCTCAGATATGCAGATGACACCACCCTTATGGCAGAAAGTGAAGAGGAACTAAAAAGCCTCTTGATGAAAGTGAAAGAGGAGAGTGAAAAAGTTGGCTTAAAGCTCAACATTCAGAAAACAAAGATCATGGCATCCGGTCCCATCACTTCATGGGAAATAGATGGGGAAACAGCAGAAGCAGTGTCAGGCTTTATATTTTTGGGCTCCAAAGTCACTGCAGATGGTGACTGCAGCCATGAAATTAAAAGACGCTTACTCCTTGGAAGAAAAGTTATGACCAACCTAGATAGTATATTCAAAAGCAGAGACATTACTTTGCTGACTAAGGTCCGTCTAGTCAAGGCTATGGTTTTTCCTGTGGTCATGTATGGATGTGAGAGTTGGATTGTGAAGAAGGCTGAGCGCCGAAGAATTGATGCTTTTGAACTGTGGTGTTGGAGAAGACTCTTGAGAGTCCCTTGGACTGCAAGGAGATCCAACCAGTCCATTCTGAAGGAGATCAGCCCTGGGATTTCTTTGGAAGGAATGATGCTAAAGCTGAAACTCCAGTACTTTGGCCACCTCATGAGAAAAGCTGACTCATTGGAAAAGACTCTGATGCTGGGAGGGATTGGGGGCAGGAGGAGAAGGGGACGACAGAGGATGAGATGGCTGGATGGCATCACGGACTCGATGGACGTGAGTCTGAGTGAACTCCGGTAGTTGGTGACGGACAGGGAGGCCTGGCGGGCTGCGGTTCATGGGGTCGCAAAGAGTCGGACACGACTGAGGGACTGAACTGAAGTGAACTGAACTGTGTGGCCATGTTCCTCTGACTTCCACTGTTAGCTCATCCTCTACTTCATTGCAAGGAAAGAGGACTCCTGACAGCCAGGGATCTGACCAAAGAGCACAGCACAGTACCTCTTTCTTTCCGAGAGCAAACTGATTTTCTTTTAAAAGTTCTCAGAATATTTTAAAATTTTGTAAACTTAAATAACTGGTTTTAATTTAATGTTGTTTACCTGACACATTATAAGAAACAAAGGCCATAGTATCAATGCTTCCTAAACATAATTATGAGATGATGGAGGTATATACTGAGAGGAAATATAATTCACTATCATAGGCTACCGGGCTTTGCAGGTGGCACTAGTGGTAAATAAAGAGCCAGCCTGCCAATGCAGGAGACTGAAGAGATGCGGGTTCAGTCCCTGGGTCAGAAAGATCCCCTGGAGGAGGGCATGGAAACTCACTCTAGTACTCACGCCTGGCGAATTCCATGGACAGAGAAGCCTGGCAGCTATACAGTAGATGGGGTCTCAAAGAGTCCATTAGACATGACTGAAGCAACTTGCCTCGTACACACGCACAATAGGCTACACGTTGTGGCTTCTAACATATCTATATATTTAAAAGGGAACTACATCTTAGAAATAGATGAAAATTAGGATTTCTCTGTTTTAATAAGTGTGTACTTTAGCTGGAACTCATCTGATCAGGGGTGGGGAGGGAAGGCGTTTGTGTTGGCTCCTACACTAATTAGATGAAGAGCAAATCAGTGAAGGCTTCCTGGAAAAAAATGATCCCTGAGTTGACAACAAAAGCATAGCTCAGAATTAGGCAAAAAAATATCTGAAAAGCAAGTTCTGCGGTTAGCAAACAGCACATGAAGTGAGAGACTGCGAGGAGGGGGGATGCAGCGGTGCCTCAGGGCAGCCTGCGGCGGGGGGCAGCGAGAAGGGCACGAGGGGCCGTCAGTGTGCTCAGCAGGTGAGCAGGCCAGGGGCACAGCCACGAGGTGACACGGGTCGGGGCGGGCTGCCGGGGGGCCCGAGCGGTCAGCCCCACAGCACTTGCACCCTGGGATCTAGACCAGTGACTCATTCGTTCACCTATTTATGCATGCACGAATTCATTTATTTAATCATTGATTATTTAGGGTTTACAATGTTAGGTGCCAAGTCTGACTGGCTCACGTATCCACAAGTTAAACAGCTCTTTCCTGCAGTGGCTGACCATGCCCACCGTCATGATGGCCTAATGGGATTACCAGGGTCCTGGTTGGCGACAAGCCAGAGGGCGGGAGTCAGGGGAGGTGCTATGGGGAGCGGGCCGAGGTCACGCGGCCAGAGCCCAGGAAGATGCCAAGACTTCACACGCAGGAGGCATCCTGGAAACGGGAGATCACGGGAATGCTTGAGAGGCAAGTTACTGCAGAAATACAAGCCACCAGATAGAAAAAGGTTTACGGCTGTTTCCTCCGTCATGCCTGGTATGGATTTTCCCTCCATGGTAATGCCTCCTGGAATCAGTGCTGACGTACGCTGAGAAAACTTCTGACCCAGAGAAAAATCATTATCATCTAATTTTACACTGTTTTCCTCCACGATATCAATAACCTTCCCTCCCTAGAAGAATCGGGTGAAATGCATATTTAGACAAGTAAATCTATCTGATAAATCACTTCACAGATGAGAAAGAAGCCATGTGTGAAATGAAAGTAGATGTTTTCAAAACCACTTCATTTAGTGAGAGGACCCTAATCAATACATGAGGTGTTTGGTGATGAGGGAAGCAGTGGGTTGGAGTCGCGCCGACCATGGGCCCCAGTGCCCTGTGGTGGAGTCTGGTCCTGTTCCAGGTCCCTGGAGATCAGAGGACAAGGCTCTGTTTCAGAGGCATCGTTACCCATCTTGAAGGGCGGAGGGAAATCACAGGTGAACTCAAGCCCCAGGCGAGAGAAACGCTCAGTGGCAGCATCAGCCTGTGAGCACCGAGGACAGAGTGCCTGATACACGTTCCAAAACTGCTAATGGCCCTTTCACGCACACTCTTGGTGTTTGATTACTGTTAGATGAACATCAACATTACACATTTGCGTTTATACAGGTGATGCAACCAAAGGACACCAACTTTTATGTTTCAGGCTTAAAAAGAAATTTAAGTACATCTTATTGTTCAAAATAATCACTGGGAATGTTTTTGAATAACTTTTTGGGAATTATTTTCAAAAGCTAATTTTAGAAGTATAAAAGAAAATGCACTTGTCAAAATAATCTCTCTCTCTCTACACACACACACACATATCAACAAAGGATAGTTATTAAATGTATGATCTTCCAAATAGTATTTCAACATAAAATCATGGAAACCCTGTTTTTGCCTCACCTCCAGACAGGGGCTTCTCATTTCTTTGGTATGTTTCACAATCCTACTAAGTAGACTGTTGCTGCAGGCCATCACTATTCTATTTAGGAGAGAAAAATTTACAAATATTCGATTTCTAATGCTTAGAGTAAAAGAGGGGAAGAGAGGAATTAAGGATTCATCTGTACCTTTAAAAAAGGTAGCTTATAATTCTATAAATCAATTATTTCAAGGCAATATGGTATTTTTCCTGATGTTATCCATCTCATCTCTTATTCCCCAGACCACTCCTTAACTTTGGAAGGCATGCCTGCCTCTGCTTCCCCACTGTTGTCTGGAAGAATTCTGACTCCATAACTAGGCCAACATTCAGGAGAAACACTGAAGAGAAGCATTTTTTTCTTTTGTTAATACATTTGGTGCATACATGCTGGGAATACAAAGATGTATTGGTAACACTTGGTAAAATGATATGTACATAAATTAGAATTTTAGTTTGAGTTCTGCCCTGGTTCTTGTATTATGTCTGTGAAATCTGTTTTATATTTATTCCTCTGGAGTGATAGCTCTATAAACAAGAAAGTCATTTTCCACCAGGTGACTAGCGTTTCAGAGCATTTCTGAAGACCAAGAGCGTGCTTAATTGTTTGCTCGTAGGAGACACTCAACGAATATTGGTGAACCTATCTGTAATTACCTCTTACAGCGTATTTTTAAAATTTGCAACGATAGTAAGGTAAGTAAGTAAGATAGAAACTTCCTTAAGTTTCTAATTAGTTCACTTTCCACACTTTTCCCCACAAGGGCAGAGCGTGAGGGGTGGTCCCTGATGTCACAGACACAGAGTGCCTCAGGGGGGAAGCTGGGGCTGGGCCCCACCGGCCCCCAATGTCCTCGTCATCTGCAGCCCCGCGTGGAGTGAGCCCTGGTTCCCGCAGGGCACGGCTCCCAGAACGGCGTCCTGACCCCTGGGCTCGGAGCATGGGGGTATCACGGCCTCTGCTCAGGGTCACAGGCAACAGGAAAAGACCTCCGAGGCCCCACAGCACTCCCAGCTCCCTAACACCCTGGCAGACCTGGTCATGTGCTCAGAGCTTCTGCCTGGCTTGGCCACCAAGGAGCAGGAGACTGCGCGGCTGACCCGCCTGTGATCTCAGAGGCGGCAGCGCAGGGCTGACTCTGGTGAGCCCTCTCCCGCCTGCAGGCTCCCTGAGGGACAGCGAAGGTTCCGGGCAGCCGCAGGATCCCCGAGACACCTAGCTCCCGGTCATCGCCCCACGTCATCGCCCCACGTCCTACCAACTGTCCTGGCTTCAAACACGCGCAGCTCTGTCGTGGGCGGGTGGCGGGTGACACGGCCCGCCCCGCCCTGGCTCCCAGGAGCCGTCAATAACTGGGGACACCTCTCTCCAGTCCTCCTGAGGACCACCGCCGTCCCAGCCCCGACGGGCCCAGATCCCACGCTCTTCCCATCACGGAGCTCGGCGACTCTGAGCCCCGGCTGCTCCGTGGGCTTCTCTGGGCCGTGTTACTCACGGTGCTGCGTGAACCAGCACAGTGCACAGGATGCTAGACAGTGATGCTTAGCTTAGCTGACGAATCATCACATTCATCTCGGCTTTCCCCAAGAACTGAAGGAGACTGTGACCTTCAGTTCCATGAATGGTCTGCTCTGCGGCAGGCATCGTGTTGACGAATCTGCCCGTGCAGACTCAGGCTGGGCCCGCGGTGAGGACCCCAGGTCACTGCACGTCAGCTGAGCTTTTACTGCTGTCTATTCAACTTCGGTATCTAAAACAATCACCTCCCAAACATCAATGTTTTTCATATACAAAACTCTACGAAAACTCTACTTGACTGTTACAAGGAACCTTGACAATCGATAGATTTCATCCTAAGAAAAACAAAAGCTATCAAAGAAAGAAACATTTCAAAACACCACTGCAAACAGCATGGTGTCACCAACGTAAGCTGGAAAATTTCCAGGTGTTTGGAGAGAACTCACCCCGGTCCGTGAGGACGGAGGTGCCCCACACCTGTCGGTCCGGGAGGTGGGTCAGAGGGCGTCCCTTACCTGTGGGCCGGATGGTGGAGGCGGCGTCAGTGGGGATGGTCAGGGGCACGCACTCGTCGTCCTGGGAGTAGCCTGCTTGAATGGCACGCAGGTAGCTGTGGCTGCGCGTCCGGAAGCATCCTGGGAGGTCCAGCGCGTCCATGGCCTGAGACTCCACTTCGCTGAAGACTGACTCGCACACCGACTCGAACTGCCCGTTGACCTCGGCCTCGCTCATCTGGAAGAGGGACAGCACGGCTGACGGCTCGGGCCGGCCCGGCGCCACAGCCATGCGCCCACGGAGAAGCGCGCAGGGCTCACCCGTCGGCACTCACCGCCTGCCAGGCACAGCTTAATCAACTTGCAGCCGGCACACTGGGAGCCATCAAGCATGGGGAGCGCTGAGAAACCCGCCAGTCCCCACTGTGCCCTGGAAAGCCTACAGACCCCGAGGCAGAGCTTTAGCGTGTGACTGGCAGTTAGCACTGTTAAGAGGGACAGCGAGGTTAAAGGTTAGCACACCATGCAAACTATTCGTCATCCTTCTTTTTCCGTTTTCATGGCCCTGGCTGTTTCCAGCTCAGACAAGCCAGGTATGGATGCTGTGCTCACAAAGACCCGTGGGCGCGGCTCTCTCCGCTTCCGCTCAGCCCAGCGCCCCGGGCTGAGGAGACGGACCTCTGCTCGGCCAAGAGCTCGCCCCTGCGTCCCCGGAGGTGGCCCCAGCCCGTGTCCTGGAGGCGCCTCAGTCTCTCACGCTACAGGTGCGCCATCCACTCTCCGCTGTGTCCCTCCCCTCCTTCAGCGTGGGCCGGCAGTGCCCGCCTTGAATTTGGTGGTTCAGCAGGTAAAGTCGTTATTCTCAAGCCTGACATTTCATTTCTGGGTAGAGTCGCCCTGGGACCCTGTGTTATGAAATGAATGACTGGGCCTTGGAGAGCGCGGGTCCTGAGGGCCGTGCTCCAGGGCCCTGACTGCGGGTGAGCGGAGGGCCTCTGTGTGCTGTCCTCGCCGAATGTGGTTTCCTGAGGTTTCTGGGGCCTCCCGGGAGCCACATCTAGGAGTTTAAACAGAAACTCAGCAGTGGGACACAGAGCAGGCTGAAGAGCCTGGTGCGGGGCTGAGGGGAGCGGGGATTGTAGGATCGAGGATTCCTGGCTGGGCCCGTGAGCTGCAGCCGCTCCCAGGCCCAGTTCGTGGGGACCTGGACAGGTGGCTCCTCCCCAACCCCAGGGCACCTCGTGCTAACACGGAAGCAGGTCAGGAGATGCCCGTGGGGATGCTGACATGGAGGGCCAGAGTTCTGCGTGGAATTGGGGGTCAGGCAGAGACCAAGACGGTTCTCCTGGGTGACCTGGTGGGTCCCTGCTTGGGGCTCACGGAGCGGCCCGGAAACCTGGGCTGGCCTCCCCTCCACCCCCATGCAGGGGGCCTCTGCCCTTGGAACCCCTCCTGCCCCCGCTGCCCCAGCCACGCCAGCGGGCAGCATCCTCACAGCAGCCGCAGCCAGGTACAGTCTCAGCCTAGCGCCCAGCTGAGTCACTCACTCCACCCCTGGAACGTGACCCACAACTTCCTGAACACTCCCCCTATGTCGACAGGTAAATTTTTTAAAGTATTGTTTTAAATACCAGATCAATCCTTTTCCTCTAACTGTTCACAGAGTAAAAGCAGGTAAAGAACTGGATTTGCCCTTCATCAGAGAAGACAGCTTCTGCCCACCTCTAATCACAGACCTGGGCCTGGGTCCCTGCACTTACCTGAGATGCTTCCCCGGCTCCCTGCTTCTATTAACACCTGAGATTATTCAGGAGCGCTCCACTCACTGGACAGATCCCAGTGAGCACGGCCCGGGAGGAAGGTGCTGAGGGGGCCTTAAAGGTAGGACTGCTGACCCGGGGCCCAGGGTGAGGGGACACTGAGGTTGTTCAGGCAGAAACAGCCAGAGAAACACTCCCGGACGACTGCACCACACGAGTGGTTTCAGGATCTCTGATGCCGGAAAGTGGCAGAAGAGTTCGGGCAAAGACAGATGCCGACACCCCCGCATGGTCGCCTCGGTGCCCATCGAGGGAAATGCATCCCAAACACTGTCACTCTGGCTTGAAGTATGCCATTTCCCGGAGTATAGACTCCTTCCAACCCAGGCTTTCCCTTATGTGGAACTATATCAGAAAGTCTCAGACTGCTTCACGTCATTTACGTCACAAACCCACGTCAGACAACCTAAAGAGGCCAGAAACCATGTGGGGTCGCCCGCGCCTGTCAGTCCCGACACGGGGTCGCGGTGGGTCCCCCCTCTGCAAAGCCCAGGGCCTTTCTCCCTCTGGAAGAGGTGCCATCACCCTCGCGGGTACATTCTGACACTCAGGGATGGGTGTTCAGTGAGAACCGCTCGGCTAGCACTTCCAGCCACAAAGCTGACCAGTGAGGCCTTCAAACGAGGGGGACTTTTCCTGCGAAACAAATAAGCAGTTGAGAAGGACCTCAGCTGTTCTAGACTGGAACTGAAATGGCCTTTTCTCTGACTAGCTCGAGGGAGATTTGGAAAAGTGGGCATTTTGCTCTGCAACTCAAACCACAGCTCAGCCCGACACGGGGTGTCCCGGGAGGATGCAAAGTCAGTGGGGTACATAATCAGTGTGGGTGGAAGTGCTGGCTTCTCTAGGGAACTGCAAGAGCAGGAAAGCACTTAAACTGCTTCTGGAGAACGTGGGCTTCGAGATACCAGAGAAGAGAAGATCAGAAGATGGTGAGGAACGTGGCTCCTGGTGGCAGAGAGCCTGATACCCACTGAGGGCAGGTTTCCCAGGGTCAGGATGGTGGCGCTTGCAGAGCGAGGCAGTGGCTTTGGGGTGGGGGGGCCCTGGACGCAGCTGCCGGCGCTGGAAAACGGGGCAGCTGCTGTGGGAACTGGCACGGAGGTTCCTCGGGAGATCACAGCTGCACCCACAGGAATGGGGTGTGCAGCATGAGAACCGGAAGCGGAGACACGGACAGACGCTCGCACACCCGTGTCCACACAGTGTCGCTCACGGCAGCCAAGGGGGAAGCAACACAGTGTCTGCTGACAGACGGCGGGCACCGTGCGGGCCATCCACACGGGCTGCTGCTCAGCCTTCAAGAGGAGAAGCACGTTCTCACACAGGCACCCAACGGAGGAAAGCGAAGCAGGGCAGACGCGGAGGGCAAGCGCTGTGAGAGTCACTCCTGTGAGGTCCCGGGGAGGAGACAGAGAGGGGACGGGGGGCGGAGGGCCAGCATTTCGTGGGCGCAGCTTCAGTTTGGGAAGACGAGAGCGTTCTGGAGATGACGGTGGGGGTGGCTGCCCAACAAAGCGCCGTGCCAAATGCCATGGGATGTACACCGCAAGACGGTTAAGATGGTACATGCTGTGGATTTTAGATATATTTTACCACAGTGAAAAGAGAAAGGATGCGTGACAGAAAGAAGCTGCACTCACACCAACACAGCTTTGTGAAGACAACGAGAAGGCAGGAGGAGTGGTGGCAGGCTCGGCCGTGGGGGAAGGCGGACGCTGCTCCTGCGGGGGCGGTGGGGTGCCCCCTGCCCTGTGGTCTCCTGACAACCCACCCCCACCCCTGCACCCCCAGCAAAGCGCCTGGGTTCCTGGGTAAACTGAGCAGCCGTCAGAGCGCTCTGGACGGTGCATGGGTGAAGCACAGAGAGACTCCCGGGAACCAGGATGTGGCCACGGGGGCCTCAGCAAGGCAGCCACCGCAGGAAGGCGAGCAGAGACCGGGGGGAGCCCCTCCTGCCCTCAGCCTCCGGGCCGGCTCACCTTCCCGCCCAGGGAGCAGCTGAGCCACTGCACCCAGAGCCCGCCTGTCCAGACAGCCGTCCCACTGCTCCCTCACACCCAGCGGCGCCGGGTCCAGAAACATCGGCAGCCAGAGGTCCCTGAGCGCCCCTCTGAGGGTCCCTTCCCACGGGGCCCCCTCCCCCAGGCGGCAGAGCCGGGGGTGGTCTGGAACACCTGTGTCCTCAGAGAACAAGGCAGGGCATGACCTGCCGGCTTGCCTGCAGCTGCGGGGACAGTCTGTCCACGGAAACACCAGCGACCTCGGGGAGCTGGTGGTGTGGGGCCCTGTGTGTCCCGTAGGGTGGGGCTCAGACCCTCCGAGTGGGAGGCCTGGCCCAGGGAAGGAGGCTGCTCCGTGTCGGGGGGCGGCAGGGGAACACGGTGGACGCTCCCGTGTCCCTGCTCAGAGGGGCTGGGAGTGAGAGCGACTGGTCACAAAGGCCCCATCACGCCCACGGAGCTCCCTAGTGTGACGGCACAGGAGCACTCCCAGCTGGTTCTCTCAGCAGGGGGCTGACCAGGAGGAGAGGGGCCCCTCCTGGCTCAGGCCTGAGTCTACAGCAGGGGGCTGACCAGGAGGAGACGGGCCCCTCCTGGCTCAGGCCTGAGTCTACAGCAGGGGGCTGACCAGGAGGAGAGGGGCCCCACCTGGCTCACGCAGCTGGCCTGGCTGAGGGTGCTGACGGCGCGCATGTAGCTCTGGTTCCGGGAGCGGAACTTCGGGGAGTTGTAGTTGGCAGAGGGGTCCAGGCTGTGGCTGGCAGGCCCGTCACTGGCAGCTTGCAGGTAGCTCTGGCTATAGGATAGAAAGAGAAGACAGAGGCCTCGTGAGCATTGCTGCAGGGACCACGTGTGCCAGCGCCTGGGGCCGCTACCAAACCCCATCCCGCGGTGGGCGTCTTGGGCTTGTGGTGACGTTCCTGACAGACGCACTCACGGATGTGGGTTCATCAGCACCAGTGGGGCAGACTACTTACAAACTCGCTGCGAAACCTGACTTTTTATGACCAGGGAGTGAAATCTGGATCATTCCACGTAGAGGGAAACCTAACCCTGAAATGATGGATAACTCACACAGCCTAAGAGCAAACTGGACTCAGAAGTCCACGAGAGTCTCATAAAGGTCAAGGTAGCTTTTGGCAACTTTACACGCTCAGAAAAATAGAAGAAAAAAAATAAAAGGTTTACCAGCCATTTTAACTTATGTGAAGTTGTCCAGATTATGCAATAGAAGCAGAGAGCAGACTGAAAACTCAAATCCATATTATCATCATAATGGTCATTTCCTTCCAAACAGCCTTAACAATCAGTTTCCTTTAGTCTCCCTCCTTGTTTTTTGCAAAATCTTGAAAGCATAGGGGAAACCCTGAGGATGTCTGGCAGAGAGAGGGTTCAGCTGGGTTGACGTTTCTGGCTAAATCGAGCTCCTTTCAGGTTTGGTGACAGTCTTTCCACAATCAAGACAGACTGCATTTTATTTGACCCCCAAGCTGGAAAAATGTGGACAACAATAATGGATTTATTCTTCTTTCCTACTGTGGATCACAATGAGACAGTTAACTAGGATAATTGCACAGGCCTGTGTATAAAAATTAGGTTGCTAATTCTGACTCCATGTCTTGACCACAGTATGTTCCCTGCTTTTTAAAGTAAGCCCTTGATGTAAATTGATTTCTCGGTGATTTACTTCTTTGGAAATAGGGCAGCAGAGGGAAAACTGGCTTGATGTTAAGTTCAGATTAAGGAAGCTCGTTTATTTTAAGGTCATTATTTCAGGTAAAGTTAATAGTATGTATTTTTAGATACTAATAGAATACAATTTATAAATTATTATAATGATAACTTTGTTTTAAAACTAGGTTTATAACATATTCCAGCTCTTATATCCCCCTTTTCCACTAAAAAAAGACTAAAAAAGAAGAGAAGAGAAAAGGAAATGGGAGAGAAATGAGCCTGGGACCGCCCTGACCTTGGCTCGTAAAGAGTCCGGGTCTCTGCCGGACTCCTCGTCACCCACGCTGCTCGGGCCCGGGTCTGGACGGGGCTCTGCACACTCCAGTTTCTACCAGTTAGCACTTTTATCTTCCTTCCAATTGAAGAGCTTTCCCTCTGATTAACACTGCTCTGCTGATTCAACATTCTCACATTTAAGTTCTCAGCATCTGTAAAAGCGGGGCTGTGTCTTCTTCATCTCTGTATCCAGATTTCTAGCCCAGAGTCTGGCACTGTGAGCGGGGTGACTCAGAACTACTGAGTGGCATCCACACAGGAGTCTGTATTTGTGATTCTACGTTCAGATGTGTCTTCTAACTCATGACCACCTCCTTATTCCAGCACTGGGCAGCCACTGAGAGACGAGCTGCCACTACAGGAAGCTAACTACGGGTTTTCTTTCACACACAGACTCTAGACATAGAACATCCATGACGTACTGTTACGCTGGCCCCTGGAAGCACCCTGTACCAGCCCATCAGTCCTCACAGGGACCCCACATGCTTGGGCCTCACTGCAAATGGGAAGCCACCTCGCCCAGGCTCCCCCAAAGTGAACGCAGAGCTAGATTGGGGGCCCAGGCAGCCTGGCTCCGAAACTGAGGCTTTTTGCCTCAAGATCTGGGCAGCTGAGTCAGAGGAGCAGAAGTTGCAAAGATCTGGTCCCCAACTTCAGCCCCACTTGATCACGGTGGCTTAGCATCCTCCAACACACTCGGCAGGCCAGGGAGCCCCACGGGTCACAGACCTGGGAACTGTTGGGAAAGTGCTTTTTCCAGATTATTTCCATAATTAGACTGAGTGTGTAAATATGGAAATATTCAGACTAAGCTTTAACTGCAGTCACAGGAGAAGGTGTGCTCCTTGTGTTCACTCCATCCAGGGCTGGGCGCTCGGACCCTACAAGTGACACCGGAGGGCCCGCCCCTGGGGACCTTCTCTCTGGGGACAGCTGAACCCCCCCCGCCGCCCCCGGCCCTGAGGAGCCTCCCAGGGACGACAGAAAGCCGGCGTCAGGCTCAGAATCGGTTCCCCGCGTGACTGGAAGGCAGGAGGGCCCTGGGCTGGAGACCGAGTGGAGGGGCAGCGTTACGGGCTTCGGGGCCGAGCTGCCTGCCCACCCTGCTTTCCCCCTCGTGCGTCCGAGACTGCTGGACCTGCTGCCCTCGGTCTGCCCCTCACGGCGTTCCTCCTCTATCCAGCAGCGCTGCGGGGAAAGGCCGGTGTGCCTTCTGGTAAATTCTGCAGACTTTCTCCAGCAGGTGCCCGGAATGCTGCCAGGCGCTGATGCCAGCAACGATGGAGGGATGATGCCAGACAGAAACACGGGGCACCCAGTTACACGTGGAGTTCAGAGGAGCACCAAGGAACCCTCACCAGCAGCATGTTTCCAGTGTCCAAACGTGTCCCTCAGGCTAAAGGCACGCACTGTCCATCTGGAAGGCAGGCGTCACTGTTTGTCTTTCTTAAATCTGGCACTACGAGGACAGATGCACACGTGGGCCTACAGGGTTGGAAGGTGGATGGGGGCATAGACGGTCCGAGTGCACAACAGTGGACAGCGGGGCTGTGGGGAGACGTGCGCTGCAGAGAAGCTTCCGGAAAAGACCAGTGGGGACTGTGCAGCCCCCTCTGGAGTCTGGACTCGATGCCACAAGCACAGGAAAGCACTGCCAGGGCTTCACTGCGGAGATGGGCGCCCAGGGGGTGTGCAGGAGGCGGGGGGGCACAGACGCAGAGCCCCGGTCACTGCCCTCTGTGCGGGGCTCAGTCCACCCTCAGGAGGCCTGGATGGGGGGCGGGACCCGCGGCCCAGGTTCATCTGTGGAGTTTGGTAGAGGAGTCTCAGGGCACAGCCGGGGGCGCTGACGGGGGCAGGGGTGCTCAGATGCGGTCCCCACCTTTCCATGAGAGATTCGGTCTGAACAAAACATTTGAAAAGTTTAATTTTTTCGGAAAAGAGCAAACCTAGGTAAAGCCATCATAAACTGTAGTGTTTTTTTTTTTTCTGAAATAGAAATCACAGAACAGAAAAACACCACTGGTTGTTACAGACGAGACAGACAGTGTCTGTGAGCCCTGCAGGTAATGCCCTGGGCGGCCTCCTCCTCTGTAACCGCCCCCCCCACCCCACACCCTCGCAGGATGCTGCTCAAGCTGAGCCCTTGACTGAAAGGGAAGTGGTGTCTCCTCCTGGATGAGTAACAACGTGAAGACTGGTCATTTGTACATCTTCTTTTGTGAAGAGACTTTTCACCTACCCCCACATTTTTAAGCAGGTTGTTTCTAGTTTTGTTTAGTGGGAGTTCTTTATATAGTCTGTACTCAAATCCTTTGTCAGATATTCATTTCAAGTATTTTCCTTCACTTTGTGGCTTGCCTTGTTCCCTTCTTGTTGGGAGTGTTCTGATGAGCAGACGTTTTAAATTTTGATGGCGAGAGGCACTCTTCAGTCACATTGATTTATTCTATTTGAGTTTTCCTTAACCGGAGAGGTTTCACCCCCAAGGGACAACTGGAGACGCTGGGAAATATTTTGTTGTCACGGCTTGGGGATGGGAGCCTGGTGAGTAGAGGCCAGAGATGCTACTAAAATTCTATAGCACACAGCCACCTGTCAACCAAAAGGAATTTTCTGGCCCCAAATACCAGCAGTGCTGAGGCTAAAACAAGCCTGGTCTATTCTGACACCAATATCCCTGTCTTAAGAGCAGACAGCCTCCAAACACACAGCATCATCCACATTTTCCTCGGGTGAGTGTCAAGTGGGCATTCACCAAGACAGACTATATTCTGGGCCACAGAACAAACCTTAACACTTCTGAAAGAACAGAAATCATACAAAGTATGTTCTTGGGCCAAAATAAATGAAACTAGAAATCAATAACAGAAGAATTTCTGGAAAATCCCCGAATATGTGAAAGTTAAACGACAGTCTTTCAGATTGGCTCAGAGAGAAAGTCTCAAAGGAAATTTAAACGTATCTTATACAGATAATCAAGGGGTGGGGGAAAGCTAGAATGAACCATGCTGTATTAGATTATAGTTAGAGACATGGGCATGAATCCATGGTTAGCGTCATACACATGCCACTGGATAAACAAAATAAATGACTGTAGATGTGTGTGTGTGTGCTAGCTCTCTCTGCTACGGGAACCGGCAGTGAGCACACCCAGGGCTGGACTGTGGTTTCTAAACACCGCCCTCCTGTGTGGCAGCAGGGAGCCCTGCAGGGATGCTGGACCCAGGCTGGGAGAGAAGCGGGCAGAGTGGCTGGCCCAGCTTGGCTCTTCTCTGTCAAGACTGGGCTCTTCTAGGATCCTCAGCGTTTTCTTCCTGGCAGTTTCTCTAAAAACAGAGGCTGCCCTGAATCGACACCTCGATCTGGGGAGAATTAACACCGTGGCAACACTGCAGTCTCCGTCAAAGTTTCTCTCTCCATTTGTGTTGGTCTGATTGTGTGGAGCAGCACCTGCAGTCCTCAGGCAGCCAGGCTGCGTGCACCCATGCATAAGCCCCGCACACACAGTGAATTCAGAGGCGCGCATCCTAACCGTGGCCGTGCTCTGCGGCAGGGCTGGCTCTGCAGGGCTCCCGCCCGGTGCGCCCTGTGGTCATGCTGGGTTCAGATGAGGCCTTTGTTCCGTTTGGCTCACCCGCCCCAGTTCTTCAGTGGTTGTTTGTTTAGAGACCTCACTGCTGAGAGGCAGAGGCCGGCTCCCCCCGCAGCACCACGCACCTCACCTGTGTGCTTTCTCAGACCCCCTGGAGCAGGGAAAGGGCTCACCACCCACCCTCTGCCGATGAGACACCGCCCCTGTTCCTGGGGTGAAGGCCCCTGTCACGGAGCAGATCCATGCTACAGGAAGTGTGGCCGCCCCTCCTCATTCCCAGGTTTGCAAGGCCACGTGCCAGCCCGGGGGTGTCAGCCAGGGGTGTGTGCACGGGGGGCTGGCAGGGACCAGCTCCACTAAGCAGCTCTGAGGGAGGTCTTTCCTGCTGCGAGACCCTCCCGTGTTTTCTCATACGTGTCCTTTCTGCTATTAAAAGAGTCCATTGTTGGCTTCAGGGCCCTCTAAGCCCACTGAGCGATGATGAAGCTGTGCCTCCTGGATGCCAAGTTCTCCCAGCAGCAGCTGACGCCACATCCGGACTGTCACAGATGATAGCATCTGCGAGGGACACCAGGGTCCCCCCGGCTCCACCAAAAGACAGCAAGCACATACGCTTCAATAGGATTCAACTTCCCGATCCGGTGTCTTTCCAAACATCCTCTTTTTTTTCCCATTCAAACTAACTTATAGTTCAACTTCTGAATTGTATTTTGAGGAGAAAGTGGCGATACTGCACACAGGATTATGGGCTAGATTCCACTGTAAGGAGAGCAGAGAGATTAAAACATCAGAAAGAATGATGAGTATTAAGGAAAAGCTCCAATTATTTATCTTCCATGTTATGACACTCTGTCAACATCAATGGAAATAAATGTATCATGAAAAAAATCTGCTCTCGTTACAAAGTGATGTGCCTGTAAGCCTTCAGAGATTAAAGCAATGGCTGTAAACACGAACATGAAAAATTTAAAATGAGGGACACATTTCATACAAACATGCATATTTATATATACTACACAATACAGGATACATTGAAAATGCGTATTATTAAGTAGTAGAGGATGTTCAGCCAGTTTAAAAACAGTCTGGGAGCTCTCCAGAAGGTCACACGTGATATTGCCAAGAGACCCGGCAGCTCGCCCCCCAGGTACGGGACAAATGAAGGTAACTGTCCATGGAGAGACGTGTGCAAGATTCTTCATAAGAGCCCGGAAGTGGAAACAAACATCGATGAGGTGCGGGAGAAGTTACCGGTGCAGCAGCCACACGATGGAGTACTACCCAGCTGTAACAGCAGGGGAGGCTGACGCTGGCCACAGTGCAGAGGAACTTTAGAGACACGCCGGGCGGGAGAAGCCGACGCGGAGGCACGAGCTGCAGGACTGCACGTCCACGACACGTCTGGAACCGGCCAGCCGGGGAGACAGAAAGCACACGGGGCGGCTGCTGGGTGGGGGTGGGGGGAGCGGGGCGGCTCCTCAGCGGGAAGCCACGTCCTGACGTGGATCACAAGGACCTGTGAATACACAAGCCACTGAGCTGTACACGTCAAGGGGATGGACTGCATGGTCTGTAAATTATATCCTAGTCAAGGGGTTAGGAATCAGGTGTGGAAAGAAACATGTTTAGTTTTCTGTTACTTGTCAACTGAAGTGTGATGATTCAGGAGGGGTTTTCAGAAGCCAGCGGAGGCCCCGTCACCGGCTCACGGTGCATCCAGGGTCCCTGGCCTCCCTGGGTGGGGGAGGCCCTGAGGCCGTGGAGTGAGCACTCATGCAACTCCCACCAAACGCAGCCATCGTCCTCGCGTCCTGCAAAGCCCCTGTGCGTCTCTGGGGTCTCATTTCATGACGGCGCGCTCACCTTCCTGAGGGGTGACCCCGGGCCCAAAGGTCCCCATGCAGGTGGTACAGACTCCGCACAAAGATCGCTCCCTCCGGAGGGTGCGTGTGTTACTTCAGTGCTGCACACACGTTTTCAAAGCCTGCGGTGCATCATCGCAGCTGTGCGATAGACTAGCGGCTCAGATGAGCACGACGCAGAGCAGCGGCGTGTCCCAGAGCGGAGCTGCCATCACAGCCTTGGCCTCCGAGTCACAACAGGGCCGCGCTCTGTTCCCTCCCGGAGGTGAGAGACGCCAGGTGCCCAGAAGGGGTGGTGGCGGGCACAGAAGAGAGCCTAGCGCTGGGCCTCAGGTACGAGAGGAATCGTCTTACCCAGAGGCGGTGTTTTAGGCAACCAGGAGGGAGAGTTCCTGAAGCCAACACAGAGTTCGGGCTGCTCCCTCCAGGTGGTCAGAGCCGAGCACTGGGAGACCCTCCTGGGGTCGCCTGCCCTGGGGGTCTTGGACAGGAGACTCCTGGGGTCATCTGCCCTCCGAGTTGTGGACAGGAGGCTCCTGGTGTTGCCTGCCTTCCGGGTCATGGACGGGAGACTCCTGGCGTCGCCTGCCTTCTGGGTCGTGGACGGGAGGCTCCTGGCGTCGCCTGCCTTCTGGGTCGTGGACGGGAGGCTCCTGGCATCGCCTGCCTTCCGGGTGGTGGACGGGAGACTCCTGGCTTCGCCTGCCTTCCGGGTCGTGGACGGGAGACTCCTGGCGTCGCCTGCCTTCCGGGTCGTGGACAGGAGGCTCCTGGCATCGCCTGCCTTCTGGGTCGTGGACGGGAGGCTCCTGGGGTCACCTGCTGTCTGGGTCATGGACAGGAGACTCCTGGGGTTGCCTGCTGTCTGGGTCGTGGACGGGAGGCTCCTGGGGTCGCCTGCCCTGTGGGTCGTGGATGGGAGACTCTGGGCTTCAGACATGGCTGTCCTCCTCCAGGTGGTCACAGAGCTTCTCTGGTCCCTGCAGAGGGATGGCTGAGGGTGGGGAGAGCAGGGCTTTGAGGCTGGGAGACTCCAGTCTGGTGTTGGGGATTCCCGTCCCCCTCCTCCCTGGTGTGTGGCTGAGCGAGTCTGTGAGGTGGCCGCCCCACCTGCCCCTCTGATGACGGCCAGCACAGCCCGCTTGCTCACTCCAGGTCGAGCAGGAGTCCAGGGAGGCCTGGGATGGTGCGGCCTCAGGGCCACCCCTGCTGGCCCGTGCACGCTGCGGCACCAAGACAGCGGCCACCGCAGTGTGCACATCCTGGCATGGAGCGAGTACCCTGCGGAGGCGTCGGCCACGCTGGGCCGCACCGGGTGAGGGCTGCGCTCAGGGACGGCCAAGACCGTCTCTGGCGCTCGTCCTGCTGCCTGAGGGCCTTCCACTGCGGTTGGTCTCCACTCCTTTCTCTATGTCTGAGATGGGTTTTTAAGAAAGCACGGAGCCTTTCTCTTTACTAAAATTTCTGACACTTGCTGGTTTATATTAAAAGTTAGTGTCAGGGAGACAGGAAAACACCCACTGAAGGTTTCCCAAGAGCTCCCAGCATCACAGTGCCCCGCTGGTTCCTGGACCACACACCCCAGGCAGATTCACGCGGGCGGCGGTGGCGGCTCCAGATCTGAATTTCAATAAACATCCGAGGCGCTTCTGTGGCAGCTGGTCTCTGGACCCCCGACACTTAGAGGAACGCAGGTCTACTGGGGCAGCGTGTGAGGGCACCCCACGGAGGGACCCTTCAGAGAACCTGCATTTGTATCCACTTCATCCACAAACAGCAACAAACACACTTGTGAAAAGTCTTCCTGAGGGTCTTGGAGACTGGATTTGTGTCTGCATCAGGGCTGGCCCCAGGGTGACCACACTGGGAAGCAAACGCTGAGCTCTGAGCACACCAGGGTCTGCTGGACTCAGGTGCTCTGTCCAGGGAACATGCCGGATGGCCTGTGCCCAAGGCGGCCCTACCCTACACGGCCTGGGCACTGAGCTGGGGGGCGTGAGCACGGGATCCATGATGTTGGGGTGTGCAGGCGCAGATGCGGAAACGGGACACGCAGTCCAGGGGTGGGGGCAGCAGGGACGGAGGGCTTCTTGCGAAGGAGACTAGAGTTTGACCACTTGTGCTGGAGCTCGTCAAATACTCACCGGCCAAACAGTGAATGGCAGTGCCCTGCCTGGAGAACTCTGAGGGAACACGCAGCCTGACTTTGTTGCTGTTCAGTCCCTTAGTTGTGTCCATCTCTTTGCAACCCCACTGGCTGTAGCCCGCCAGGCTCCTCTGTCCACGGGATTCTCCAGGCAAGAATACTGGAGGGGGTAGCCATGCCCTCCTCCAGGGGATCTTCCTGACCCAGGGATTGACCCCGAGTCTCCTGCATGAACAGGCTGGTTCTTGACTGCTGAGCCACTTGGGAACCACTTAGAACTGTCCTGATCCTTCCTGGGCCTGGTCCCGGAGACACAGGCACAGGACGTGTGCCTTTTCAGTCCTGTCCTGTGCGCCCATCTGAGGGCGGCGGAACCAGACCAGATCCGTGACGTGACGCTCACACTCAGGCCAGTGTCTGGCTGGACCCTCAGGCCAGGGCATCAGGGGCCAGGGTCCCTCAGGCCTGCCCCTTCTGGGAGGGGCTCTCGGGGTCCATCTGAGGGGGTGTGTGTTCCAGTGACCAGCCTTCTGAGCCCCCAGTCGCACGTGTTAAGAAGAGGCCTAACAAGCAGGGCACAGCCAGCACTGCTGGTGGGTTAACCAGCCTGGTGGCCAACAGGCAACCAGAGGTGCAGCAAGGGGATGATCCATCAGCATGGCAACCGGTACGCCACCGCCAACCACCTCGGTACCTACGCACCTGCTGTTCACTGAGCTACACACACTGCTGGGCGCCACTGGGCCGGCACAGAGCTGACACACGTACTCGGCGGTGTGTACGCAGCACCCTCTGGGGGCAGAGTCTGCACACAAAGGACAGCAGTAAACACTAAATTCCTCCAGGTCGTGGAGGTCAAAGAAAAATTCAGTCTACATACAGTGACTCTTTCATCAAACCGGCGACAAAAGGAAGTGAGAAAATGCGGATTTTGCAGAGAACGGAAAACGCAGAGAGTCCATGAGTGACAGGCGAGACCAGCCACTGAGGAAGCTGCCTGCTCCGGGGAGGGGGCCAGAGTGCAGCCCCTGCCTCTTCTGGACCGTCCAGCACGGGGACGGCCGGGACGGCTCCTTCCTCCGGAAGCCCTGCCGCTCCCCACGTGGCTGAGACCCTGGCCACTCCCCCAGCCTCTCCTGCCCGTCCGTGGGCCCTGCCGTCGGAATCAGGAAGGCGGGGTACCACAGCAGCGCTGGTCCCCTGGGGGCGCTCGCTGTCCTCTGGTGCCCCGCTCCCCGACCCCGCAGAGGCAGAGAGCAGGCATTCCCGTGCCCGGCCGCCGGGACCATGGGGTGACCCCTCTCAGCAACTGTGTGCCACCTGCCCCTGCTGGCCTCGGCGTCGTCGCCACGCCTGCACTCCTCACAGCAGCCACTCACTGCACGCCACCCCAGCCCTGCTTGAGTCACAGCCTTGGGGGTCCCACTCTGTCCCTAGGATGTCTGCCTCCAGGCCACTTTTCTCAACCCACATACCATCACTAAGGCGGCCCTGGTGACTCCCCCGGGCCTCCTGACGGACACCTGATGGTGTCCACCCAGTTGGATCAACCTTTCTAGAACAGGAATCTGCTAGCTGACTTGAATTTCTTCAGTGGTTCTCTATGGCTTTCAGGAATAGCTTTTAAGACAATTATTAGCGTAACAAGGGAGATGCCTGGGACACAAGGTTATAGTAAAAATCATCACTAACAATCTGTACTCTTGCTTGGAAAATCCCAGTGGGCTGCTGTCTATGGGGCCGTACAGAGTCGGACATGACTGAAGCGACTTAGCAGCAGCAGCAACAATCCCACAGGATGAAAGTGAAAGTCACTCAGTCTAGTCCGACCCTTTGTGACGCTATGGACTGTAGCCCACCAGGCTCCTCCGTCCATGGGATTCTTCAGGCAAGAATACTGGAGTGGGTTGCCATTTCTTCTCCAGGGCATCTTCTTGACCCAAGGATTGAACCCAGGGCTCCCACATTGCAGGCAGACTCTTTACAGACTGAGCAAGCAGGGAGGCCAACCCCACAGAACGGCTCCAGTTAAAGTTTCCTTAAGAGCAATTCCATCCATCAAACATCATTAAGCACCAACTCTATCAGGAAAATGGGGGTGAGTTCTACGCTCTCGAGAGACTTAGTATGAAGTCTGGAGAGTGAGACTAACAGGGAACCAGGTAAACTCCTGGGCCAACATATGAAGAACATGTTCTGTTCTGCTGGCAACAGCCACTCAGTTCTGTGTTTTCCCCATTAGTACCAGAAATTAAAAACCACTGCGGCAGATAAATGTTTGTTTCCATTCTTCTCACTCCATTGTATTTTCTGACTGCTGATTTTATAGGTTAAATGTTTGACTACCTACCACTGTATAAAATAAGAGGTACATGCTATTACTACTTAAGAAGAGTTTTTTTTTTTTTTAACTATTGCCATATCTAATGATAAATGCTGACTTTAACATCTATTTGAATAGTCACCATAGCCATGAAATTAAAAGACGCT
Source organism: Oryx dammah (assembly GCF_014754425.2). NCBI lineage: Eukaryota > Metazoa > Chordata > Mammalia > Artiodactyla > Bovidae > Oryx > Oryx dammah. The sequence continues at coordinate 1,185,089 of NW_024070191.1, read as the reverse complement.
TACTCCTTGGAAGAAAAGTTATGACCGACCTAGATAGCATATTCAAAAGCAGAGACATTACTTTGCCAACAAAGGTCCGTCTAGTCAAGGCTATGGTTTTTCCTGTGGTCATGTAGGGATGTGAGAGTTGGACTGTGAAGAAGGCTGAGCGCCGAAGAATTGATGCTTTTGAATGGTGGTGTTGGAGAAGACTCCTGAGAGTCCCTTGGACTGCAAGGAGATCCAACCAGTCCATCCTAAAGGAGATCAGCCCTGGGTGTTCTTTGGAAGGAATGATGCTAAAGCTGAAACTCCAGTACTTTGGCCACCTCATGCGAAGAGTTGACTCACTGGAAGAGACTCTGATGCTGGGAGGGATTGGGGGCAGGAGGATAGGGGACGACAGAGGATGAGATGGTTGGATGGCATCACGGACTCGATGGACGTGAGTCTGAGTGAACTCCAGGAGATGGTGATGGACAGGGAGGCCTGGCATGCTGTGATTCATGGGGTCGCAAAGAGTCGGACACAACTGAGCGACTGAACTGAACTGAACTGATACAAATGTAGGAATCAATTGACAGTAAAATTTACCATCCTGCTGTGATTGGAGATAATCACTAAACGCACCTCCGTCTGAAATGAAAATAACCGTAACTGTACCACGAAACACATCATAAGTGGAGTCCCCGTCAGCTAACAGTGTTAGCTGAAGAGCCACGGCATGACCACTCCCAGGATAATAAAAAGAAATGAGTGAACACTGTCATCTGAGGAGGCGATAATGTAATCAGGAAGTAGAGAAAGACACAGAAGATGGAAAAGAAGAGTTAGGACACCGAATGTGCAGGAGAGTGACAGACAGAGGACTCTCGGTATGGGAGCTCTGCGGTAGCCAGAAGTCATCCGGTACTGGGAGGGGTCTGGCCCCGGGAGGGGGTCGGTGCTGGAAGAGCCGTTCACTGTCTGGTCCAGGAGTGCGGAGGCTCCTCCCCAAGTACACGTGATGGTGTTGGACTTGGAAGCGATTTCAGAGAGGGTCCAGGCTAGTAACCCTCAAATGCTCACCCCTTTTGCACCATCAAGGAAGAGGCTCCCTGGTGATAACACCAAGCCCCGACTACCGCCAGGGACACAGGCCTCTCCCCGAGCATCACCTACTGTATGTCTCACGTAAAATGAGCCCTGGAGACACAAAATATGGCAGTACTACTGGGAATAAGCTCCATTTTATGGCTTTAAAATCCACATAAAATTATAATTCCACTTGAAGCTGAAACGTCTAATAAAGTCACTGAGCATAAATTTATTACTGTAGTAACTTTACAACACAAGGATAATTTGTTTTAAATATGGTATTATTATTGAAGAAAACAGTACTTATAGGTTACAAGGAGGCTTAGAAGACAATAAAACTGATTTTCAACATCTTCTCTTATTTTAACACTAACATATGCTTTTGGAAAAATTTCAGAAAATATTTAAAAGAAAATGAAATTCAGCCAGAAGTCCACCACTCAGAGATAACCATGACTAATGCTTTCACATATTCATTTTCCATTGCTATGTCTGTTGGCTCATTTCATGGATCAACTTGACTAGGCTGTGGGACCCAGCAATTTGGTCAAGAGTAGTCTAGACAGCCAAACCAGTCAATCCTAAAGGACATCAGTCCTGAATATTCATTGGAAAGACTGGTGCTGAAACTGAAGCTCCAATACTTTGGCCACCCGATGCTATGAACTGATTCACCAGAAAAGATTGAAGGCAGGAGGAGAAGGGGATGACAGAGGATGAGATGGTTGGATGGCATCACTGACTCGATGGATATGAATTTGAGCAAGCTTCAGGAGTTGGTGATGGACCGGGAGGCCTGGTGTACTGCAGTCCATGGGGTAGCAAGGAGTTGGATGCAACTGAGCTACTGACCTGAACTCAGCTGAGTCTAGACAGCACTGTGAAGGCATTTTTCAGATGTGCCTGCTTTAGCAGCTCAGTCCTGTTGGACTCTTTGTGACCCCATGGACCATAACCTGCCAGGCTCCTCTGCCCATGGGATTTCCCAGGCAAGAATACTGGAGTGGGTAGCCATTCTCTTCTCCAGGGGATCTTCCTGGACTAGGGATTCAACTCACATGTCTTGCATTGGCAATCATATTCTTTGCCACTGAGCCACCAGGGAAGCCCAGGGATTTTAGATGTGATTAATATTTAAATTTTTAGACACCAAGAAAGCAGAGTGCCCTCCATTATATGGGTGGACCTCATCTAATCAGTTGAAGGTCTTAGGAAAAAAGATTGGCCTCCTTGGGGAAGAAAAACTGTGCCTTCAGACTGTCTTCAGCCTCCAGCCACAACCGCAGGTCTTCCCTGGGACCCCAGCCTGCCAGCCTGCCCTGCAGAGTTAGAATCTGCCAGCCTGCACAATCATGACAGCCAGTTTCTTACAGTTAATCCCTGTCTATCTTTCTCTTTCACACACACACACACACACACACACACACACACACACACACCCTGTGTTTCTGGAGAACTCTGACTAACACACCACATAGATTCAGTGGCTTAAATCAACACTCAAGGATTAGCTTGCATTAGAGCTGTAGGTCATAGTCTGGGCCACAGTGACCAGGCTCTCTGCTCACAGTATCACAGATGGACACTAAGGTGCCAGCCAAACTGAGCTCTCATTTGAGGCTTGAACTTGTCTACAAAACAGAAGCAGACTCACAGACTGAGAGAATGAACTTATGGTTACCAGCAGGAAGGATGGGGAGAAGAGGTAATCAGGGGCTTTGGGATGGACGTGTACACACTGTTATACTTTTAAATGGATAGCCAACTAGGACCTACTGTACAGCACAGGGAACTCTGCTCAGTGTTATGTGGAAGCCTTGACGGGTGGGGAGTCTGGGGGCGAATGGGCACCGATATATGTGGGGCTGAGTCTCTTTGCTGTGCTCCCGAAACAGTTGCGACATTGGTAACTGGCTATACTCCAATACAAAATAAAAAGTTAAAAAAAGAATGAACATAAGTTTTTATATATATTTGCCAAATTTTGCAATAAAAGAGATTTTTAAAAACATCTTTATCTCAATAAATTATTTCAAAAGCAATTTGGTTCATCAAATCTCACTTTCTTTGTAAAGATGATTCCTGTCATTGAAAATTAACCGATTAGTTTCACTTGCCTGGTTAGTGCCCTGGCAGTCTGTACTTTCATTCATTTATCTACTTGATACCTTATTTACACACCCAGTCCTAGCACAAACTTACTTTTTGGAGGAATAAAGAAACAAATTCATTTATTAAGTACAATACACCAAGGAAGGCAATGGTTTTAATAGAATAACTCATCTTTACTACCTTTAGGAAAGTTGCATAAATCACTGCTGCTTTAGGTTTACTATTAGGCTTAATGTTGTTTAATTTTGCCCTCAGATCTTTCAGATTCACCTCTTTTTGCTCTAATCTCTTTATTCAGTGCACTGTCTGGAGACAGTTGGGGCTTTGACAGCCGTCGGCTTCTGTTTAGTTAACAGAAAGTCTTGTCTGACTTCTCCTCAGTGTTTGGCTGATCACTCGTGCCATCCATCGCTGTTAGATATCTGAAAACCACAGATGTAAAGAGAGTGACTCGCATTTAAAGAGTGATGGCTTTCAGCACTCTTCATTGTCCGAGGGTGACAGCTCTCCATCCTTTATGCAATCAGATCTGTTGGTTTGCCAGGAGATGAACTGGGTACTGTCCTCAGCGCTGTGGGGGGACACGCGTGTCACGGCTGGGTGAGCAGGAGAGAAAGCGCACAAAAGCAGCTGGCTGTAGACCGAGGGGATGCGTGTGCAGCTGTGAGGGCGGTCAGGAACGACCTGACTTGCGGGAGGGGATTCGAGAGCTCCTACGATGAGAAGAGGGAAAATGTTGGGAAGAAAGGACAGTATATTACCTTTACCTCTAAGTCGAGTTCCCTGCCCAAAGGGCTGGAAAGGAAAGATGGTCAGTATTAAACGCTTTACATACTCATTACAGAAATTTGAAAAAGTAATTAAAATGGAGAAAAATAGCTAATAGTGGCTGTCTCTATCCTCAAACATTGATCTTTTCTTCACTTTTGAAAGATACTCTCTCTAAGTCTCAAATTCTGGGTTCACAGGTTTTTCTTTTAATACTGTAAAGATGTCACTCATTGTCTCCTGGCTTGACTAGTTTACGACAAAGCCCCTGCGAGAAGGTTTTGCTCCTCCGTATGTAATGTCCTCTATTTTTCTCCAGCTTTCTTTAAGGTTTTCTCTTTACTCTCGGTTTCTGGTGGTGTGAATACGTGTGTATTTGCCTGGGGTTTTGGTGGTTTGTTTGGGGTACTTGTCTTTCTTCAGATTTTCTAGATTCCTCAATCTGTGATTTGCCATCCGTCACCATTTTCAGAACTCTTGGGCGTTACATCTTCAAATGCTTCTTCCATGGACCGTTCACCTTCTCTTTTTCTCCTGGGGTCCAGTTCCTTGGACAATTTGACGTTTGCCCACAGCTCCTGAATGCTCGTTTCTGCTTCTGTTTCCTACATTTGTGTGTGTGTGGTGACCCCTGTGGACTGTCTTCAAGTTCCCCGACCACCACGTGGTTGTGCCACATCTGCTGATGAGCTCAGCACCTAAACCTCTGCTTCTAACACCGTGGTTTTCACCTGCAGCGTGTCTGCCTCCCTCTTTCTTATACTTTCTCTCTCTGCCAATTTCGCTTCGGTGTCTTTGAGTACTCCACGTTTTCCCTCCGATCTTTCACGGCATTAATCCATTATTTTACAGTTCTCTCTGATGGTTGTCATCAGTCAGCTCTAAATCTTCTCTTGGCTGCTCCGTCTCTTGAGAGTGGGTTTTACTTCCTTTTATTACATCTTTTAAGTTCTGACGTTTCTGAATAGATGGCACGTTTGCATAAATGAAGGTCGACATCATATACAAAAAGAGGCATATTGAGATGTCCTGTCCATCCCTGTTACACCTACTTCCTCCTTGCTCCTTAGATGTAAGCATTTTTATTAGCTTCTTATTTATTCTTCTATTGTCTTGTTACGTAATATAATCTGACATGCGTTTTAGTCTTGTTTTCCCCATTTTATCATATAAAAGTGGCAGCATCGGGTCTTCCCCGGTGGCTCAGTGGAGGAACCCACCTGACAAGGCAAGACACAGGTTCAGCCCCACAGGCCCAGGACAGGTGAGCCCGGGAGCTGCACCAGCTGAGCCCAGGGGCCACGACTCCTGAAGCCCGCACCCCTGGAGCCTGCGCTCCCCGACAAGAGAAGCCCGAGCACCGTGCCGAAGGGCAGCCGCTGCTCTCCACAGCGAGGAAGGAGTCCATGCGGCAGCAAAGACGCGGCAGCCAAAAAACACACAAACCAATTTAAAAAGGAGAGAACCTGTAATTACAATAAACATAAACAGATTCTCAGTCTCTCGTGTTTTGCTAAAACGTGGCAGCTATATAATAATGTCCTGTACTTTGCTTTTTAAAGTTGATGTAATCTGGATTGCTCCACAATTGGCACACAGAAGTGTTCCTCATTTTTATAGCTGCCTAATACTCTAGTATATCCTATTAATAATATTCTACTATTTCAATCCTTGCATATTTCTATTGTTCAGTCAGTCCTATCATTGTGGACTCTGGGTTACTGTAACTTTTGCTATTACTGAAGGTGTAACAGTGAAGAGCATCTTACCTGTTGCTCTTACAGGTGAACCCACCTGTGGGACCAGATCCCTGCTGGCAGGCATGTGGGCAGCTGACGGCTTCCTACAGCGATGCACATGAGCTAGTGAGCACCGCTGCATTTCTGCACCTTTACACTCAGAACGGGAGTTTAGATTCTTAGTTTTCAGTGGAATGCTGAAGCTCTTCTAGACTTTCAGTCACTGACGAGGTATGTGGACGTTTTCTCTGGCCTCTGCCCGATTATATGGCCACAGTGCTCATCTCTTCCTGACTGAACTGCAAGGTGTCTCTTGGTGTTAGGAATGTGAGCATGTGTCACCTGTATCATGGGCCATTTCCCCAGGTTTTCATCATTGTCTTACTTTGGTGACAGTACTTTTAGTTTGTTCATTTGTTGGCCTTTACCATGAATATGGTTTTAGTTTTATGAATTAACATATGTCAATATTTTGTAGTCTCTCACTGTGGAATAAGGTTGAGATATGCCTTCTCCAACTCAAGGCTGTAAAATATTCACATATGCAGACTCATGTACATATATATGCATGTACACACACCCACCTGTATATACACATGTATACATATACACACACTGTACATACACATGTAGACATATACACACACCTGTATATAGTCACACACACCAACATGATTCTTATGTTTATATCTGTAACCCGCCTGAGTTTATCTTTACATATGAAGTAACTCATATGTAACATAAGGTCTCCTTTCTCTGCAAATTTAAAAATGCTACCTTCTTGAGAGAATGACTCAGAGATGTTCAAAATTATTAGAGATTTGACTTCTCAATTCAACTTAGCAGAAAAAGACCCTAAAATTAAATTAGTTGGTCTACCTTTCATAATAATAAAAAGTGAACTCTCCAGATATTAATACCTAAGCTAATTTAAAACCTAGTAAATTGGATTCAATACCATCTTGAAATTTACATTTCATTTAAAATAGCTCTCAGTGGCATCTGCCTGTGGGCAGGGTCTGACCCACAGAGAGACAGAGTTTGTCCTTGATCAATCAACACAACTCTTGAGAATTCTGGGCAGTAAGACAAGTGTGACAAGTCTTTGCTTGTTTGTTTTTGCTTCATTTTTCTTTCCAGAGTGAAAAGACTTTCTGTCACCTTGCACTATTTACAGAACACTGCAAGGAGAGAGTGAGAATCCCTGCACGTGTAATAAGGAAGCACGGTCAGTTATTAATGGGACGCCTGGCTGCCTTCTTGGTGTAACAGCAGGAAGACAAGACACTGCTCAACAGAACCACTGTTCCCAGAGGTCAAACAGCCTTCACAGAAGGGGGGTTACATTATGTGGCTCAAAAGGGCTGATGACAGGTAGCCCCAGACCCTTGCAGGTCTCAGCCAGGCAGATCAAAGCAGGCTTGCTGGGCAAGTCCATCACACAGGAGAGTTTATGTGAGGCAGGAGGCGCGTAAAACTCCCAGGGGTCAGCATGCCCATATGATAGTTTAACCGTAAGAACATCAATCCATCCTCAATCCACCCAATTAGAACTAAAGTATAATTACCAGGCTATTTCTGGCTATTTTATCTGCCTTCTTGAATGCCATTATTAACATCAATAGAATTAACTGTGCATACCAAGAGGAGAATAAAAACCTGAAGGAGGTCAGCAGACGCTAATTCTTATGTTTATCATTTAAATCTTAATCCGCTCCCGCTGGTGAAGTTCTGCGGTGCTGGAGGGAAACACACCCGGGGAGCTGCTAAATCCCAGACTTTCTGCTCAGGGCCATGTTTTAAACCCAACTTTGGAACCACATTCTCCTTTCTCAAGAAAGCACGTGGTCCCTGGCACACGCTCCTGCTGTTCAGGTGAAGTAGTTTCCCTGAACGTGGGATTGCAATAACGATTTTCATTCAAACCCCTGGTCCCTTATGTGGCCAAGGCACCTCATCCCTTTGAGTCAGGGTTTTGTTCCATAACGTGGGCACAGTTTTAACCTCTCTGGGGAAAGAGCTGAGCTTTTGTGAGTCATTTAAGATGAAAATAAATGAAATGATATTGAAACCTATAAAATCTCAAGATATGCTAAGATCCTAGCAGGCAATAACAACAACTTAATTGATGTACCTCCCAGTAACATATTTTCAAGAGAAATTTTGTATCTTAACACAAGGAGCAACTTGCTATGGGAGTTTCATGGACTTTGCGAATCCGCGGAGTCATCCTACCAGGCATGGCACTGTCTGGACACGGCACCACCCGCTCCATGTCACGTATCCACTGCAGTGTCAGATTTGGGGGAAAAGAATAACCTGCACACATAGAAGGAGAATAGCACGTGCCCCGGGAACAGCGCTGACCTGCCGCTTCACCCCCTTGTCGAACCTCCACACCAGAGAAGCCACAGCTCGTGGTGGAAAAAGCAGGTGCTTCTTTGAATGTGAATCCAGACTTAGCTGGAAGGATCGGAAACACACAACAGTCTGACAGCTAAGAACTGCAGTCGTGTTTTCATCGTTCAGATGAATAGCCAAGTTCCTAGTTTCCTCTGTTTATATTTTGGAAATTAGTTAAATTTATCAGCAGTGTATCTTAGCACACACCCCTGTGTTCATTGCAGCACGCGTCACAGTAGCCAAGACCTGGACTCATCCTGTCTGTCCATGCAGAGGTGAGTGGACAAAGACGATGAGGTACAGACATGCAATGGAACATTTCTCAGCCATAAAAAAGAATGGAATGATGCCATCTGAGCAACATGGATGGACCTGGAGATTATCATCCTGTGCAAAGTCAGGCAGAAAGAGAAAGACAAACGCCATATGATATCACTTGTATGTGGAATCTAAAATAACCCAAATGAACTTATCTATGAAACAGAAACAGACTTACAGACACAGAACAGACTTGTGGTTGCCAGGAGGGGTGGGGCTGGGGATGGACTGCAGATACAAACTACGACAGACAGGCTGGATAAACAAACGCACAGGAAACTATACCCAACCTCCTGGGATAAACCCTAATGGAAAAGACTTTAGACAAAGAATGGATGTATGTGTGTAAATCACTTTGCTATACAGCACAGATTGGCACAACGTTGTAAATCAACTATATTTCAATTTAAAAAACCCCACAGTGTATCTTTGGACAAATATACAAAGCATATTCTATGATGTTTATAAAACGAATCCAGTTCCTGTTCTTACCTTGCAAAAACTTTGCTGCCTACATACGCACCTGTAAAATTACAGTAAACAGAAAACTCCCCACTGTGACTGTCTCACACACAGGAACTCCTGATAAATAGCTGCAATGATCTGAGAAGACACGGATGGGTCACTGGCTATGACCGGTGCTCAGGTATTAACACCTGACTTAGAAATCACCCTAGTATATTTCCTTAGTTACTATGCAGTAATGTAACCAAAGGTCTGAAAGGTTTTTTAAAGAGGACTTTAAATTGATGGCCACTGAGCCCAATATTTTCAATCCTGGGCTTTTTCTGGATTGGCCGCTGGCTCGTGTGAGGAAAGCCCTGGGCTGGGGCGGGGGAGGTGTGGGGGGCTTACGTTTGGAGGTCTCCCAGCGGCCTCGGTCCGATGGACGTGAGCAGGGGCTCCGGCCGGAGGGCCAGCCTGGGGGGCGTCTTGGGGCTGGAGTCCGAGTCCCCGCTGTCCTCGTCGCCCATGGCTTTGATGTAGCTCCCGCTCCTCATCCTCCTGCAGGGGATTTCGTCGTCTCTGCCCCCCGTGGGGCGCCCTCCCCACTCGTCCTGGGGCACCTGAGGAGAGCACACAGGGCGTCAGGGCCCCAGCTGCCTCCCGGGGACGCGGCCCCCGAAGACACGGCCCGTCACCGACACTCAGCACCGAACGTCACACGCTTCTTCAGGGTCCGTCACTCGAGTCCCAAAAGGACGTTCACGCATAAGCATTGCTTTTCCTCCTGTTATAAAAGTGACAAACGTTATGGGAAAAGTGAGAAAATGTTAGAAAAGTAGAATGAGGAGAAAACGTAGTCTCAGCACCTGGAAAAAGCACTGCTAACGCTTGGATTTATTTCCTTGTGGTGAGAAAGCAACTGAACCTTGAGAAAACCGGACAGGAGAGGTGGTCTCCAGTGTGGAGAGGAAGAGAGAAGAGGGGAAGAAGGCAGCCAGAGGAGGAGGCCCTGAGGCCTGTGAGAGCCGACACAGGGCGGGAACCCCGGGCTGGGTCGTGGCCCCCCTGTGCGCCGGGGCACGCCTGGACCTGAGTCCCGGCACTCAGACCGTGTGCTGTCGGCGGCGCGCGTGCAGGCTGCCCTGTGGGCAGGAAGGAGCAGACCCGCCCCGCAGGAAACCCGAGGTCCTCGCAGAGCACACACATCACAGGGCGTCTCCACCAGGGGCGCCCAGGGCAGAGCGGTCCCTTCACGCTCCACCAGCCGTGATGCTGACAAAAACCGGAACCGCACCAGGCAGCGGCCGAGTGTAGAGGGCTGTGTGAGTCCACTCGCGCCGGCACCATCGCACAGAGCTCCGTAGTCCAAAGACCCAGGGCACATGCTCTCCACGCTGGAGGAGGGAATCTCCCACCCTGCTCTTCGTGGAGACGGGGCAATGCAGTTGCGTGTTGACAAAGTCTTCGTAGGTGGGGCTTGTCCTATGGTTAATGTTTAGAGACTTAAGTACACTCTCGCTGTGCTGTGCTTAGTCGTTCAGTCCTGTCTGACTCCTTGCGACCTCATGGACCCCCATGGAGCCTGCCAGGATCCTCTGTCCATGGGGATTCTCCAGGCAAGAATACGGGAGTGGGTTCATTGTAAAAGGAGTCTTGCCATCTTTCCACGTTTTGTAAAAAAATTTTTAAATTGAAGTTCAATTTATTTACAACCTTGTGTTAATTTCTGCTGTATAACAAAGTGATTCAGTTATATACACTGTTTTTCATATTCTTTTCCATTGTGGTTTATCACAGGATATTGAATACAGTTCCCCGTGCTATCCAGTAGGACCTGCTGTTTACCCACCCTGTATACACTAGTTTACATCTGCTAACCCCAAACCCCTAGTCCTCCCCACCCCTCCTGCCTGCCTTGGCAGTCTGTTTTCTGGGTCTGTGAGCTTGTTCTGTAGATGCGTTCATTTGTCATCTCTCTAGTTTTGATGGGGCCGTTCGTTACCGCTGCAGCCAGTGACATGCACGGCTGGCTGCGAGGGCAGAGTTTTCAGCTGAAAGCACTTTTTCTCCATCTTCCATCTTGCACACTGAAGCCCAGGGCAGGAATGGATGCCCCTTCTGGGGCCCCCACAAACACGCAGGGAGCAGGCACCCCTCAGTGAGGGTGGACGCGTAGGTACCGAGCCCCCCAGGCCCCATGGTGACGCTCCGCGGATCCTCTCTGCAGCCTGGGTGCGGAACCGGCCCCCACCCTGGGCCAGGCTGGGTCCATGAAAGACACGGAGACACACCAGCCTCACGTGGAAGAGGAGGGGGCTTCACAGGATGGAGACTCTGGGTCCTCCCAGGCTGACCCTCAGGGCGGTGCAGCCCAGGGACTCCCAGCCGCAGAACAGGGCTTGGGGGCAGCATATCCAGGCTCCCTACAGCCAGGTGCCGAGTGCCCATCTCTGACCCGGGGAGGGTCCAGACCTGGACAGGCGGGTGGGCACGAGACCACAGAGGGCAGCACAGAGCTGCCAGAGACAATGCGGAAAGAAGAAACTCTGGCAGCACAGCCACTGGGGAAACAGACACAGGTTTACAGGAGTGGGGGCACCGGGAGAGGAGATCAGGAGGAGCGAAGTCTGGGCTTCTCCGGGCATCCAGGCTCTCACCTCTCTCCTCGCGGGGGTCAGTTTCAGCAATCCCGACAAGCTGGAGGATGGACAAGGCTGTGGGACAGAGGCTGCCCCCCCGCCTCATGCCCAGCAGTAATGTGGGCCCACGTTTTATGCCACTAGTCGGAAAACTCGATCTGTGGGTGCCTCTGACCCAGCAATATCCCCAGACAACAGGATTCGTGCCAGGGACTGTGAACTGATCATTAGTGTCAAAGGAGGGAACTGATAATGTCTCATGGGGTGGCTGGAAATATCTACTAAGCCATGCCATGGATAATATGCACAAGAACAGACAGTTAGCCAAGGAGAGATGTCCATGAGGGAGGTCACTTTTTAGACTGTGGACACCTGTTTCTATACTGTAAAGGCAGATGTGTGTGCGTGTGCACGCATGTTCAGTGGTGTCCGATGTTCTGAGACCACATGGACTACCCACCAGGCTCCTCTGTCCATGGGACTTCCCAGGCAAGAAGACTGGAGTGGGTTGCCGTTTCCTCCTCCAGGGATCTTCCCGACCCAGGGACTGAACCGTGTCTCCTCTGCCTCCTGCACTGGCAGGGCGGTTCTTTACCGCTGAGCCAGCAGGGAGGCCCTCAGAGACAGAGATGCTGTATTACGCACAGAAACACAGCCGGAAGGACGCGCAGTGATCACTGGGAGACAGTGACGGTGGGCTTTTCAATGAGTTTTCTTTATATTTATATTTTCTAAATTTTTTACATGGACCATATATATATTAATAACTATTGTAATAAAAAGCAAACTTGTTTTTCTAATTTAAGAAAATTTAGTCCCAAATGAGAATACATTTCAGTAGGGGAGACAGGCATAAGATAAAGGGAATTATGGTTTAATTAGGGCAAAGAAGGACGTGTGAGGGCAAACAGGGAAGGAGCCAGAGGAAGCTGTCGACAGAGAGGAGGTGATCGGGGAAGGCTTCCTGGAGGTGAGGCTGGGGGCTCTAAGTCTTTGGGACTCGAGCAGCAGGCAGAAGAGAGTCTCACAGAGGCTCCAGCTCCCCCACCAGCACCCCGGAGAGGGGCTCGGCTGTGGGGCAGACGCTCCAAGGAGGCTGGTGGGAGGTGGATGGGGAGGAGCCAAGTGCCAGGGAAGACGCATTCCCACTGGCAGCTTATGGAATTTTTGTGAATCAAAAACATGTTTCTGTTAAAAAAAAAACAAAGTAAAGATTTTTTTTCCAGCAGCTTGTGAATTAACTAACAAATGAGATCAGCTTGCATATTTTTGTTTCTGATTGAAGCTGCCAATTTCGCAGTCTTTGACAGAAGAGATTTCAATACAGGAGAGTAAACCAGAGTCAAGAGTAGTTGCAACGCTGATTCCGAAGCATATGTCTGCAGACTGTAAAAAGAATGGGGGAGTGCCACAGAAATGCCACCATGCCTCAGTAAAGAATGCTTTCTTCAGTACATTACAGGGTCACAAACCTTCAGTGGCCGGCATGAGGGTGGCCAGGGTGGACCCCAAAACATCAAGTGCTTTCATGAAAGAATAAACTTCTTTTCATGGTATCCACAGCTTCAGCAAATCCATGTGTAATCTTTGCTGCATTTAGAGATAATTATTACTCTAATTTCCTACTTGCTTAGAGCACTGAGTGACATTTACAATTTCTGAATAGGCATCTTCTTAAGGTCGAGGTGAGTGTAGATTTCAGTATCTCCTGCTTATTGCTTGAAGAAGACTTCAGGCTGCAGATTAAAATGTTCTTTCTTCCTTTTAAGCAGCATGGCAAAGGTACAAGGGCTGGGGTTTTGTAATAATATTCTCTTCCAGGTGCTGAAACCAAGGAAGAAAATGCCATCAAACACTAGGTGTCCATGTGGGGACATGTCTTCTCCATTCAGTCCACAATTTTCTTGTTTTGTTTTAAATGCATGCCAGGCACATTTGCCCTGGGAATATAACAGAGCAAGACAGCTGGGCTTCCCAGTTCCAGGCTGTCACAGTGCAAGACCATGGGTCCGAGTGGGGCGCCCTCGAGGGCAGCCCGGACATCTGTCTGGGGCGGCTGTGATGCCACACACTGGGGGGATGTGGCCAGCACCCTGGGGGCCAAGAAGCAGGACACAACCCCACCCTCTGGAGGACCTGCTGCTGTCCTGTGTGACCCCACCCCCTGGAGGGCAAGCTCCTGTCCTATGCAATCCCAGCGTTTGCCTTCCCATCTATTACGACCCGAGCCTTGACTACAGCTCTTTTCCATATGTAAACCAAAGTGCTCTTGGTTTCCTTTGCGTGGTGTCACTGATGGAAGGAACTGTGGTGCGCTGCTCCACCTGGAGGGTCAGAGCAGCCTGCGGGCAGGCCTCTGAGACTCCCTCCTCGGGTCCAGATTAGAGGCAAGTCTTCACCCAGAAACAAGCTCCCGAATTCTCCACTTCCCTCTGGACACATCTGTCAGGGACCAAATAATTTTATATTAAGATTCATGTTCTTATTTTACAAGTGACCTTCCTTTTATTCCTCTGTTTTATTAGTGTTTGGAAGCTTTATACACGGACACGAGCCTGTGCACTTGAGCCTTGAACAACGCGGGAGATGGCGTGCCGCCCGTCCACGCAGCTAAAAGTCCGAGCCTAACGTGCAGTCAGCCTTCCATGTGCGGTTTAAAAAAACCATCCATCTTTACCAAACGGGCCTTTTCTGGTTTCTGCCTCAAGCACTTCAAAGGCCTCAGGCCTTGGGTGCTTCCGCATGGTCCGAAGTAAAGGCTGACTTCTGACCAAGAGCTGAGGGTGTGGGTCAGCTCTGAAACCGACTCCTCCACACCCCTTCTGGAGTGACGCCACCTCTGTCCAGACTCCCCTATCCCAGCACATGAGGGCAGGGCTGATGGGAGCGACAAGTGTCCAGCACGAGGACTGACCCAGGAGGCTGCGACCGTTCACTGCATCACCATCGGGTGCTGGTTTGGTCTCGGGCCTGTGACAGGCAGGCATTTGAGAAATGTTGCTGAAATAATTTCTTCATTGACGGATGTTGGGGTTTGAGCATTTGCCAGCCGTGAGCCTGGTAAATCTCTCAGCCTCATTGATTGCGTATGCATCAGACGCTGTGGTTAGATTTGAGAGAGTGTAAGAAAAGCCCTTGGGAAACCGTCAGTCACTACAGAAACGTGTGCTGTTGTGTGGGTGAGCATTCTACCTCACTCTCGTTCACCGGTTAAGAATGACAGGGCCTGAGTGTGACTGAATGCACGCAGTGGGAAGCCACATGGGAGCTGACTCGTGGGCTGGCATGCCCGCCACGCACGGCACAGAACCCACTGTATGAGCGACACTGGGAAAAGCAGTGTCGTAGGCGGTATTTCTGTGTGCACTCGAGCTGGGGGCCAGGGGACCTCACCAGCTTCATGAGTGACCCGGGGGCAGGCTGCTCACGACCCACGGCATTTGGAGCCCTTTCCCATGAAGGATGGAGGGGTGGGCTGGGTGCCTGGGGCTGGGACGCGCAGACCTTGGCAGGGGCTGGGTGTTTGAGGCAAGGCTGAAATGCTCTTCCAGCCTAGGGAAGCCTCCGTGCTCACAGTGACCCTCAGGCTCCATGTCCTCCTGCTCCTCTCCTCCGACAGCTCCCGGAGTGTCGGGCCGGGAGCTCTTCCCCCAGCAGGCCCCAGACAAGACACTGCAGCACGGTCAACACACACAAGGGGGGAGACCCTGGTCACTAGAGGGACCCTGTGGCGGGCAGAAACAACAGAGACAGGAAGGAGGGACAGAAAGTGAAGGAGGCGGGGGTAGAGGCCAGGGCCCAGGGTGGGAGAAGGGGACCAGAGCTGGTGCTGGTCCCAGGCTGCATGATGCTGGAGGGGCCAAGGCCCACGTTCCTGGTGTGTTCCCAGTGTGCTCCCGGTGTGTTCCCAGTGTGCTCCAGGTGTGCTCCTAGTGTGCTCCAGGTGTGACAGAGGCAGTTACCCTCATCTGTCCTCCCACCAGGGTCAGGCAGCCATCGTCCACCTTGTGTCCCTGGAACTCAGGGCAGGGCGTGACGGGGGCATCCGCTCCTGAGCTGACCACCTGCATGTCACCCACCGGGTCAGTGTGACATTCATTACAATTCTGACCTTAGATGCTGTGTCTGCCGATGGAGGAAACACCAAAACAAGCTCTTTCAAAGAATAAAACGGATCAGAATTTTCTTTTAATTCTGTTGTCTGCTTTGACCTACTTAAAAACATAAAAAGAACTTCTTCTAACGTTAACTATGTATTCTGTACAAACCAAAGGTGAAAATAAAATACAGTACTTTTGCTCACCTCCAAATTTCTCTAGCTTCTGGTGGAGAAAGCAAAAAGAGCCTATGAGCATTTATTTCTCCCCTCTGTTCTTTTAAATCTTACTACAGCAGCAGCTACAGACAAACTCTTCCACTCCCCTGCCTCTGATTTGGCTGGGGAGGATTCCCAGGAGTGCAGTGCAGTCAGCAGGGAGCCTGTGGGAGGGCTGGGACACCAGCAGCCTGGGGAGGGGCGGGGCCTGGGGCGCTCCGGGTGCCCCATCTCCCCGTTCATCACCGTCCTTTACAGAGGTTCAGGCAAAAACTTCCTGTCTATGCATTCGCAAGGACTTCCCTGGTGGCTAGGCGGTAAAGAAACTGCCTGCAACGCAGGAGACGTGGGTTCTATCCCTGGGTTGAGAAGATCCCCTAGAGGAGGGCATGGCAACCCATTCCAGTATCCTTGCCTGGAGAATTCCAAGGAGAGAGGAACCTGGTGGGGTCCATGGGGACGCAGAGAGTCGGACACAACCGAGGGGCATTTAGCAAGTAACTACAAGTAAAATTTAAGTCTTAAATATTAATATTTTAATTAATATTAATAAAATATTACTATTTAATATAAAATAATAATAAGCAATATTCTTTAAATATTAAATATTCTGTCTCTTTGAATAAATCTGCCTATGAAAGCAATCTGATGAGCAGATTTTCCTTTTAAACCAGATCCACTGGGTCATGGACCGTGCTCCAGGTGGTGGTTGGAATTGCTAACGCAATCCCAATTCAAAGCCACCTGATGCCTGAGAAGAATAGTGGTTGCTTATCTGCCTGATAACTGACTTCCTGACGACTCTGCCAGCAATCAGAGGCTGGCGATCAGACGGTTACTCAGGATTCCAACAGAACCTCTCCAATCCCGGGCACAGTCTGCATCACCCATAGAAGGGCGGATTCGAATGCAAATTACATGTGCCCTGAAGGAAAGTTCAGGTTTCAGAGCTTTGCTAACAGTGCTGTTAGCTGAGAAAAGTAACTGTAGAGGCCTCTTGAAAAAAGAGGGGACCTCTTGGCTCTGGGCTCCCCTCTCATTTGGGCACGTGTGGTTAGCCAAGAGGACAGGAAGGGCCCCAAGCAGAGAATTCCGACGTCAGTGCATCCGCGCCTGCCCCTGCCTGTTGTTTCACCCACACCCCTGGTTCCTACAACCAGGCTCCCTGACGTATCCAAGGTTTAAAGCTGCCGGCGTGGGGAAAGCTGGTGAGCTCATGCAAACTCATTCCTGGGCCCCACTGGCCGCCTTCAGATGGGGAAATGTTGCTGTGAGCCCACATGTTGCGGCCGTCACTGGATCCTGCAGCCTCAGAGGCTCCCGGGACTGGCCTGCCACACTCCAGGTCCTCCCAGGATGCTCCCACCAGTAGCCTGCAGAGTCGGGGGATGACCCCCTCACCTGCAGAGCAGGGACGCCACCCTGACCCGCAGACCCCGGACGCCCCCCTGACCCGCAGAGCCCTTTCACCTGCAGAGCCTGGACGCCCCCCTCACCTGCAGAACCAGTATCCCCCTACTCACCTGCAGAGCCCGGACGCCCCCCTCACCTGCAGAGCCCGGACACCCCCTTCTCCTGCAGAACCAGGACCCAGCCCTCACCTGCAGGTAGTGGCAGGGCCGCAGCGGTGGCTTCAGTTCCGGGGGCCCGGGTGGCCTGTCCAGGTGCAGGGAGCTCTTGCGGTAGGCCTCCTTGGCTTGGCTCACGGTGAGCGTGGACCAGGAGCTGCGCTTCATGGACTTGGCATCGGGCGTCAGAGCCAGGCCCTCGCAGGCCGAGCACTTGACGTCATTGTTGCTCTTGGAGGTCCTCAGCGAGAGGTCCCCGAAGGGGCCGGGAAGCGCGTCGGGGTAGCAGCGGGCCACGGGCTCTGCGTGGGGCCGGCCGAGCGCGCTGGAGGCGCGGCAGGTGCTGTCACTGTCCAGGTTGTCGTCCGAGCCCCACCAGCTGCCCGGGCCCCCACGCGGCCGGCTCTCCACCTTGCGCTCGCGGCTCTTGCTCCGCCGGCCGTGCTTGGCGTGGTGGCCGTGCGCGTGCTCGTCCGCCCTGCCGTCGGCCCTGGTGCCGTTGACGTGGCCCTTGGATGAGCCCTCCAGGGAGTGGGACTTGGTGAAGAGCTTCTGCACCGAGTGCACCAGGTGCCGGATGCGGCCGGGGCTCTCGCTGCGCTGCTCGGCGGCCGCGGAGGCGCGCTGGTACTGCAGCGTGTGGAAGCCGTCCCGGTGCAGCGGCAGCTGCTTCTCGAATTGGTCCAGCAGGTTGGCGGGGATGCGGTTGATCTTGGCGCCCGCGTGGGCCGCGGCGCAGTCGTCCCTGCTGTCGTAGTGGGAGCTATAATGCATGCGGGGGAAGGTGCTGCTGGACACGTGGTCGCCCAGCACCACGGGCAGCATCACGCAGTCGGAGTGGATGGAGGTCCGCGGGGAGCAGCGGTGGTGCTCCAGCGGGCAGCTGTCGGCGGGGCTGAGCAGGTAGGGCGGCCGCGCCTCGGGGCCATGGTGCAGGTGGCCCAGCTCGCAGTCCTCAGGTGGCGTCAGGCCACACGTGTGGCCAGAGCACAGCGGCGGGTTCCGACTCCCAGATAAGCCCTTCATAGTCCTCGGCGCGGGGGAGTACCTCTCTTCATTGAAGTGCGGGGTTGGGGACCATGAATACTGCTGGTCTGTCGAGAGAACACAGAAGCTGGGTCAGACGTGGAGCGACTCGGAGGGAAAGCCTGTGTGGACACCCCTGTCCACACGGGGACTGTTTTTATCCCGGGACCACTCCTGATATGGACACTCAACTGAATGGTCATTTTTTCACACGTCATGGTCGGCTCCAAAGTCCAGGAGTATGAAGGAGAGTAACCACTATTCCCCAGCGTGGTTCTGCAACTACAAATACTGAATGTCTAAAATGGTCATCAGGTCTTGACAGTAAGATTTGGTGGTGTTAAGCAAATGGTTTGGGGGAAAAGAGTTACATGGACTAGATTTGAGTGCTGTAGTTCAGTTTAAGAAGTTTGAGGAATAGCACCTGGTACTTAAGCAGTGAGATAGCTGGTGGGCTGCTGTGCCACACAGAGGGTTGGCCGTGCCACGCACTGGCCGTGCAGGCAAGAAGCAGAGGTGACTTTCTCAAGGCCACCGTCCAAGTCGATATGAGGATGAAGCCATGATGCCCTGATTTCCTGTTTCACACTGTTGATTTTGAGCTATACGATTCTACTCAGAAAAATAGGTTTCATTTTGTGAGTGGTGCTACTGTACGGAGACCCTCGAACCACCAGAGCTGACCTCTGCAGGATGCTGAGTTTGCCAGGGGGAAGGCCACTCAGCCCAGTGGTTGGAACTGGGTCTGTGGACATGACTAGTTAGGTTCTGCCCCCACTGGTGCAGGACTCTAGGTGGGCTTCCGTGTGCTCAACAGTGGAGGTCCAGGAGGAGGGCACGCAAATGGTTACTCTAGCTACGTTACCATGATTGTGGTTGTTACCATTTTCAACTCTCTTGGGTCAGCATTTATGAAGTTCAGGGTTTCCTGGGCTCCAGGCTTTGCCCCTTGCTCTACCTCTACTTCCTGCTGGCCTAGCCTTTCTGCTTCTGTTGCTTCCAGCTGGCCATCAAAGAGGCGCAGGAGATACAGACTCTAACACAGCACGCTATATGCATACGTAACGTGTACACATAATACATATATCCACACATAATATGTATACATTGTACACGGTATGCATATAATATATACAGTAAATACAGACTTTATAGTATATGTGTGCTGTGCTTAGTCGCTCAGTCATGTCCAACTCCTTGCAACCCCATTGACTGTAACCCTCCAGGGTCCTCTGTCCATGGAGATTCTCCAGGCAAGAATACTAGAGTGGGTTGCCATGCCCTTCTCCAGGGGACCTTCCTGACCCAGGGATCAAACCCAGGTCTCCCACATTGCAAATGGATTCTTTACCATCTGAGCCACCACGGAAGCCCATTATAGTATATACTATATATAGCTTCCTCAATGGCTCAGCAGGTAAAGAAATCTGCCTGCAACGCAGGAGACACAGGTGACGCGGGTCTGATCCCTGGGTTGGGAAGATACCCTGGAGGGCATGGCAACCCACTCCGGTATTCTTGCCTGAAAAATCCAATGGACAGAGGAGCCTGGAGAGCTATAGTCCAATGGGTCACAATAGTACATAGTATGCATATATGATATATAATGTAATACATACAGAAAATACAGACCCTAATATGTACAAGCATGCTGCAGTCCATAGCATCATGGAGAGCTGGACACAACTGAGTAACTGAACAACAATAACAAATGTGTACAGGAAACCAATTCTATTACAGTATATAATATATACAAGTTCATTGGAAGGACTCATGTTGAAGCTGAAACTCCAATACTTTGGCCACCTGATGTGAAGAGCTGACTCATTTGAAAAGACCCTGATGCTGGGAAAGATTGAGGGCAGGAGGAGATTAGTTTAGTCACTCAGTCGTGTCCGACTCTTTGTGACCCCATGAACTGCAGCATGCGAGGCCTCCCTGTCCATCACCAACTCCCAAAGTCCACCCAAACCCATGTCCATTGAGTCGGTGATAACATCCAACCATCTCATCCTCTGTCGTCCCCTTCTCCTGCCCTCAATCTTTCCCAGCATCAGGGTCTTTTCAAATAAATCAGCTCTTTGCATCAGGTGGCCAAAGTATTGGAGTTTCAGCTTCAATACCAGTCCTTCCAATGAACACCCAGGACTGATCTCCTTTAGGATAGACTGGTTGGATCTCCTTGTAGTCCAAGGGACTCTCAAGAGTCTTCTCCAACACCACAGTTCAAAAGCATCAATTCTTTGGTGCTCAGCTTTCTTTATAGTCCAACTCTCACATCCATACATGACCACTGGAAAAAACCATAGCCTTGACTAGATGGACCTTTGTTGACAAAGTAATGTCTCTGCTTTTTAATATGCTGTCTAGGTTGGTCATAACTTTCCTTCAAAGGAATAAGCGTGTTTTAATTTCATGGCTGCAATCACCATCTGCAGTGATTTTGGAGCCCAGAAAAATAAAGTCAGCCACTGTTTCCACTGTTTCCCCATCCATTTCCCATGAAGTGATGGGACCGGATGCCATGATCTTAGTTTTCTGCATGTTGAGGTTTAAGCCAACTTTTTCACTCTCCTCTTTCACTTTCATCAAGAGGCTCTTTACACAAGTACTATGTATAGGTAATACATACATTCATTTATAATATGCAGAAAATAAGGCTCTATTACAGTATACAATAGGTATATATAATAAAAATATGCATACACAGGAAATAGATTCTATGATCATGTATAATATGCCACATAACATGTATTTGTAATGCATATATATGATATGCACATATAGTATATAGCGTGCATATATATGGGGCTTCCCTGGTGGCTCAGTGGTAAAGAATTCGCCTGCAATGCAGGAGATTGGGTTTGACTCTGGGTTGGGAAGATCCCCTGGAGAAGAGTATGCAACCCACTCCAGTATTCTTGCCTGGAGGATTCCATGGACAGAGGAACCTGGCTGGCTACAGACCATGGGGTTGCAAAGAGTCAGACATGACTGAGCAAGTAACATGCATATAATACACATAGGGAATAGATTCTATTACCATGTATAATGGACACACAACATGTATATGTAAGGCGTATATTCATGTATAAGACACACGTATAGTATCTAGTAAGGATACGGTACACACAGGGAGTAGATCCTGTTAGAGTGTATAGTGTGCACACGTGACAAGCATCTGTGATGCAGACACCCCTACACGATACGTACATGCAGGGAACACAGTTGGGGCGGCAGGCCCCGGGAGGCCACTGGCCGGCCCCAGCCCACGCCAGGCGCAGCAGGGGCTCCGAGCCCTGGGGAGAGCGGGGGAGCCCGGCGCCCCGCACTGCTGGCTCGTCTCAGCCTCCGGAAGCATCCTGCACCGTGTCACACGGGCGGCCGCTCTCGCGGGTCCGCTCCACGCCCCGCCCCCCGGCTGTGACGCTTCCCCCAGAACTTCTTCTCTTGAGACCCGGCGTCAGCACCACCCGCCTCGGCTCAGACAAGCCTGGGACCCCCGTGCGCTTGTCCAGACGGGGACAAGAAGGCACCCTGTCAGCGCCAAGGGCCTCACACTCTCAGGAAGGAAGCTGACTGAGCCTGACCCCGCCTCGGGTCCAGCACCCATCCCGGGGCGGGGGGCCCTGTCCCCCTCCACCAAGAACGTCCCTCTTTCTTCACTCACAGACCTGCCCCGGCGCCACCTCGTAAGGCGAGGGCCTGCGCTCACAGAGCCACCCACCCTGGCCCCAAAGGTGCCCCCCGGGCCACCAAGGGAAACGGGCAAGAAAGCAGACAGACACGAGGAGTCTCCCCGATGGCCACTGACCCAGTTCTCTCGATGACCCTGCAGGAGAGGCATCGCCAGCTTCCAGGCACCGGACCGATGATGCCTGTGGAAATGGGGCGGGACCCTGCGGGCCCGGCACACAGGCCCCACCACGTCCCCCATTCTCAGCTTGGAGAAAAGGCTATAGTCTCCCAGGCTTCCCCGAGGCTCAAAGAGCGGAGTCAGCAGTTACTAGCTGGGGAAGTGAGGGAATTGCAGAAAAAGGAAAACGTCCTGAAGAAACGAGACGAGAGACGCAATGCCAGCGCAGTGATAACACAGTGTCCTGGTTGCTCCTCAGGGATGGATGTGCCATTTGACACATATCTTGGGGCTGTTCTGCAGAAATCAAGACCCCTGCCTGGGTGGAGGGTAGTGACTACATGCTCACACCCCAGACCAGCTGGAGGTTGAGGTCTGAGGCTCCTGGAGTGTCACCCCTCACGTTTAGGCTGTGGTCTATGAGTGTGCCCTCATGCCCAGGCCAGCCAGGAGCAGGGATCTGAGACGCCGTGGTCTCGGCTGGGGCCTCCCCATCAGTAACCTGTCTGCTCCTGAGTCTAGGAGCAGGGATCTGAGACTCCGTGGTCTCGGCTGGGGCCTCCCGTCAGTAACCTGTCTGCTCCAGAGTCCAGGAACAGGGAATCTGAGACGCCGTGGTCTCGGCTGAGGCCTCCTCATCAGTAACCTGTTTGCTCCTGAGTCTAGGAGCAGGGATCTGAGGCTCCGTGGTCTCGGCTGGAGCCTCCCATCAGTAACCTGTCTACTCCTGACTCCAGGAACAGGGATCTGAGACTCCGTGATCTCGGCTGAAGCCTCCCGTCAGTAACCTGTCTCTGCTGACTCGGGCCTCTCCACATGCTCGGCCTCACTGAGCGTTTGGCACCACCACGCTGGCCAACACCAGTGTGGGCTCCAAGGCCCTGTCCCAGGCTCCACGGCTGCCACCTGTCAGGCTGGTCCAGACTAGGGGATGAGCAATAAGAGAGGACTCAGCTTCCCTGATCCCAGGAACTTGGGGGCGAGACGTCTACCAGGGAGTGCCTACTGGCAGGAGAGAAAGCAGAAGTTTCTCGGGGATGCTGGGGTTGGGGCAAGGCCGGGCGCAGTCTCCTGGGGGCAGCATGGGGTATCCCCTGTGCGTTCACAGCACAGGGTCTGCGATTCCGGGCCTGGGGGCCCTTCACCCCCTGGCACAGCCTCGCTCCGTCCAGTGTGAGCCGCACCATGGCCTCGAGGGGGCAGCCATCCCATAAGAGCTACGCAGCGTCTGTCCATCTCAATGGCCAAACTGTAACTGGAGAACTTGAAATATTAGGAAGGGATATTTCAGGTTCCATTACATTTTAACACAGTTAAAAGCCAGTTTTCAAAGGAAATTCAGGGTTCAGCTAGTAAACAGCATGACCATGTTCTGTAATCTAGACTGTACAGCAGCCTAAGTTGTCGTCCTATTATCGCCTGCTTTATTTTTCCATTAACGTGTAATTTAATACCGTTCTAAAGTTGCTCCATGCTAAAGAGCCAACCCATTATTGCTCCACACACGCATCACGTTTCTGCTTAATGTTCAGCCTGCAAGCGACGCTATGGCTGTGGCTTCATAAATGAACAGCATCAAAGAGAAAAGTTTAACTGAAATGAATTAAATTTGATTTTGCCACATGTTGATAACACTGTCATTTCCCCTGAGTTCAGGGACTGAATTTCCTGGCATACGTGTGGAAACTTACACCTTACCTCTCAAAAATGAAGCAATAACAACACACAGGGTAATAACCCACCGTAAATAATGTCCGAATGGAACCAGGTGATGAGGACTTAGAGTGTAGGTTTTTGTTTTTTTTTTTTATAAGTCCACATAACATATAATAAATACTGAGGGGCTGGTAATTTCTCTTTGTGAAAGTAAGGTAACAAAATGTGGAAGCATCTTGGTTTCCTTATCTCCAGCTATTCACTGAACACTGTTTTGTTATTAAGCAAAAGAAAATAGCAATTATCATCATTATGCATTAACTATCTCCCCAAATTCACCTGAGGATCTAAATGCACATTTTATGGCTGGATTTCACAAGACAGTTGGCATGCCTGGTGAAAAACACATTCTGAGTCGTGGAATTAACCTTTTAAAATATGGCTAACGTGATGGAGTGCTCATCATGCTGGGTCGAGTCACAGACTTTATCCTCCTGGAAGCTGCCCCCAAACGGGAGCCATCTCCACCGCAGGCAGAGACTGAGGCTCACAGGGCAGGTGGGCAGGGCCCCAGGGGGGCTCCACACATGCAGACACACACGTGCACATGTATATGCTCACATCAGAGCTGTGTTAGACAGAATCCTGCATCCCGCTCTGGGCGGCTGATGACGGGGAGGGTAGTGCCCTTTCTGGTTAAACCAGGCTTGCAGGTTCAACATCTAGCACAGCCTGAGCCCCCCAGGCTGGACACGCACTGTGGCGACGGGCCCAGGTAACGTTTCGGGGAAGTCTGGAGCTCTGCGCCTGCCCCGCCCCTGGGTGCAGAGACCTGAGCCTGGAGGTCCCTCCCTGAGGACCCTCTGCTGGGAGCTCGCTCACACCCGAGCTGCCTGCACTTCCCTCTGATTTTGCCCGCCTCAGGGGAGAGACAGACTGTCCGCTGTGTCATCGCTGCTCCCTCACTGAGAAGGAGAACCCTGTTGGAGGAGAAATCTCGCTGAACCAGATGGAAAGAACAATCCCAGCAATACAAAATGGAAGTGCAAAAACTTCCTCCAGTGAACCGTGCTGGTGCTTGCTAATTAAAGAAGGACATCTTTTCCCAGATGAGTGAAACTTGCCAGCACTCCCTCAGAAACCTCAGTTGGATCTGGGGCGAAGTGGTGCGCCTCTGGTTGGTCCTAGAATCACCCGGCCCCCTGTGCTTCCCGGTCCTCCCCCACTCCCTCCTTCCCACGGCCCCCCAGACAGCACTCGGCCCGCCTGCCCGCGGGGCTCCTTGGGAGCTTCACTCGCCAGGACCTTGCAGCCAAGAGCTGGGCAGGGGGCACAGCGAGAGAGCCTATGGGCCTGTCCTGCTGTGTGAGGAGTGAAAGGTGGGGCCACCGTGTCAGAAAGGAGCCGGTTTGAAGCCCCTTTAAAAATGTTTCCTCAAAAATTAAACAGGGAAGTTCAAGATTTTTATGCTGACAACTACAAAACATTGTTGAAAGAAATCAGTGATGCTCTAAATAAATGGAAGGGCTTCTCTGAATCCTCAAAAAAGAATGTATAGCTGAATCACTTGGCTATACTGCAGAAATTAACACACTGTAAGTCAACTGTACTTCAATAAAAAATAAAGATATCTCATATTCATAAATTGGAAGAATTAACACAGTTAACATGGGGATATTCCCCCAGTTGATGTACAAATCCAACTCAATCACCACCCAAACCCCAACTGGATTCTTTGTGAAAATTCAAAATCTAATCTTCAAATTCATGTGGATAGAAAAAGAAAACTAAACCTAAAGCTAGCAGGAGGAGAGAAAGAAAGAAGCTCAGAGTGGGGATAAATGAGATAAGAAAGGATACAGAGATATATGGCAGAAATAAACACAATATTGTAAAGCAATTAT
This sequence comes from Oryx dammah, assembly GCF_014754425.2. NCBI lineage: Eukaryota > Metazoa > Chordata > Mammalia > Artiodactyla > Bovidae > Oryx > Oryx dammah. The sequence goes on along the minus strand of NW_024070191.1, from coordinate 1,159,282 downwards.
CCTCCTAATAAAAATAAATAAATTAAAAAGAAACAATACAGAGAACCAATAATACTGAAGTTGGATCTCCCAAAAAAAAAAAAAATCAGTAAAACTGACAAGACTTTAGCTAGATGGAAAAGAAGAGAAGCACTCAAAATCAGAAACAAAAGTGGTGGATGACCTAACCTTATATAAATAAAAATTGAAAGTGAAAGTCCTGTCCGGCTCTTGAATGCAACCCCATGGATTGTAGCCCATCAGGCTCTGCTGTCCATGAATGCAACCCCATGGATTGTAGCCCGCCAGGCTCTGCTGTCCATGAATGCAACCCCATGGATTGTAGCCCGCCAGGACAGAATACTGGAGTGGGTAGCTTTCCCTTCTCCAGGGCATCATCGCAACCCAGGGATCAAACCGGGGTCTCCTGCATTGCAGGTGGGTTCTTTACCAGCTGAACTACCAGGGAAGCCCGTAAGTGTACTCTGAATAATGGCACCCCACTCTAGTACTCTTGCCTGGAAAATCCTATGGATGGAGGAGCCTGGTGGGCTGCAGTCCATGGGGTTGCTAAGAGTCAGACACGACTGAGTGACTTCCCTTTCACTTTTCACTTTCACACACTGGAGAAGGAAATGGCGACCCACTCCAGTGTTCTTGCCTGAAGAATCCCAGGGACTAGGGAGCCTGGTGGGCTGCCGTCTATGGGGTCGCACAGAGTCGGACATGACTGAAGCGACTTAGCAGCAGCAGCAGCAGCAACAAATGAGATAACCCAGATGAAATGGGCAAACTCAGAAACACACAAATCACTTTGAGAAGAAACAGAAAATCATGACAGAACTACAAGACAGAATTATGCAGCAGAGCTTGCTACAGTAAATTCTCAGCAGAATTTACTACAAGTAGGGAGATGGAATCAGGAACTAGAAACCTCCCAACAACGAGAAGTTCAGGGCCAGATGGCTTCAGGGGTGAATTCTACTTAACTTTCAGAGAAGAATTAGTGCCAATCCTTCTCATACTCTAACAAAAAATTACTAGAGGAAGGAAGACCTCTTAACTCACAAGTCCAGCATTACCTTGATATGGCAGCCACATAAAGACATCAGAAGAAAAGAGTTACAGACCAATATCTGTTAAGACTATAGAAACAAAAACCCTCAACAACATACCTGGCAAACGTAATCCAGAATCACAGAGAAAGGATCACACACCACGGCCAAGTGGGATTCATCCTGGGCACCTGAGGATGGTTCAGCTTAACAAAAATTGACTACCACGTTACAACACGTTAGTACTGTAATACAGGTGTTGCCGAACCGGCAGTTGACAAAATCCAACACCACTGCACGACAAAAACACTCGGAAAGCTGGGAAGGAAGGCGGCTTCCTCAACATGATCGAGGCAGTTATGACCAACCCACATTCTCACTGGTGGAAGACTGAAAGCTATACCCCTAAGATCTGGAACAAGACAAAGCCGCCCACTTTTGCTGCTGGAAGTTCTAGCCAGAGCAATCAGACAATAAAAAGGAGGAAAAAAGGCATTCAAATTAGAAAGGGAGACGTAAAGCTATCTCTGCTCATGGATGACAATCTCGCATCGCTTTGGAAAGCTCTTCAAAAGGTTAAACATAGCACAACTGTGTGACCCAGGAATTCAAATCTGAGGTGGTGCACACCCCCGAGAAATAAGAGTGGATCCTCACAAAAACTTGTACATGAATGTTCACAGCAGCATTGTTCATAATAGTTAAAAAAAAGGGAAACAATCCAAATTCCCATCAAACAGATGTACAGAAGTGGTTATGTTTGTCCAAATGGAATATTGTTCTCCAGTGAAAGCCAGTTAAGTGTGGGAACGTGTGACAGCGTGGGTGGACCTTCACGACACTGTGTCAGTGGAGGGGGCTGTCACAAAGGACCACGTATTACATGATTCCACCATATAAAGTGTGCAGAAGAGGCGAAAGAAACAGAAATGGCTCTCGGGGGCTGGGGTGGGGGTGACCCCCAGGGTTCAGGGTGGCGAAATGTTCTAACAGTGACGGCAGCGGTGGTAGCACGTATCTGTAAGTATAAAAACACTGAATTGTACATTTTAATAGTAAATAGTATGGTAGGTGACATATCCCCATAAATCTCTTACAAATTAATATATATGGTAGAAGAAATAAAAACACAACATTGAATATATACAAAGATCATTTTAAAAACTTGGCTTCATGTGTTTAGAACTCAGTAAAAGGCCTGTTTAGTAAAGTTTAGGAAACCAATGCTTGTTTGTTCTAAATGTCCTCTTTCTCCGGGGCAGGATAGGTGTGAATGAGGCTGCATCCTCCACTGACTTGACTGCCTTACGGCTCAGGGCCGGACTGGGGTCCACCCCACACAGCTCAGGGCTGGGATGTGGTCCATGGACGGTCACGTGTCTCCTTTTGCGCCTTCATTTCTGCAGTCTCTCTGATCACGGTTTTGAGTTTGCATTTACGGTTCATCAGTATATTTTACATGCTTTTGTTATTCACACTTTGCATTCTTATAAAACAAGATGAGGTATGAATTAGTGGGTCAATGAACTTTAAGTGGTTCGATAATGTTAACTGAAGTTACACAGTAAAGGGTTTGAGAGCTGCTTAACCGCCTGCCGGATGAGGATGGAACCACGTGAGCGTGCTCGGGCCCTGCTGGGTCTGGAGCCTTCCTCACTCACAGGGAGCACTGTGGGCCTCCTCTCAGACGACAGAGGTTTGAATCCTGAGGGCAGAACCCAGTTTCTGGAGGCAGGGGTTAGAGCATCCTGTGGATGTCGGTGAGAAACACACGTGAGGGAGCTGCCCTCACCCGTGGGTAGGGGGCGGGGAGGGTCGCAGCGTCTCCATCTCCATGACCCCGCACAGCAGGCGCCCCCAGGAAAGGCCTTCCTTCCTTGTAAAGAGCTTCATCTCATCGTGCTGAGCCTTACAGAAATCGGCACAGGGACTGAGACCAATGGAATATGCTTTTCACTCCCCCGCCATTCCCCTCTGGTGCCCAGGGAAGCTGGGGTCGCGGAGAGGGCAGGTTTGCCGGCGAGAGGAGGGCACAGCCTTTCTGAGACGGTGCCGTCCAGGGAGGAAGCGCCCTGCGGACGTAACAGGCTACAGAGCCTTTCCTTAGTGAAGAAGAGAGAAACAGAAGGCACAGCTCAGCTCAGCACCAGGAAGGAGAGGAAGCTGGGAGCAGAGAGGAGGGTCCAGGCAGGAGGGGAGCTCTTGCTCTGCTGGGGGCCCACGGGGTTGAGCTGTCTGCCCCACGGAGGTCCCCCAGGTTGGGCCCAGGTCCCCAGCAGGGGCAGGGGGCAGCTCTCTTCACTCCGAGACCCTGTTCCCAGTGCTGCTCCATCATGCCCCCTCAGACTGGGCCCCACTGGCCTGCAGACCCCTTCAGTGTTCCCTGCCGGCGCCGCCTGAGCCCAGTCGGCCCTCCCTGGAACCGGCCTCAGCTGCGACGTCCATCGCGTCCACCCTCCCTCACCCCAGAGCCACATGCCAGCACCCACAGGGCACCAGCTCGGGTCGGGGGCTGGCCCTGCTCTGAGCAGCTGCGTGGCAGACGCTGGTTTCAGGGGACGCAGAGCACGTGAGCTAACACAGCCTCCGAGGCCGAGAGGACCGCGTGCAGCTTGCGGGGCGTTGGGATGAGATGGGCTGGGCCGTGAAGGAGAGTCAGGGCGTCTGAGTCATTACCCACTGTTGACAAGTGACAAACCACTGCTTGAAGAAGGCGTTGAAACGCGCTCGAGCCCCGCTCTGCTGAGCCCCGCTGCTCTGCCCGCTGCGTCCTTCACTCGGGCCCTGCGATCCTATCCAGGACAGCACTCACTGGTCCCTCGGCTGCTCTCGGTGCCGGGGGCCCCGAGCTGACACTCACAAAAGGCTTAACTCCGGAGACGGATGAGCGGGGGCGGAAGCTGCCCAGGTGCCACGGCCATCACGTCCCGGCAGGGCCCCCGCCTGCCTGGGTCTAGATGTGGCCACGGCACATGTGCGGTCTGCAGCCTGCCTCCCGGGGGAGCAGCCCACCTCCCAGCCGCTCTGTCCACTCACAGTCTGCGTCGGGCCCTGGGGCAGGATGGAGCAGGTGTGTGCTGCCTGCAGTGCCTGTGGGCGTCTGGACCCGCGGGTGCGCCAGCAGGGGCATCCAGGGGCGCCACGGGAAGTCCTCAGAAGCAGGCCTCATGCCGCACCACGGCTGCCTCATGCCGGGGGACAAAGCATCACTTCGTACAATCACGTCAAGGCAGAGCAGAAGCCCCGCGCACTGTGTCTGCCTGTTCTTCCAGCGATGCTCCTTTGGACAAGACCCCGAGGCACAGCTGCCTGCCTGTGTGTGACTGGCCCTAAACCCTGTCTCCCGGCATCCTTCAGAGGGTGCGGCCTGGCCCATCGCAGCGTGAGGCCAAGCCAGTACATTCCACTCGTTGATGATGGAGACAATGAACCGCACTCTTTCTCAGGGATCTGAAGTCCGGACAGTTGGAGACCAGAGTTCATCAGCGCAACAGCAGAGAAGCGGGGCTGTCCCAGCGGCCGTGAGGGGCGCCCAGGCCCCGGGGCGTGAGGGCGAGCGGCGGCCCCTCACCCGTGCTGCCCTCCTCCTGGAAGGGTGCTCGGGCCTCCTGCCACCAGCCCCTGGCCCCTGACCCCCATCACCTCTCCCACCAGCAGCGGGGCTCGTGCTGACAGGGCCCTGGCCCCTGACCCCCATCACCTCTCCCACCAGCCGCGGGGCTCG
>NW_024070191.1:1125674-1154514 GCF_014754425.2 Oryx dammah | reverse complement strand
AGGGCCCTGACCCCTGTGACCTCTGCAGCAAACTGTCTTTCTGAAGGTGACCTGAGGCAGCCATTTTCTGCAGCCAGAAAGGGCTTTGTAGAGGGGACACTTGGGGATGAGTACTGCGCCTCGTGCAAACAGAAGCACACGGCCAACCTGCAAACCAAACCGACCAAAAGGAGGGTTTCACGCGTTCGAAGCACAGTCTCAGCTAGTACTGCAGGTAGGTTCTTTACCGTCCAAGCCACCGGGAAGTCCATCAGCTTGCGTCCTAAATCTTAAGGTTTGCTCCACTGTGTATCCTGCACGGCGCTGATTTCTCCCACACACCCGACCCCCAGCCCGGCTGATTTAACCTGGGCCTTTGGTCTGCAGTTTTAATCAATAATTTGTAACACAGGCAAGTAGCTTTTTTTCTCACTCCTTCTGACTTCACATATATCAAAGCTCTACCTTAGAAGAATAATTGCACATAGATGACTTTTGAATGGACAATATCAACACAAGCAGTTTTCTGATTCGAAACTCAGATGCTGGGTTTCCCTGGTGGCTCAGTGGTGAACAATCTGCGTGTCAACACAGGGGCACGGGTTCGATCCCTGATCCGGGAAGATCCCACATCCTGAGGAGTGACCAAATCTGTGTACTCAAATCAGAAAACTCCTTGTTTTCTGACGTGAGAGGAAGCCCGGGCACCACAGCTAGAGAGGAAGCCCGGGCACCAGAACTAGAGAGGAAGCCCGGGCACCACAGCCAGAGAAGATGCCCGCGCACCACAGCCAGAGAAGATGCCCGCACACCACAGCCAGAGAAGATGCCCGCACACCACAGCCAGAGAAGATGCCCGCACACCACAGCTAGAGAAGATGCCCGCAGACCAACTACAGAAGAAGCCCTCACACCACAGCTAGAGAAGATGGCTGCGCACCACACCTAGAGAGGGAGCCCGGGCACCAGAACTAGAGAGGAAGCCCGGGCACCACAGCCAGAGAGGAAGCCCAGGCACCACCACTAGAGAGGAAGCCCGGGCACCACAACTAGAGAGGAAGCCCGCACACCACAGCTAAGGAACCCCGGGCAGCAACAAACACCCAGCACATCCAAAATGAACCAATAATAAAATTGTCACATAGATAAACTCAGGTGCTGAAATCTTAAGCTACTTTCCAGAATTTCACTATATTTTTGTTCAAGTATTTATGGAGAGCAACCACGCTGGCAACTGAATTGTACTTAATTGCCAAATGACTTCTTATTTATGGGTTAAATAAATAGCTTTTAGATAGATCTTTATTCTTCACTAAAAACAATGGCTTCCAAAGCACAGGAAAAAAGCAACTTCTGTCAGTTGTAAATCCAATCCCTTACTCATGAAGCTGAAAGTCATTTCTGACTCTTTATTAGAAAATACGCCTGTGAAACACAATGTGCAGCTTTGCCAAAATAATTATATTTGCCTTTCAAGTCTTTTTCTCCTTGAATTCCTTCGATACAAATCAGACTCCTTAATTTAAATCAATCTCTCCTTTTACGTAGTTTTTTTTGATGATTACCTTATATTTCTGCCTTGACAAAAATTTATAGCCTATCAGAAATGTCTGTTGCCAATTCCCAATGTATATATCAGAATCCAGCAAAAAGAATGCTTGTTTTAAAATAATTGATTTTTGACAATTATTTCATAAGTGCTTTTGAAATAAGAATTCATGGTAAATTTTCAGGTAGGGTTCATGACCACCTTAAAAGACTCAACATATAAACTTGAAGTTTTATGAAAATTAAATTCACTTTAAGATTTTACATGATGGAAACTCATAGTGCAATCCCAGGTGTAAACATTTTAATTTAAAATCCATGCTCTGCACCAGAAAGTAGCCAGGACAGGATTCATTTATCACAAATGGTGCTGGCAATTTCTAGGAGCAGACCAATCTTTTGCTAATCAAACGATTCAGGAGGCAGCACCAATGTGGATTCAGGCCATGAGCTCGTTTTTCCCCAGGATCAATGACTACAAGTGGAGATTCATTAACAGGGACCTTTCTTTGGGGCAGAATAGCTCATGTGAGGAGCTTAGAGAAGGTCCCTGCAGCTGAGTGACTGGTCAGGAGATAATTTACACTTGAGAAGAGGAGGCTATGGAACACACGGGTGCAGGTGGGCAGGGCCTGAACCCAGGGCCCCGGCAGGTACATTTCCACTCTGTGTTCTGTGTGATTGCGTTTCCTTTCTACAAAGATCTGTTTTCAGAACCTGAGTAGAACTGAACCTTCTTTTACTTTGTTACAAGTCAGAGAGAAAAGTGTGTCTACAAACCAGCCACTCCTTTCTACTCATTTAGAAAATAAATTAAAAAAAACTGAAGTTGAGATATTTCTGCACGCTTCTATACATCGAATAGGTGTATTAATGATTAAAACCAGGTCTTGTGGCCAGGAAGCGGCAAAGCATGAATCTTTCACTACGTGAGGGTGTTTATGAATTAGTGTGAACTTCTGGGACATAGTGAGGCAGAATCTCTGAAGCCAGAAGAACATTTATACCCAGAGCCGGGGAAGCAGACGTGCAGCGTTCTACAGTGGAGCAGTCTTAGGTGATGACGTCACTTCTGCACAAGGGTGTTTCTTGTAATATTAGAAAGTCCGTCTCAAGTTTGTTTATTTAAATGCTGACACTTTCCAAGAAGGATTTGATTTTGTTTTTCAAATAGAAAGGAGAAAGGGAAGTAAAATTAAAAAATTTAAGCATGAAGCAGGATAAAGGAGGATAGGAAAGGTGCTGGGGCTGGGGACGGGGGTCTCCCACTCCACAGCCCCTCCCAGCTCAGCTCTGGCAGTGCGCTGACGGCCCTCCCAGGAGAGGGGAGAAGCGCCCCGTCCTGCTGCTAGTGTGTCAGAGATGCATCTGGAGGGGAGGGCCCCAGCGAGGCAGTTCAGCAAGGCGTCCTGAGAGGAGACCAGGACACAGGCAGGCGTGGAGGGAAAACCACAGGAGGAGCGCACTGTCCAAATGGCTCAGAGACAGACTCTGGGGCTGCCCCGCGCCACCGCCATCTCCATGTCCAGCCTCCAGGACAGGGAGGAATAAACGCAGGTGCCCTGGTCCGTGGTGCCCGCCCTGATCTGTGGTGCCCGCCCTGGTCCTGCTGCCCAACCTGGTCCATGCTGCCTGCCTTGGTCCGTGGTGCCCGCCCTGGTCCATGCTGCCTTCCCTGGTCCTGGTGCCTGCCCTGATCTGTGGTGCCCGCCCTGGTCCATGCTGCCCGCCCTGGTCCATGCTGCCTTCCCTGGTCCTGGTCCCCGCCCTGGTCTGTGCTGCCTCCGTGCGGCCACTGGAGTCCCCGGTATGGAGTGTTAGGCTTGGTACTCTCAGAAGCACAGCTTAGGGAGGAGCCAGTCCCTCTCTCCTTGACCCGGCAGTGTGAGCCCCGGGCCCGCCCCAAGCTGTGCTCAGGCTCTGTGGAGGCTGCATGCAGAGGCCCGCAGCTGCTCGTGGAGTCCAGGCTCCGGCCCAGCCTCAGGGCTCAAGGCCAGTGCGGCCCTGCTGCCCAGAGGCTCCCCACCCTGGACAGTCCCCTTGGCTGCTGCCAGGAGGACCCCTGCTCACCCCCTAGAATACAGATGACACCCACTGGGCCAGCGAACCATCCCGGAGATGAGGCAGCTTCCTGCAGTCGCCACAGCCCAACTTCCCTCTCCCCAAGCCCTGAACAGGAGGAGACCTGACTCCACCTCCGGGGTCTGCAGCCTGGGCCCAGGTTTCCCATGATGTCACGCAGTCTCTGCACCCCGCTGAGGACACGACTCCTGAGCCCTGAGAGGAGTCCAGCTTATTCAGCTGATTCATTCAACAGATTCCTTTCAAATCCCTAAGTTCACGAGGTGCTGAGAGAGGCTGGCATGGACACTCACTCGGGGTCTCGTCTTCCATCAAAGGGCATATGCGGGAGCTCAGGAGCCATGTGTCCCTCCTGCTGGAGCTGACCCGGTGCGGAGCAGAGGCCCTGGAGTACCAGGCACTGAGTCCCGCCACGTGGGGTCCGGGTGCCACCAGAACTCTCGGAGCTGCTGTGCTCTGAGTGGCCTGGATTCTGCCTCGGGGTCCCGCAGAGTGGGGCCGGTACCCCACATCCTTGCATCTTCTGCAGGCAGCTCCACAGCCTCATCGCAGGTCTGTTGTGGAACACCCAGGACGGCCCAGAGACCCCCGCGGCTGCCGTGCTGGGTAGGGGCTGCCTGCAGCTGAGTCTGTGCAGTCTGAGGCTGCAGGCCAGGGATGCTGCTGACGACCGGGTCCACTCTCCCTATGGGCAGGAAAGCACAGAGGCCGTAATGCCCCCTGACTGTCCCACTGAAGGGTCGTGTCTTAATGTTCTGGGGTCCCTGAGAGCCCGGGGGGACTGTGCCCTCCACCAGCTCATTCTGTGAGAGGCCTCTGGGGCTGGGGGGCAGTGAGGTGACCTCCAAGGTTGTCCTGCTGGTCTCTGGCACTGCCTGGATGTCAGCAACGCTCACTCCTTGGAGAGCTATCTTCCCCTCACCTCTGCCTCTGTGTCCCACACAGGTATGGTAAAGACAGAGGAGAAAGTGCAAAGCTGTACCCTTCTCTGCAGAGCTAGTCTTCGGTGTTTTGTTCCAAAATTGTCACATCATATTTTTTCACATAAGACTACAGGAAGGATAAATGATTGTTGTTTGATAGTTAATATGATTTATTTGTTTGGGAAACATTTAATGTCATAAAACCTGAAAGTTTTTGAATTATTATCCAGAATAGGTAATTTCCATCTCCATGCTGCTTGCTCATTTTTCTTCTTTATGCCCAAACAGAAGCCTCTGCAAGGCACTCCCACGTTCCGCCGGCTGCTTACCTTGTTACCTCAGTCCTAACGACGGCCACACACGGAGGCATTAGTACCCCCGTACTGATGGGGGGACCTCCCAGGGACGAGAAGCATGCTGGTGGCCACAAACCCCGAGCCCAGGGCTTGTGTTCTCGGCACCTGGTGTGAGCTTCCTACGTGTTTACTGGCCAAACCAAAGGAAGGTCCCCAAGATTACTGCCCTGAAGTCCGACTCTCTTGACCTGCTCTTGGGTCCACCAACAGAATGCAGTCAACCTTCTTCGTGTCTGGCTGACGCCCATCACTCGAGGCTGGGGAGAGGTAGGGACCGAGACACACCAATGGAACACAGACCCTGGCGAAAAGGAACCGCTCTGTCACTGGAGACACCATACTAGCAAAATTCTTCATGACGGAGGAGTCGAAAGGGGACACGGTGACTGGCTGGGTCCCACGGCCTCTAGCACTGCTCTGTCCTCAGTGCTCAGCATTCACTGTGTTTGGTGACTTCCCTCCAAGCCACAGACGGGGGGTTTGCGCGCACTGACGACTCTGACCAAGCGGGACTGATTCCAAGTACGCAAGATTGGCTCCGAATTTAAAAATCAATGATGTAATCCCCACATCAGCAAGTTAAAAAAGAAAAATCACATGATCATATCAATAGATGCAGAAAAAGCACCCGACAAAGTCCAACTTCTACGTGAAATAAAAACTCTCAGTAAACTATGAACAGAAGGGGACTTCACCTCGATAAAACACACGCGGGGAAACCTACTGTTAATACTACTCAATGGTGAGGAACCAGATGTCTTCCAGCTAAATTGGGAACAAGGTAAGGATGCCCCTCACCACATCATACTGGAAGTCTGAGCTAATGCAATGAGACCAAAAAGAGGAAATAAAAAGTATACAGATTGTAAAGGAAGAAATAAAATCCTCATTGTTTGCAAATGACATGATTTTCCATGTAGAAATCTCAAAGAATCAATTTAAAAATTCCTGGAAAAAAAATGTGATTACAGCAAGGTTTCAGAATACAAGGTTAACACTGAAAAGTTAACTGCTGCCTTACATACTAGCAATGAGCGATAGGATTTTGAAATTAAAAACGCAAAGCCATTTATACTGGCAACAAAAAATGAAACAATAGTGTAAGTCTAATAAAATGTATACAAGATCTATATGAGGAAAACTACAGAATTCTGATGAAAGAAATCAAAGAAGATCTAAATAAATGAAGAGCTATTTCATGTATATTGATTTGTTGTTGTTCGTTCATTCACTAAGTTGTGTCCAGCTCTTTACGACCCCATGGACTGCAGCATACCAGGCTTCCATGTCCTTCACCATCTCCTGGAGCTTGCTCAAAGTCATATCCATTGAGTCGGTGATGCCATCCAGCCATCTCATCCTCTGTCATCCCCTTCTCCTCCTGCCTTCAATCTTTCCCAGCATCAGGCTGTTTTCCAATGAGTCAGTTCTTTGCATCAGGTGGCCAAAGTATTGGAGTTTAAGCTTCAGCATCAGTCCTTCCAATGAATATTCAGGACTGATCTCCTTTAGGATGGACTGGTTGGATCTCCTTGCAGTCCAAGGGCCTCTCAAGAGTCTTCTTCAACAACACAGTTCAAAAGCATCAATTCTTTGGTGTTCAGCTTTCTTTATAGTCCATCTCTCACACTCACACATGACTAATGGGAAAAACCATGGCTTTGAGTAGACGGACCTTTTTGGGCAAAGTAATGTCTCTGCTTTTTCATATGCTGTCTAGGTTGGTCATAGTTATGTATATTATAGGAAGACTCAATATTGCCACAATATCAGTTCCTCACTACTGGGCAATCCCACTCAGAATGACACTTGGATTACAAAGTTTATAAAGAGAGGCAGAAGACTCAGAATAGCCACATAATACTGAGGGGGAGAGAAAAGTCAGAGGACCGGCTGCCTGCTTGCAGGACTCACTACCAAGCTACAGTCCTTAGGACAGCGTGGGGTTGGGAAAGAACAGACACATGGATCAGTGGAAGAGAACAGAGAGCCGGGAGACAGACCACACAAGCATAGTCACTGATCTGAGGAAGAACAGGAAATTCAATGGAGAAAGAATAGGTTTTTTTTTTTTTTTTTTTTTTTAAACAAATCGTCCTGAACAACTAGATATTCAGATGTAAAGAAAAAAAAGAATCTGGATACAGACCTTAAACCTTTCATAAACATTAACAGAAAACAGATTGTACACCTAAATATTTATCTTATGTTTATCTTAGATTTGGGGCTTAGAAATCTGAACTAGATTCTGCTGGGGGACAGTGCAGACAGACAGCAGCTGGGCTGGGTCCTCCTGGGCGGGGCCTCTGGGGAGCCGGGTCCCGCCACCTCCGGCTCTAAGGCTGACCTCCCCGCATGGGCCAGGGCTCCTGCATTTAACAGCCAAGGGGAATCCGTCTTATCCCGCCCCCTCATCTTCTGTCCTGAGGACACCCTCGGCTGCACAGTGGGCGGCCTGTGGGCCGGGAGAGGACATCTTGCACTGGACAGTTATTCTTATTTCTGACTAACTGTGGACACTGGCAGTAAAGAACCCACCTGCCAATGCAGGCAGATGTAACAGATGTGGGTTCCATCCCTGGGTCGGGAAGATCCCCTGGAGGAGGGCACGGCAACCCACTCTGGTATTCTTATCTGGAGAATCCCACGGACAGAGGAGCCTGGTGGGCCACAGTCTACAGGGTCACACGAGTTGGGCACGACTGAAGTGACTTGGCACGCAGGCACGTGGACATCTTCGTACCACCCGACTCTGCTTCCCCGCCTCCTCCATGTCCACCTGGACCCCGCCCCATACACCCCCCAACCGCTCAGCGGCGGCCTTCTGCGCAGGGGGCACCAGAATGTGCTCCGTTAAAGAAAGCCAAAGTGCTGCACAGCCTGAAGAACCAAGCATTTTCAGAAAACACGCAGGGTTGTTGGCACCTTTTGCATCCAGACCTAAACAGGCATTTTTACGTGGCAGGGTTTCAGTGCCCCCTTGACGGAGGGTGGCTGTCCCGACTCTGCAGGGTTGGACACTGTGCTGTTTATTATGGTGTGAACCTGGTCGGGACTGGGAGACGGGCTAGAGCGTTTAATTAGGAGCTTTAACCGAGGAAGGCTGTGGTTCCCGCCAGGCCGTGCCCGCAGATGAGCTCGGGAGACTCACCATCATTTCTGGGCTCAGGAGCTCCGTCTCCTTGTCAGTTTCCAGCCAGCATCTGTCTCTGGGAGGCAGGCATATGCCGGGTGGTAAGAGGCTGGTGCGTGCACAGACCGCGGGTGCTGGTGATGGCCAGTGCCCCCATGACGGTACAGCACCTCTTTCCTCTCTCCCTCCTCCCACCAGGCTGGAGGACATGGGGCTGCCTCTGTGCAGGGACCTCACGCCAGCCGGGGCCACGTGGACCCTCCTGTCCCCTCCCCTGCACCCCTGAGATGACAGTGTGTACACTTAGAGCAGCTCGGCCGCTCTACACACTCACCCCTACACACATACTCACCTCCCAGGCCAGAGCCAGGGTCATGGGGAAGCCAGATTAGAAACTTGGGTGCCGACTTTCCTTTAGAAAATGTTATTAATAACTTACACACAGTTTGTCTCATGAGTCTTCAGACGAATGAGTAAAAGTTACTAGCGTTTCCTGGTCTCGGCTTCACGGATGTGGCAGTGAGCTAGTGCGCACAAGCTAGTGTGCACAGGCCTCTGTAATCAGCTGCAGTCCGCAGAATTTTCAGCAAAGAAAACTGCTTGACAAGACCAACTGGTGCATTGTTTTTAATTATTAACAGCCTTGAGTGTGGGTGTTTTCCTATTTGGTTTACTGTGAGTTTTGGCTTTACTTAATAAGAGTATACAGTGAAGCCTGAGGGAAACCTGAGAATTTGGGGCTCTAATTTTCTAAAAAATTAGAGAATCTGTAATACTGTAATTGTATTAGAGTATTGTAAAGTATCTGGGCATTAAGGTTCAAGGAAGAATAGCCATACACACGTGGCTAGAGCAAATATCCTTTAACCTCCATCCCTAATACCTCTGGCAATTTAACCACAATTTGCAGAAAGAGTGATCTTATGCTTAGGAAATTGTGTGACATGAGTAACTTCGATTATACTGTCAGGATAAGGGTAAATACAATTACTGGGTTATTTTTAATTTATAGGGCATTGTTATATTTAACATTTCTGTGTATTGGGTCATATTCTTGTCCTGTCGTGTAACTGCTTTCTGCAGTCTGCACAAGGAGTTTCACTGCGGTCTCTCTGCCCAGGGCCCCTGCTGCTGTGTGGGAGCCTTGGGGTGGGGCAGGGGCCCCAGCCTTCATTCTGCCGCCGAGGTGATGCGGGTGGGTCTCGGGTAATGGATTCAAAGAGGCTTCTGCACATTGTTAGTTACAAGTTTAATGCTAATCACAGCTAGCATTTATTTTTCAATCAGATCTATGATTTGGGAAAGCTAGCACTGACATAAAATACGCATGCTTTTTGTTCCACTTTGATAAGACGGAGCATAACATTTCTCTTTTAAATGACTAAACAGACTTCGGGGTCCAATTCCATCCACATGGTACAGTAGACAATACAGCCGCCATCCCGAGGACCTCATCGGTGGAAACCCTTTCAGCTCCATTCTCTGGTGATGATAGGAATGCTTGTACATAGCAATGGCTTTCAGCTGAATTAAGCTGTGGCCTGGAGGGCACTTTCTGGTTGAGAAGCTAGAACAAATACAGAGATACGTCCAATTCTCGACAGCAACTGAGCAAGCGGACAGAGCACCCCCTCATGTGCACCTGTTGGTTCCATGTCTAGGTGTAACTTATTCTCAACCACAGAACAGCTCAAGTTCAGGTGCCAAATCCATGGTTGCCTTTTGTTTATAAACTGGATACACTGGACGGGATGGAGGATATTTTGGTTTCTTGGAGAAGGAAGATCCAAGGGGTAGAATGATTCCACCCTGGTTCAGCTCAGATTCAGAGCTGCTGCTCTTTTATCAGTGACCTGGGGCAATCACTGACCTCTGTGGGCTTCAGTCCCCGCACAGCTGTCCTGAGGATGCCGTGGGGTTTGGCTCACTGGACGAGGTGCCCGTCAGCAGCAGAAAGCACCGCAGGGGTCCTTGGAGCCACCTAAGCCCCCTTCCCTTTCCTTTTTCATTCTGTTCCTTGAATTGCTAATTGCCAAGGGCTTTCCTGGTGGCTCAGTGGTAATGAGCCTGCCTTGCAATGCAGGAGATATGGGTTCAATCCCTGGGTGGGGAAGGTCCCATGGAGGAGGGAATGGCAATCCACTCCAGTATTCTTGCCTGGAGAACCCCATGGACAGATGAGCCTGGTAGGCTACGGTCCATGGGGTCGCAAAGAGTTGGACACGACTTCGTGACTAAGCAGCAGCAACAGCAGCAAAAGAGTAGGACAGGACCGAGGGACTGAGAACGCACACCAGCGACCGCCTCACTCTCGATGCCAACAACAAACACATGGTGTGACAACCGCGAACACTGGTGAGGCTGCTCACAGCCCAGTGCGCCCGCTCCTCCTCATTTTCACAAACTACAGAGCTCCTCCAGAGGCCTGGCCTCATCCCTGCCAGCTGACCGCTCCCTTCCACTCACTTGCTACGTCCAGACGCCAGTCTTCACAAGCGCCATCCCCAAACAGGTCAGAACGCCGCCCTGTTTCTACCTAAGCGTCTGTCCACGTGATAAGACAGACACACGTCCGGGTGACTTCTGACTTGGGTCTGAACGAATGTGTGCTTCTGAGTCACAGGCAGTTGAAGAGGCACACCCTTACACACATGCAAATCCTCAAAATCAAAAAGCAGTCTTGGAATCCCTGCTTTCAGTGTTTGCAGATGAGGTTAGGAGCCATGGAGGTTGATTTCTAGAATAACTCTGAGGAAGCCAGACCTCTGTCAGGGAGCCGGGGCCCGTCTTCCAAGTTCAGGGGCAACCCGGTGCCCATGCAGCCCTCCCTGTCTGCACCCCCAAGCCCTGGAAAGGGGCCTGTCCCATGGCATGGGCCCCTCGGCCCCTCGGCTCTCAGGGGTTTGGTGGCAGGAACAGCCTTGCGGCTCCTCCGTGTCTGGAAACGGGCTTGTCCCTGAGATGGTGATGGAAGCCGCCCTCCTCAGCAGGCTCTCTGGCCCCAGGTCTGCTGCATTTCAATGAACGCCATCAGTGCCCGTCGCAGGACTGAGTTAGTTTCTCTTGTACACACAGAGGTGATGCGCTGGCTTCTTTCCCACTCCTCCTCGGCCACATGGGGGCTGCAGAGTCAGGCATCCCACCGGTCGTGCGTGGTGGCGTGCTCTTCAGGGGAAAAAAGCCCGAGCGACTGTTGTATGCAAGAAGGAAGTCTGCTGTTCCCTCAAATCCACGTGTTGAAGCCCAAGCTGCAAGGTCGTGGTGTCAGGAGTGGGGCCTTCGGGAGGTGATGAGGTCACGGGGGTGGGAGGACCAGCGCCCTGACAGCAGAGACCCCTGGGAGCCCCCAGCCCCGCCTCCACGGGAGGACATAGTGAGGAGAGCCTTCCGTGAGCCAGCAAGCGGCTCCTCACCCACACCACCTCTGCCTGCACTCTGCCCTAACCTCTAGCCTCCAGAGCTGGAGAAATAAATGCCCGCTCTTTACAAGCCCCCAGTCTGTGGCACTTTTTTTTTTTTTTTTTTTAACAGCAGCTGAAATGGAGTAAGACAAAGCCACACATGCAGTCTTGGAGGTGGGAATGAATCGATAGATTTACTGTTCGAGAAGGGAATCGGCCAGGAGAAGGAGCCATAATTCACCCTGCAGCATCGAGGCTCAGGAACCGTGTAAGTTAAACACTGATGCTCAGGGAAGAGCTCGGGCGCACGCTCCAGGAATGCAGATGAAGAAACGCAGTCTCCTGATTTCCACAGAAACAAGTATCGGTAACTGTTAAGACTGATTTTGATTTGTGCAGAAATTGTTTTAATATGAAGTTACCAAATAAAATACATGTTTTGGACTGTCCCCTTGCCAGCTGGCATGTGACTTTTCCTTTTCTGAAGCTTGTGACATCCCCGGAGGGATGTCATACTCTCCAGGGTGCAGGGATCCCGTTGGGGGGCTCTGCAGTGGACAGGAGCAAGGGGGCTGCCCTGAGGTGGCAGGACAGAAGGATGCAGTAAGTGGATACCACGTCATCGTCCAGACACAAATGTGATGGGGCACCGTGTCCACTGTTTCTAGAAACTTCTAGAAATTTACCTGAAGGAATTAAGTGTGGACGCTGCTCAAGTTGCAGAGTTACACCTCTATACGTACAATGAGGGGCGATTATAAAAGGATACAAAAAGGAGTTCTAATAGGGCAGTTCTTTTGAAATGAGTTACGTGTCAGATTACTGAGACAGTCATGCAGTTACATGGTGTGCAGACCTTGACAATGCCACGTAATGTGCTTTATTAAAATATTTTCACAAACTGCACCCATCCTGAAGAAGGCTTTAGGTACTGGCAGCGATTATTTTATGTTCAGGTATTTTAAAAATTGCACAGTATGTCCTTTTTCTCCATGTTTTGTCTCACATAATATTTGCCTAACATTCTTTGATTGATTATTTCGTCCACCTTTTTTTTTTTTTTTCATTTCAGTTTGTAATTGACTTGCCGGTGCGGAGTTTGGTTCAACAGAACAGGCCTCATAAACGCTTATAAATCACAACCGTCTTAACCATAGCATTCACGGGAATGAAGAAAAGCCGCTATTAGAAATCACATCGCCTATAGCTAAGCCACTGCCACAGAAATCACTGGCAGGCAATTTAATTTCACTGCATCTGAGAGTCTTCTCTTGAAACGCTTCTTCTGGGAAAAGTGGGTTTTCTCTTCCTTTGTAGTCACTTTGAATATGTGGCAATAATGCACTTTTATCACTGACTTTAGATTAATTTCATAGAAACCTTCTTTATCGACCTCTCTTTCATGGCCATTTTGCCCATCATAAAGTTACTTTCCACACGCGACACCCTTCAGAGAGGACGTCTGAGCCCTGAGATGGCTAAAGGCAAGGAGTGTGGGTCTCATCTCCAAAAAGATGACTTCACTCATCTGTCACTAAAGAAAATTTAAGGGTTTTCAGTAAATGTCACACACCTTTCCTTGGCGCTTTTGAAATTGAGGCCAGTTAAGAAACATAAGCAGTATCTTGAATGGGACCAGAGGCAGAGTTCCTCCGCTGTTCTCTGCCTTTAACCTAGGCCAGGCAGTGAAGGGTCTCTCTGCGTTTTGTAAATGGCGGTGACTCACTTCACCGCAACAGCGTCCGCATCATTATGAAGTGTTCTAAATTTTAATGCAACATGGTAGAATCAGAAGCTCAGAAGAGCCTTTAAAAACTTCTCCATTTTCACCTTCCTGATTTAGAGATGAGGAAA
Source organism: Oryx dammah (assembly GCF_014754425.2). Classification (NCBI taxonomy): domain Eukaryota; kingdom Metazoa; phylum Chordata; class Mammalia; order Artiodactyla; family Bovidae; genus Oryx; species Oryx dammah. The sequence goes on along the minus strand of NW_024070191.1, from coordinate 1,141,238 downwards.
CTAGAAAACTCAGTTTGGAAAATGTCTACAATGACGATGTCTGCTCCCAGTTACTTACTGTAGCAGCAATGGGAACATAACTCAGACCTTCTCACCTTCCTTTCTCCCTCTGTTCTTCGCTGCCTCCTTTCGGGAACCTTCTATAAACGGTGCTTGCACACGCTCTACGCCGTGTCCCTGACCTGAGGCACGAGATGGAGTCACTAGGGGCTGCTTACCGACAACAAGCCCACCGGGAACCGGTGCCCACATGCCCCCAGGTGATGTTGACCGTGAGAGGCGGTCGCACTCTTGGGTTTCGGCGGGTGGGCTGCTCGAGACCCCTCGGCCCCGCTTCTGTGGGCACACTGCTGCCCGGAGCCCCAGCCAGTCCAGCAGCCACATGGCTCTCTCCTGAGTTGCCTGACGGCTGATGGGGCCTCCGTGGTGACCACGTGGGGACGGGGCAACATTCCCAGAGCGACTCTGTGGCCAAGTCACCACATCCTCCGGCTGGTCTCTCCCCAAGTCCTTTGAAGCATGCCTGTTCTGCTCACTGGAGGCGCCAACCCTCCCCTCACATCCAGACTGCAGAGACGGCCCACTAAGCACCTTCTGTCCCTAATAGTGTGGTGGCTTCTGCCCAACAAGGAGAGCCAGGCCCCCGCACTCGGGCTGGGCTGGCCCAGGGGACACAGCAACCCGCGGACTGCGCCTGCCCAGAGGGTCAGCTCCTGGGTGGATGCAGCCCCTGCACCAGCCCCCAGGGATCCCCACCATGAACATGGAGATGTAACCTCAGGGCGCCAAGTCCTGTTACAGAAAAGGGTTGCTGCCACAGACACAGCAGTGATGCTGAGCCGTCCCAGACCCAGGACAAATGCAGGTGAGTTACCATCAATGTCTCAGGAGACAGACGCCCCACGAGTCACCCTTTCATCCGGAAGCTTCACAGAGTGAAACCGAAACCATCACAAGCAGATTCATTCCAACAACACAGCCAGAACTCCTTCTAAGAAGGAGTTTTTACAATAAATAATTCTATTGGCTGATTTTCAGATAGAGAAAGGCTTGGTTAAACTGGCCAGTTGGAAATCAATTTCTAGTTCAATCATAACCAGTGACATACTGTCATTCCTTTAGGACTACCCCTGGTTTCACAGTTTTACATTGAAAAGCAAACTTTTTCTGGTTCTAATTTCCTTTTAAAGAAAACACAGCTACACACAAAAGAACTCCTGTGATTTCAATATTATTCTTGAAGCTAATCAATAAGAAACATATCACTGGCTAAAGATTGGATACAAATTAAGAAAAATTCAAACTTAAATAGAAAGCAGACTTATGATGCATAAGCTGGCCTCAGTGCAGCCACGGCAGACGGGCGTGAGAAGCCGAGGAGGCAGCTGCAAGTCCTTCGGGTGAATAACCTCATTAGGTGGACGTCCAGGAGCCCGGGGCTGCGGGGAGGGCGTGTATTCTCAGCTAAGTTTCATGTGGATGCCGCTCAACCGTTTGACGCTGAATTTATCCAACACTCCTTGTTTCCAGCAGGAGCACTTGCCCCGTTTTATGTAAGCCCGACTCCATGTCAAACGGTGATGGCCGAGTCTGGTCCAGCTTCAATGTGTCCGTGGTGCATAAAAATAAAATTTGCACGTGATTTTAATGAGCACTGGGGAAAATAGAGTATGACAGTAATTTGGAAGCAAGCACATAATTGCACTCAGCATCCAAACCACAGTGGAGGTGGCCTCGCCTGGAGAATTCAGCTGTTTAATGTCAAGTAACAGTTACCTGAAAAAAAATGCAAATAAAACAGCCTTTCCTTCCCTCAGATTGACTGAGGGTTTTAGTGAAGGAGGAGGAAAGGAGAGGGGTCTCATTCTACATAAGTAGACGTGTCTCAATTATGTTACTGCAGCCTTAATAATTAACAGTAATAACTATTTAATAATTCATCCATGACGATCTGGAGCAAATGTGTTCACACCTAGAGCGCCCACCATGTTTACAAACTGCTATTTAGGAAAAGCTCTCACTACATCTACTTGGTTCTGACTAGGAGCCCTGAGGGCAACTGTACACGTGAAGCCATTTGTAAGCAGGGTGCTGGTGCCCTGAGCAGCGCCCAGCGCAGGGTACTCTACCTGGGTCGTCCTCAGCCGGCCCCGGGAAGCTGATGCCCGGCTGGGCCAGGTCCACGCCCTCCTCCTCTGCAAAGAGAGAGACAGTTAAGGTTCAGTGCGGCTCCATGCTCCCTTCCGCAGACTCTCAGCACAGGACGTGCTTCCCCACCCGTGCAGATGCCCATGACCTGCTCTGGCACCAGGGGCCGAAAGTGCAGGAGCCAGCACTTTTCTGATGACAGCTCAGTGGTGGCAGGCGCACATCTGCCCCATGGAGGCACCTGCTCTGGGGGCCGTGCAAGGGGTCTCGGCTGTGCCCCGGCTTCCTGCAGATTCTCTGCCTGAGGACAGGATTCTGCAAACCCAGCTGCTAGGCCCATGTGTGCCAGTGAGCCCCACACGGCCCTGAGGAGGCCCCTCTGTCATCTGGAAGCCTGGTACTCCCCATGGCCTATTCCGCCAAACTGGACGTCTGCAGTCACTGTTCTCTTGTGAATACGAGTTCATCTGAGGTCACTTTTGTTCATATCTCCTTTCCTTCTGTTGGGAGAACATCTCGGGTCCTGGCATTGATTTTCCATTATCAGCTCTGTGGTCAGTGTAGAAATGGACGCTGTATCTTAGCAGTATGTACAAGGCCTTGGGGGTCATCTCTCCCTGGCCCTTCCTTCCCAGATGGACAGCGAAGCCAAAGAGCTGAAAGGCCTGGTTGTTTGTCCAGCTGGACCCAGGGAGCTGGACCCAGAGACACCCGTGGCCATCTGAACTGGGCTCACTCAGTGAGCTGGGTGCTTCTGTTTGCTGGTTGCTCTGGGCTCCTTGCGAGCTGCTGGGCAGCCCAGGGGCGTCTGCCCCAAGCCAGGGGGAGTGTGTGCAGGCAGCTGGAGATGGGGTGCTTCAGGTAAGGTTCATATATGTACCATCATTTGGGCCCATATTTCTACAATATGACTCTAAATAAAATTACATATTCAGACCTGCGTTCATGCAGGTGTCCAACATTCTGGTAATTACATCCTTCTGTCAATCCCGAATATAGTTACAAGATACAGTCACAGGAGGCTTCATTTTAGGACACTACTGATCACCTCACTGACATTTTCACCATCTCCAAACCAGCAAAAAGGCAACATCCACTTGCAGTGAGTATACAGGACGCTAAGAGAGAAGATGGGGGTCTGGCTGTGAAAGGCACTCACAGATGTGGCCACGTCTCGGGTTAATCAGGGTGGTCTTTCATCTTACGGGGTCTCCCAGGTGCTGCTTTTAAAGTACAAGCCTTGTACGTTTCTACATGTCTCATAAATGTCTGTCTGGATTGGGGTAAGTACTTTGCAAAAGAGCTAATTTGAAATATTTCACATAATTCAGTATGCCCCATTTGTAATGGCTAGGAGGACTTTCTGCACATCTGAAGTCCTGTTTTCCTGCTAATAAGCCATCAATGACAAAGCTGGCCGGTCAGGTGACCGCATTAAAGATAATATGAAACTGAAGATGCCACATTTCATTTGTTTAGAAGCATAATGCAATAGGATGTGCAGTGCTAATTAAATACAGTTGCCATGGAGACCATGTTCACGTGGTCAGTGTTATTAACTTGAAAACCGTCTACATGAGGTGGGTCACAGAGAATAAAGGAGAATAAACTGAAACAAGGAGCCTTAGATTCAGATCCCACTTGTTCTCCTTAAACACACACAAGCACAGAAACAAAGGGACGAGCTTTTACAGTATGAACTTGAACTATGAGCTGACATCACACAATGACAAAACGCCCAGCGGATGTGGACGGACAGACAGAGCCCAGCATGTACCAGCCGCCCGTGGCCTCCTACCAGGGCAGGTAGGTCTCACCATCGGAGGACAAGGAACGACCCGCGGTGTGCAAAGGGCAGCCCTGGGTCGTGAGGCGGATGTGACCAGTGGCTGGCCCCTGCTCCAGTCACGGTGAAGGGAGGCTTGGGAAAACCCTCCAGCCGCACACACGGAGCTCAGGCCGAGGGCAAACACCTTCGACGCCTCTTCTTCTGGCTCTACGGCCTGGCCAAGTGGGCTTCCCTCAGAGCCGTGCTGGCGTCACCAGCGGCTCCAGCCCTGCCTCACTGCTGGCTTTGTCCCCTCAGCTCACGCCCCGTGTTCTTGACACGCAGGCCAGCCTAGAACCCTGACTTGGGCACCGTGTAGCCCATGCGCACGGGGCCACCTGAGGGCCAGTCAGGGCGTCCACAGAGGGGTCAGGGGTCAGGTCTTACAATCATGCTCCAGGTGTCAGGGCATCAGCGCTGCAGTGAGGGCTGAGGACAGCGAGGGGGTGGCGTCACCGGGGACACGGGGAGGGGAGAAGGCCCGCTCCCAGTCCAGCTCCTCGCCGGAGCTCCGCGCATGTGGTGTTTTCCCTGCCGCCGCCAGGCGTCCAGCACAGTGGGCTCCCCACCCCATGTGCGTCCACTAGTCACCACTACCCACCCAGGTGTGATCCCGGGACGTGGCTGTGAGGCGCGGCCGTCCTTCCAGTCTTGGGAAGTCAGGACGGCCCAGGACAGCAGGGCGGCTGCGCTTCCCAGCAGGCGGGGTTACCAAGCCACCACCCCGACTGCCCTGTGACTCCCCCGCAGTCCCTGCAGAATCAAGGGTCTGAGGGGTATTTTCAGATGAAGTCTGCACAGAATTCCCAGGACGAGAAAGGATGCTGTGGGCACAGTCTGGGAGCCTGGGGGTAAGAGGCGGTGTCTTGGGGTGTCTGCTCCCCCTTCTGCAGCCCTCAGAGCTCCCCTGCAGAGCCCAAGAGCAGCTGTGACACATCTCCCCCGACCCCCAGGACATCCTGGGGAGACCCACGCCCACCTCCCAGTGTGGCTGGGACGACTGGCATGGGAAATGAGGGCAGCAGCACTGGAAGCTTTGCGATTAAATTTAGGTTCCAAGTCTGACTGGGGACCCCAGGCCCTCATCACACCCGCCCAAGTCCGGCTGTGCCCCTGGTCCTCCCTGGGGTGCGGACCCTCTTCAGCCAAGCCCGGGGCTCCGTCCAGCTCAGCCCACCTGTGCTCCACCCACTCGCCCTTCCTTCGCCTGATCCACCTGGTCCACCCGCACACGTTGAGTTCACTCACACCCCTGGCCTCACTCAGATCCTCTGCCAGTTACACAGTCACTGGCCATCAGGCTCTAGGAGGACTGAGCCGCAAGCCTCTGCAGCCGTTGACCTTCAGTCCCACCTGAAAGGAGTTCAGGGAGGAGGTGCTCTGTGCTCCAGGAAAACTCATTAACAGGCCTTCAGATAGATATTTTTTGGAGACTTTAAAACCCAAATTCTTGTCTCGCCCCTTCTTAGAAAAGCACTAAAACCATCAACTAAAATGTCCACTCCTGTGACCAGGAGAGCCTACACCTGGTTTTGGCTTGGCCGCACTGACCTTTTGCCAGGGTTGCACACATGCTGGCCAGACCCCCAGCTCTTGGAAGTGGTTCCTCAAGCTAGCGGGAGGCTGTGGGGCCACAGCCCTCAGTAATGACCCTGACCTCACGGCTCTCAGGCTGTGCGCTTTTCCCCAGTGGACACCTGCTGACCTCCTGCACGGATGCATCTCTGCAGAACCGCGTGAGGCTGCAAGGCCAGCGAGGACTTCTCAGCCCCTCTGGGACCCCTCCCTACTGTCTGTCTCTTTAAAGATGGAGATGGGGAGAGTGGAGTCAGGACAAAGGTTCTGCTGGTGGAAATGTCTCCTGACTGCGCATCCTCCTGATGGACATGGAGCCGCGGAGTCAGGGTGATGACCTCGGGGGGCGTGACCTCATCTCCAGGCGTGACACATGGTGGCTACCTCTGGATGCACCAGGAGATGCTGGGTGAGTTCAGCTTACTGAAGGAGCACCCACAAAGCCTGCCCGGTCTCTAGATTCTCCGCCCTCTGTGAAGTCTGCTCCTGCAGAAACCACACTCCAGGCCTCATCTCAGCTGCCCCCCTAATGAGAGGACTTGCAGCCGCACAGATTCGGGACCATCCCCACTCATGAGGACAATGACACTGATGAGCTCCCCATCCCTCCTCCTCCGCTCCAGTCACAGCTGCGCCTGCATCCGGCCCAGCAGGACCGCTACGGATGGCTTTTCTTTGAAACCCACAAAAATGCTCATAATTTTACTTTGAACCAAGGATCAAGTCTCAGAAGATGCTGTCCTGAAGTCTGCAGAAATTTCACTTAGAGTTAAATGCCACTTAAATAAGGTGAGAGCAAACTCAGGTCATGAGAGGCAGCCCCAGGGACATGGGCAAGGACAGGGGGTCTCCCAAGGCAGGAACTCCTGAAGCCCCTATGGGGATGTCGGGGTTCACACCCCTGCTCGCCACTGGGGAGTTGCTTCCCTGGTTAGAGGGCTTCCAGGCCCTCATCACGCATTCGAACAAATCACAAATCATCTTCCACAGGAATTCACAGATGACTGAGGGCACGTGCACTTTACTTTGAATTTCTCTGGACTCAGAAAAAAGACAAAAAAATGCTGAAGTAAAAAGAAGACTTTCTCAGGTAAAAGAGGAAAACTTCAGGGTGAAACTTACCTATCTGTTCTTAAATTTGAACATAACTCACTTCAAAAGTGACATTAATTACATTTTATATAATATGTTTTGAAATCTAAATTCCAAATGAATGTAGTGTCAAATCCTTTGTATCACCATATGTATTTGATATGGTTTTACACCTAAGTTTGCTTGAAGACATGTTCACCATGTTTAAACTGGAAAAATAGTTTTAAAGACGGCTGTAAAGCAGTTTCCAAAGATTAGAAAAAGCTGCCCTGCGCAACTGAGCTGTCCCTGCCTGTCCCTGGGCTTGGTAACTGTCTCAGAGCTGGGCGTGAACGATGCAGAAACCATGCGCCTTCTTTGTCTCTGATGGGTGGTTCTCCACCAGTGTATCAGAAGTCCCTGGGTAGGGCAGCCAAGGATACCCAGACACTCTGAATTTCAGAAAACAAAACAATAACTTTGCAGTAGATCTCAAATAGAATTTGTTGTGTGTCTGAAATTCAAACTCACCAGGGCATCTTGTATCTTTATTTGGTAAATCAGTGCCCTGGGGGCTTTGAGAAGAATGTTCACTCACTCCAGGAGGTTTTGGGTGAAGAGGAAAACCCTCCCCCATCTCCCTGTGATATCTCCTGCTTGCTGGAGAGGAGTTTTTCAGGCACTTTAAATGTTATGAAAGGCCACAATGTTAATGTCTAAGCACTCTAAATTCTTTATTTGATATTTCACCTCAATTTTCTACACTTGATGAATTTCCCGCATCTCCCGGTTCCTTCCAGAGGGTTGAGTTCACCCAAGTGTAAGGGCTTTAAGGAGCCAGGGTTAACAAGAGAGCCAGTGACCCAGTGATCCTGTGTCTCTTCCTGGATTTTGTGCAAACGACTCAAGGGTAAAGTACTGATGCTCCATTTTTTCCCCTTTAAAAAAATTGGCTAGCCTTGATTTTTCAAATATCCAATTAAAGCAGAATGGTTAAATAAATTACGGAACAATCACAGCATGGAATGTTAGAGAGCTTTTAACCGTTTCTGAAATTCTCGGTGCAATGCTACAAAGAGATAGCCAAGAGCCAACTCTGAGTGTTTTATGATTCTCGTCAGCTTGGAAAAAGAAAAAAAGAAAGACTGGGGGCCATTTACCAGGATGCCAAGAGCGACTGCCTCCAGCTGGAGGAATTACAGCCACATTTTGTTTTCCTCTTTAAACTTTTTGTATTTTCCAGATTTTCTCCAGCCATCCTGCATGTGCTTTATAAATCCAAAAGAGATGATAAAAGTACTTGGTGTTCCACAGACTCCAGCAGAACCAACATCTGTTTTCTTCTTTATTGGAATTAGATGGGCTGGCTCCCAAGTCCGTCTTCTTTCCTGCTCCATGTGGGAATGAACCTCTGCAGCCCCTGCAGGCGTCCGGGAGGGGGGTTAGGATCTGTCTTGGGAAGGTGATGGGGACAGCACGTGTCCTGGGCACTGTTACTTTCATCGTCTTTCCTGGGGGTCGCCTGTCCCCTCTCCTTTCTGGGTTGCTCGTTAAAGACCCTCCTTTGCCTGCATCAAAACCTGGGCTCAGAAAACAGAGTGCTAAAGTCACTCCTACTGAAGGACACATGAGCTCAGTCAGTCTTCCTGAGCTCTGCCTCTGTGTCTGGGCACTATCCACGCCCAGAGGGACGGGGCCCCTGTGGACGCCACCATGCAGAGGGTTTCACCCCACGATCACGGTGGGGGAGGAGGGCCTGGGCTGCCCACCAGCCCTGCTGCAGCCGTGCTGGGGGCCCTGAAGGGCAGTGTGTGGCTGGACCTGCCTCAGCATGGGTTCGCCCGATGACTAAAATTTCTTTCAAAAGGCATCATTTAACAGCAAGGACCTACTGTACAGCACAGGGAACGATATTCAATATCTTGTAATACATGATAATGGAAAAGAATCTGAAAAGTAATGATTTGTGTAACTAATTCACTTGATGTTCACTTGAAATTAACACAACATTATAAATCAACTATACTTCAATTAAAAAAAGAAAAGGAAAAAAAAAGATACAATGTAAAAGGTCATATTTTCACAGCTGCTGTGTCACTGACTTCACAATGCAGGAGACCTGGGTTCGATCCCTGGGTCGGGAAGATCCCCTGGAGAAGGAAATGGCAACCCATTCCAGTATTCTTGCCTGGAGAATCCCATGGACGGAGGATCCTGGTGGGCTACAGTTCATGAGGTCGCAAAGAGTCAGACACGACTGAGCGACTTCACTTTCACTGTGCCACGGAACCTAGCCCGTTTGGAAAGGAGACTTGAGGGGATCACTGAGGGGTGTCCCAGCCTCTGTGTCCTGTACCCCCTTGTGTGAAAGACATTTCCTGCACCTGCCCACTCTCAGGCCCTGAAACCCCGCTCATGTCCACCCCACAGCTGCCCGTGGACACCCAGGACTGGGTGCTGTGCCTCTGAGTCAGGCCTGTAGTCTGGCAGGAAAGCTGCAGGAAACAGTGCCTGCAGGGCTCAGAAGGCAGGCAGGAACCAGCTGTGAGGACGAGCGCCATCTGTGTGGCTTTGTGGGCGAGGACAGTGGCTTCTTAGAGCAGCTCACTTACAGATAAGATACACTTTTAATTCCAGTCATTCTGCAGTTAAAATGTAATATATTCAGTTCTTACACAGACTGGAATAAACTCAATTATGTACAAAATTCATTATAAAGTCCATATATTAAAATATTTCATAGCCAAAATGTTATGTAGTCTTACTTTCTGAAAGAAACCTTGGAAATTTGATTTGCGGTTGGCTGTTTCAGCTCCCGAATCTTTGTAAATACCCACTTCCAGGGCCCCTCGGCCATAAAACTGCATTTTGATCTACACCTCAGAGCTGCAGTTATTCATTTATTCCCCTTTGGATATTAATAAAAGCATCATATTTGTTAGGAAATGACAGATGAACCTGGTTACGTTAACAAATCACGTCCAGGGCATCTATCTTTACGTCAAATTTACTCCCAGGAAACCAAATAACATACAAAGCTTCACGGTAGCACCTGTATTGCAGTTCACTTTTAAAGCCCTTGGATTCCAGATTGATTCGGCTTTAACAAATCGTGTGGTCCTTGACCTAAAACCTGCCCAGCGGCGTCGGTGCCGGCAACTGGCTGCCCCCCTGCCCCCGTATGGTTTCAGGAAACGCTGGTCTCGCGGGTCACGGTGGAGCGCGGCGAGCTAGACGCCAGCTTCCCCATCTGCTCGCGCTTCAGGAGGTTCGCAGCTGCAGGAACGCACGCATCTCCACATTTTAATGCGTGTTTGTGACCCAAGTGCGCGGCTCTCAACCTCCCGGTTCACTGGCAGCGAATCCGCCTGGAGCCATTTGTGTTTCCATAATGAGAGCCCTGGCAACGCCACCGCACTCAGCAGGAGAGCCTCGCCAGCTCCGAGCCGGTGAGGCAGAAGCGAGGGAGGAGGCCGATCGGCGGGGCGGGGCCTGGGAGTCGAGGGGCGCGGGCCGTTCCTGGGGACACGGCGCAGCTTGTCACGGCCTCAGCTTGCCTGGGGACGCCGAGCAGAGGCCCCGGATCCCCCCTCTCAGGGAGGACCACGCCCCAAGCTGTGGGCACACGACGGACACCATCCACATGATGGGGCGGCCGTCTTTCCTAAGCCTCAGCGGCCGGACGCTGCCCCGCCTGAGCAGTGCCCACGTGGTCCTGAGCGCGCGCCCGGCTTGGCTGCCTTCCACCAGCGTCCCTGCGCACCGGGCCCTCCGCGGGGCATTCGGGGCGTCCTCACCCCTGACGTCTCCACGGAAACGTCCCCCCCACCCCCAACGTCTCAACATCGTCTCCACGGCGCGAACTTTTATTCCTAGAACACGTTCCTGAAGGCCGTACTACTCCTTTCTCGCCTACATGCGCCTCGCGGCCGGTCCATCCTAAGCAGGTTCCCATGAACTTGGAAGAAGCGCGGCTGCTTTCAACCCCGTGAATAGGAGCTGAGTCCTGCCGGAGCGCAAGGGTGGCAAAGCCAGGGAAAGTCTGCGACTCATTAACTGAGTTTACAGTGTAGAGCGGGTCTGGCTCTCCAACCCCACCTAAATGACACTGAAGAAGCTTATCATAAGTACCTGGAAAGATGAGGGCAAAGGAGGAAACAATACATTTTTTAAAACAGAAAAATGACAGGGCAGCTGCATTAAAATCATTCCAATTTCCGAGCTCATTTCTGAAGCCTCCTGTCAAGGTAAACTCAGCGTCCACACGGTTCTCTTTGGCTCCGTGAGAGAGACTGTGGAAACGACTGGTATTGGTGGACAAGTTTCACCCTCAGTTTACTCAGTTCAGTCCAGTTCAGTCTCTCAGTCGTGTCCGAATCTTTGCGACCCCATGAATCGCAGCATGCCAGGCCTCCCTGTCCATCACCAACTCCCGGAGTTCACTCAGACTCATGTCCATCGAGTCAGTGATGCCATCCAGCCATCTCATCCTCTGTCATCCCCTTCTCCTCCTGCCCCCAATCCCTCCCAGCATCAGAGTCTTTTCCAAGGAGTCAACTCTTCGCAGGAGGTGGCCAAAGTACTGGAGTTTCAGCTTTAGCATCATTCCTTCCAAAGAAATCCCAGGGCTGATCTCCTTCAGAATGGACTGGTTGGATCTCCCTGCAGTCCAAGGGACTCTCAAGAGTCTTCTCCAACACCACAGTTCAAAAGCATCAGTTCTTCGGCGCTCAGCCTTATTCACAGTCCAACTCTCACATCCATACATGACCACAGGAAAAACCCTGGCCTTGACTAGATGGACCTTAGTCGGCAAAGTAATGTCATTCTCATCAAAATTTAAAACAACGCTTCCTCAGTGACGTGGTAGCCACAGAGACAAAACAAAGTCCCAACAGGGCAGATGTTAGTGAGGAAAAGAGTGGGAAAGCTGGGGAGGAAGGTGCTGTGACTTGTTAAGGGGACACGTCAGTGTCCAGAAGACGCAGTCTGTGGACTCAGCTTGAGAGGGACTGAAACCATCTCAGAAGCCACAGCATGGCCCTTCGCCTCCCCCATTTCTCATATATTTATGGTCAATTGTTGCTGTTTAGTCACTCAGTCGTGTCTAACTCGTAGTGCAACACATTGGAAAGCATCAATTTTTCAGCAGTCAAGAATGTTTAATTTATGCACTAACAGTGTGAATACTTTCTCTCAGATGCTACAGCCATTTGGACAGGTGCCTGGCCTTCCCCTGGGGTCTCTGTTAGCTGCACTGGCTGAAGGAGGCAGGAAGGACCTGCCTTTCAAGGAGGCAGGAAGGTGCTTTCAAGTCAATCTTGAACCCCTTGAGTTTCTGGGTCTGATTCTGGGCTGTCACCAACAATGGAGAATTAAAGCTGCATGAAGGCCAGCTGGGCTCACCTGGATTCCCAGGGACAGAACCTGCCACCAGGTCTAGATTTCCCTTCTTTTCAAGTGTTCCGGGCAATAAGGTTCTATGGAGCTCATTTCAGCTCATTCTTATCTTAAAGAGTCACTCACGTTTCTCCTCTAAGTCAGAAATGTAGGATTCTGGAACTCATGAGCTGTTTGCTTGCTGGACCAGAGCAACAACACAGGTCTGAACGAGAGCCATCAGGGGGGACAGCGCTGGAGTCCAGTGGAGGCTCAGCACGGGGGCCCAGGAGGAGTCTAATTTCTGGGCTGGTCAAGGAATCCATTTTCCCAGACTTTAGAGCCTTAGACCATAAAATCCAACAAGCTGTCATCCAACTCTGACTTTTCCTCCTGAGATTTTTCTCTTAACGGCTTTGCCACCAGAGAAAAAGTGCGTTTCCTCTTCCCAGCTCAGGCCAGGGACACCGGGGCTGGCTGGTCACGGGCCCACATGGTGATCACACAGGAAGCACGTGAACCCACACCCAGAGGCTTTCTGAACACCCAGGTGACTCTTTTTCACTTCCATCATTCTCTTATTTTGTCAGCACCGATTCTCCGATTCGGCAAATCACTTATAAATGGCCCACTGGGCAACCAAGGATCAGCCATCTGTGTATTTGCTCACATCAACTCTTTCTTGATTTAAGTTGTTTTGAAGAAAACATGTGTGCCTACAAGCCTGTCCTGTGCTGTTGATGATGTGATGTTGAACAAAACCGGAGGAAAACTGGGTCGCCCCGGACCATCCTCCACCCCCACTCGCTCCCTTTCTGGAAAGTGCAGGGACCACCTCCCTGAAGCTGCATGGGGGCTCTGAACAGCAGAGAAGTCAAACCCCACCTCTGAAGACCCAGAAACCTTCACCGGCCACACGGTGGTCCTTGAATCATCAAAATGAGGAGGTGGACAGGGAGATGGTATGCAGTCGTTACTCAGCACACAGATTATGGGCTGGGCTGCAAGGCGTACCGGGGAGCCAGGGCCTCCCTGGGCACTGAGGGGATAAGCACACAGCAGGCCAGGCTCACATGAGGGTTAAACAGATGGACATACTGACAATTAGCACACGGACTGGGGCTCTTATTTCTTTAAATAGTCACAGAGCACAGCCCAGTTTAGATGCGCAACTGAGAAGCCGTCGCAATACATCCTGCACAACGAGCGCTGCCCAGACTGTCCCTCCGGGGAAAGCCTCCCACACACATTCCTGCTGCTCGTGCTACTTCACCGCCAAGCCTGGTGGAGCAGAAATACCACAAAACCAAGAGCCGGCTGGACCTGCGGACGCGGCCCAAAGTCCACTATTTTCTCTAGGGCGGGGCCAGCCAAACCCTCTGCGCTAAGGAGACAGGGATTGCCAACCCGCCAGGACCACACAGAGGGGGAGACTGAGCCCGTGGCTTCCGTGGTGGCCACGCCCGTCTCACAGGGATCAGCCCGCAGGGAAAGTCAGCTGCGCCTTCCCCTCCTGCCCCAGAGCCAGCTCCCCGCTAGGCAGGCTGCGTCCTGCCCCCACACCCAGGCTCCTATTCACCCCGGCCTCAGGGCAGTCAGTGCTCCAGACCTCGTCCGCCACTCAGGGCAGAGTGTCCTTAGGCAAAGACGGAGGTCATCTGTGTCCGGTGCTCTGAGCAGATGCGAATGACCGCCCCATCCACATCACAGCCGACGTGCCCTTAGGGTTCCCATCTGTGTTTCCTGGTGGCCAAGTCGAGGACATGCTTTTAGGATTCTGAAATGGAGCGCATTTCAGACTCAGAGCCTGGCTGTCACCAGGTCATGGCCTGCGCTGCCTGCTGTTGGGACAGGCTGGCCGTCTCGGGTCCTGGGTGCTGCTACTTGGTGATATGGGGCCTGATGAGGTTGATAGGTTTGTTTCCGACTAATATGGGAATATTAATTAGTTACTATTTCCTGGAGTTTTTGTGGTGAAAATTGCATTTGGCTAATGCTGCATTCTGACCTTCAGTTTATCCGTTAACCTCACAAATTTTCTTAGCACTCAGCTAACGACACATCCTTAGGAAGGAAGGAGTGAGATGGAATAACAGCCCCTCCACCACGAAGGCCCTCTGGGTTGCCAAACACAACTGAATTCAACTGGAGGCCATGCTAACGGAGAGACTGACACAGCAGGGACAATCTGGGGAGGAAGAGTGGCCGGAGACACAACCGTGCGCTCACCCAGGAGACCGAGGGCTGACAACTTCAGGCCTGACACCTGAGGAAGTCTCACGGGAACCTTAGACTTTCTGAGAAAACGGGCGACCACACACAGCCCTCGCTGCCTGTGCCAGGGCTGATCTCATCACAAGTCTCCAAGGCTTACCATCCTCCAAAGCTCAAGTCCCCAACCTAAACGGACAGCAGCTGCTGACTGGGACAGGCCCGGAAAGTAATGTGAGGTCTCAGGAAGTGAGAACCAAGCAGACAGCAAATGGCTCTTTTCTAAGAGAAACACAAGAAAAGGAACAGGAAGCCGAGGACGAAGCAGAAGGTGTTTCACTAACAGCATTTAGGGTCACGAGTGACAGCTCAGGAAAACCTGAGTCTCATGACGTAGGTAACTGCCCGTTTGCATAGTAACCAGAGGATCCCAGCCAGAACCAGGCCTGGAACCCGCCCCGAGTCCTCACAGCCCCCCGCCCAGCTGTGAAGTGGCGGTGGTCCTGCTGCCACTGACTTGGGTCACATTCAAACGGCCATGCGATCTTAACCGGGGGCTTAGACGCAGTGATTAGAGTGAAAGGTGCCGACTGGGGGAAAAGGAAGGTGGGTCATTTCCAAAGGTCATGTTAACCCCTTGTGTACAACGGAGGAAAAGGGACAAGCTACCTTGACAGAGGGCGATGAACCCAAAGAAATACAGAACCCCCACACCCTCACTATGAAAAATCCTTTTTCCGCTGGCCAGACACCACTGACTCCATTCACCTGAGCAAAACTCTAGCAAAGTCACTCCTTCCTGCCAACCACTGTCCCAAGCCAGCTGTTCTCTGGGCTCAGGGATCCTCCCTTCAGTCTTCACTTTCAATTCCCACCTTTAAGATTCTTCTGGGCCACGTAACCTGACTGCTGGTGGGCTCTGAGTCTGTGAACCATGAGAACCCATATGTTTAGACAAGAGGAAGTGAATGTCAGGGAAGAAAACAAGCAGCTATTTTGGATGCACACTCCTGCGAGCAGATGGGGAGGAGGCAGTTCGTCGTCAGCATAGACAGGTGAGCTGGGAGAGAGTCAACCCCAGAGCAGACAGGCACAGGTCCAAAGACGATGGATGGAGCCTCTGAGCTGGCTTCAAAGTCGCCTTTCTGAGCCAGAGTTTCAACAAAGGAGCAAGATTCCCCATAGAGGACTTAACAGAGAGAGTCCAGCTGAGTTGGGCCATGTGGAGGAAAAACAGAGTCACACAGAGGCTGAGGGAGAAGGCGTGGAAGCAGGAAAGCATGGACACGGAGCAGGGGGAAGAGGAGAGTGGACACAGAGCAGGGGGAGGAGGGGAGTCCTGGACACGGAGC
>NW_024070191.1:1083918-1125274 GCF_014754425.2 Oryx dammah | reverse complement strand
TGGACACGGAGCAGGGGGAGGAGAGCGTGGACACGGAGCAGGGGGAGGAGGGGAGCATGGAGACGGAGCAGGGGGAGGAGAGCGTGGACTCGGTGCAGGGTGTGGAGGGGAGCGTGGACCCAGTGCAGGGCGGGGAGGCGGTAATTATGGCCGAGTCCTGTCCCACGTAGCACTGGCCACGGCGCAGCCCTGGGGTGACCATCCTACATCATCTGTCTCTCAACCTACGGTTTGTCCGTCTGGGCCCTGAGCCGCAGGCGTAGACCAGGCCGGGGTGGGGGGTTCGCCGTCCTGGGGGCAGGAAGGTCTGGACTGCAGTCCACCCCGGATCCACCCCTGCCATCCTGCAGTGCCCCCAGGGGGATGAACCAGACCCTCCCGGGGTAACAGGCCACTTGTTAGTGCAGGTAAGCGTAAAACAGGAAGTGCTGCACTCAGTAGGCGCTCTATCCTGCAGGACTTGCCTAGAAGAAAGCTGTCTCTTGTTGCTCCGTGGTGCTCAGTTTCTTGCAACCCCATGGGCTGTGGCCCACAAGACTCCACCGTCATGGCACTCTCCAGGCAAGAACACTGGAGTGGGTCGCCATGCCCTCCTCCAGCGGATCCTCCCGGCCCAGGGGCCGAACCTGTGTCTCTTGCATCTCCTGGATTCGCGGGTGGATGCTTTATCACTGGGCCACCGGGGAAGCCCAAGCTCGGCTCTGCACACACTTAGAGTCTCGAGTGTCAGATGGGGCACACACTTCACAGAGCAGAGTGTGACTTGGGCTGCACGCGGGAGGACACAGAGCGGGGTGGGGTCTGACCCGGGGCAAGGCGCGGAGTGCGGCCTGGCTGCTTGGCCCTGCGGGGAAGCGCAGGTTCCCAGTAACCGAGCTGGTCTTGGCCACACACACATGCTGCACTCAGCTGAGCCATGGGAGCTGGAGCTGGGGGTGTGACTGGGGCCTCAGGGGCGCAGAGGCGAGGGGGGCTGGGCTGGCACCCTAGGAGCAGGCTGCCTCCTTACTACGGCTTCACGGCTGTGTTAGGGCTGAGTCGCCTTCCTCCCACAGCGGTGCGGTAAGTCAGGCTTCAGAAGGTTTAGAGTCGAGACTTGGGAGCTGGACCTGCCCATGGTCCCCTGACTGAAAGCCAGGTGAGAGTCTGAACCCAGAGGTGAGAAGCGCAGAGGGTCAGATGCTGTGGAAGGGGGTTGTTGAGGACTGAGAAGGGCCTGCGGTAGGAGGCAGGACCTGGGCGCTGAATGGGTGGCCCCTGGGGACAGTCTGGGGGACCGTCCAGATGGCGGTCATGGCGGAGCACTGGGAGAGGGGAGGGAAACCCTGGGCAAGACCTTTGACGATGGAACGGCAAGTGGGGACTAAGAGCTCAGGGAATGGCAGATGGTGCCTGAAGATAACTCACTGTCACTTTTAATCTGTCTATCTCTCCATTCTATCACTTGAGGATTGAGTCAAGCATCAAATACTTAAGAGAAAATAGAATAAATACCAGTAGTGCCTCTGTTGGCCAGAAAGCCACTGCTTTGGCCGTTTCTGAGCTGCTCTATGAAGGTTTAAGGAAGGGAGTGCGTGACAAAACACCACGTTTCCGCAGAGGCGATATTAAAAACATTTATCAACCGTGAGGCTACAGCATTGACCACTCGGGATGAATCCCAGCCCTGCTGGGGTGGCGGCTGGTCACTGGGGCCAACGAGGCTGTCCTGGTGCAGAGCAGCTGGAGAACAGCCTTGGGATTCAGGGATGCACCTGGCCGGGCACCGTCCCCGCAAAGGAGACTGTTCACCTCGAGAGACTCGCCAGTGGCAGCAGGACGCAGACGGCCCCTGCCCAGCAGGTTCTGCCCTGACTCTGGGCTCGCGGCCTCCTGCCTGTGGACTCTGCCCACCCCAGCCTGTGGCCCTTCGCTGAGGCCACTGCAGGACACAAATGAGGTCAGGGGGCACTGCCCATCTCCTTCCCAGGATGGAGGGCGCCCTAGGTTCTGAGCTGGCAGGACCAGATGCTGGGCCAACACCCACTTGAACAGACTTGGGAGACTCTCAGAAGCACTGAGGTTCCCAGAGAAACATGGGACCAGCCTGGATGCCGTGATGCTCTGCCCTGGGTCCACATCTGGGGAAGACTGTTTCTGAAGGTGGCTCGAGGGGAGGCATGATGCAATCATGCCCTGCCAGACCCGGCCGTGCACAGAAGCCTGTGGGTCACACACTCTCTTGGTGGGGGGTGGAGTGGAGGTTACTGGGGAAATTAGCATTCCTCTGCTGGTGACACGTTCCAAAAATTTTTATTTTATTTTTTTCTGGTGAAATCAACTTGAGTGATGAGACATGTGAACACAGCGGCCTTCTGACTGACGTGGGCCTGGGGTTCTGGAGTCTCAACGTGCTCCTCAACCTGCCTTGCCCTGTTGTGCGGCATGGAGGCCTGGAGCCGCAGGAACACAGTCTGAGAGCCTGGTGGGCTCCCTCCTCTCTTCCCACTCTCTGCAGTCACTGGACGGGCTGGCCCTGGGGGCTCCCACTCTCCCGCCTCGCACATGCTTGCCCTGGAGGGTCTGTGCCTCGTGTGGGGCCCTGACGCCTGCCTGGGAGCTGGTTTGGGGAGCACGTGAGGAAAACGAGCTGCTGAGGGGTGGCCTGGAGGAGTGGCCGCTGGGCTGGGCTCTCGGGCAGAGACAGGGCAAGGGGGCCTGACGGGACATGGGGGTGCAGGAGTGGGGAGAGGGGGTGCTGGACTAGGCTCTTAGGCAGGTACAGACTGTGGGGGCCGTGGGGGAGGACACGGGGCAGGAGTGGAAGGAGGGGCCGGCTGTCCAGCTTTGCCAGAACCCGGCTTGACATGGACGCTGGCTGAGAAGCGCCAGCAAGACTCTGGTCGAGACCTGGGTCTTCCGGAGCCATGTCTCGCTGGCCCAGTTCCAGGGCTTCAGCTACTCAGGGTTCTTGCTCCATGCTGGTGCCAGGCCTCCACCACCCAGTGGGGCTCCTGGCAGAAGCATCAGAAAATCAAGTCAAAGCCCAAGAGGAGAGAACCCACACCATGGGCTCCAGAAGACCCATTAGGACACTGAATTGTGTCGGCGCTTCTCCGCATCAGTGTCTGTCTCATGCAGCAGCTTGTGTGTGTTTTACACGACGCACAGCACAGCGAGTCTGCGGTTGGCGTCATCATTAACGAAAGGGCCTTCTTTATCAACATCAAGGATGATTTTCCTTGTTGCTTAAGATTTCTTGTGTGATGAGATGATGAGCAATGTTTGCTTCCATCACCTGCTGGAAACTAGCATTTCTTCTGAATTCAACCCTTGGAAAAGAAAATGGCTCCTGTAAATGAGCGTTGCTGTGCCCCAGGCTGGGGACCTGGCATGTTTCTCGGAGATAATGCTGCTCAGAAAGTAGCCCAGTGGATGCATCTCCACGCCGGTCCAGGACTTGCTCAGTCCTGGCTCCCACACCCGCCCACTGGTACCCGTTGCCTAGCAACCCAGGATGTTCGGCCCAAGTCCTGAAGGCTGAGTTACAGCAGCAAAGGAATTAAATTAATTTATATCTTCCTGATACAACAACAACCCAGTGAAAACTGTGTCCTTTCCAACATGAACCCAGCTGGTCTCTCCTACCTGGTCCTTCACCAGAATCCATCATTTCAGCAGGCTCACCAGCTGCCTGGTTTGGGAAATGGGAAACCTAGCCTGGCATTTACAATTTCAATTCTTTTAAAACCTGGCTTGCTGTTTATATTCCTTAGAAAGAGTGTGTTCTTGAATCTCCATCACCCGGTCTTTTATATGGAAGTTACACGGCACGGGAAAATGCACTGGTAACACAGCTGAACAGTTTCCTCGTGGGATACTGCAGTCTTCATCCTTGATTTAAAAACTGCTAGTAATTCTTCACTCTTGACTCCACCCCTCAAGTTCCCCAAAGAAACTGTACCACAAAGTAGACATGGAACAATGAACTGATTCAAAATTGGGAAAGGAATACGTCAAGGCTGTATATTGCCACCCTGCTTATTTAATTTATATGCAGAGTACATCATGAGACATGCCGGGCTGGATGAATCACAAGCTGGAATCAGGATTGCCAGGAGAAATATCAATAACCTCAGATATGCAGATGACACCACCCTTATGGCAGAAAGCAAAAGGGAACTAAAGAGCCTCTTGATGAAAGTGAAAGAGGAGAGTGAAAAAGCTGGCTTAAAGCTCAACATTCAGAAAACTAAGATCATGGCATCTGGTCCCATCACTTCATGGGAAATAGATGGGTAAACAGTGGAAACAGTGAGAGACTATTTTCTTGGGCTCCAAAATCACTGCAGATGGTGACTGCAGCCATGAAATTAAAAGACGCTTGCTCCTTGGAAGAAAAGCTATGACCAACCCAGACAGCATATTAAAAAGCAGAGACATTTCTTTGCCAACAAGGTCCATCGAGTCAAGGCTATGGTTTTTCCAGTGGTCATGTATGGATGTGATATTTGGTCTATAAAGAAAGCTGAGTGCTGAAGAATTGATGCTTTTGAATTGTGGTGTTGGAGAAGACTCTTGAGAGTCCCTTGGACTGCAAGGAGGTTAAACCAGTTCATCTTAAAGGAAATCAGTCCTGAATATTCATTGGAAGGACTGATGCTGAAGCTAAAGCTATTAAAAAGACTGATGCTGGGAAAGATTGAAGGTAGAAGGAGAAGGGGATGACAGAGGATAAGAAGGTTGGATGGCATCACTGACTCAATGGACATGAGTTTGAGCAAGCTCTGGGAGTTGGTGATGGACGGGGAAGCCTGGCGTGCTGGAGCCCATGGGGTCGCAAAGAGTCGGACACAACTGAGTGACTGAACAAAGCAGATGATGAGGTTTCTTCTCTGTAAAGTTGAGGAAATACTGCCCTAATCCAATGTAAAGAAAATGCACCAGAAGTTATCCCCAGTCTCTATCTGTCTATAGAAAGGAATAAAATCCACAGTTCCTATAGTATAAACAGCATGAGAACCCTGAAGCGGTGAGAGTGTTGTGGTGGTTTTGATGTGACCCCTCACCCCTGCATTGTCTGGAGGCGGAGTTGCAGAGAGAGGATGTGCTGACCCCCAGCCCTCAACTTGGCTGTAGGACCCGGGAAGTCACTATGCTTTGTAGGAGTTTATTTTATCATCTAAATCCTCAGGGGTATTATGAGGACAACGTGAAATAAAATGAAAAAGTCCTAGCAAAGGTTTGGATAAATGTTTGTTTAAACAGTTATAAAAATTAAAGTGATTAAAAACTCCACTAATACTTGCTTCTTCACAGCTAATCAAAACAATTAGCTACAAGACACAAGTTCAATACTAAGCAGCTAGGACACGGGGAGTGGTTGCAGGGTGTTCAGGTGGGGGCCTCACATGTAGGACAATTTTAACTTGATAGACTTGATATTTCCCTCTCCTTAACTCCATGCTTCGGAGGAGGAGTGACGGGGGACAGACGTCCATAAGTCAGGCGCCTTCCAGGCGGTGCTAGGAGGTTCCTGGTGGCCACGCACATGCTTCCTGTTCGTTGTCTGGTTATGACCAGTATCAGTCTGTTGGTACCAGGACGGGGTCTCGCTATCCACTTCATTCCACTAAATGCCGACATGTCTGAAGGTAGCACAGCTTCTTAACACTGCCTGTCCCCACAAGGGAAACAACAGGACTCAAAGCCCAAAGAGAGGCTGTGACGCGGCCATGAGGCTCCCTCTCCAGGGCAGGACGGGCCAGATTTCAGGTGTTCACCCGTCAATCAATTTACAAACCACCCGCGCTGGGTATGTGGCTCATCTGGCGAAGATGTGAACCCAAGCTCATTTAGAGTCTCCCCGACAGTGACAAGCACACCCTCTCAGAATGGAGCCCCTTCAAGGACCCCCAGCTGCAATGCTGATTGTGGATATGGAGCACCAAACAGGAGTGGGGCTGGTGGCTGGTGACACCCTCCGGGAGTGTGGCGACCCCTTGGCAGATGGGTCAGGACAGACCAGCACACACTCCCCTCTATGGAGTGGACGGAGGACCAACCGGGACACACAGGGACATCCAGCCCCGAGTCTCCCTAACCAGAAAAACCCGCCCTCCTCTACCGGGACTCCGCTTCCCACTCCCCTTCCTGCCCCTCTTTGAATCTCTGGGAACTGAGCAAACCTTCCGAGTCCTCTGGCTAAACCCGCCCATCACTGCTCCATCACTAAAGCTTCGAGAAAACAGCATCCCTCAGAATTAACCTGCCATGTCCAGGCCTCACACCCTCAAGACAGTTCAGGTACACTCATGGGAGAGTCAGATATTGCTTCAGGATGGTAAAGGGTACAGACACATTTGCATAGCATTTTGCGGAAAACTTTAGGGTTTCATTAACTCTTGGAAACTGAGCCGTTATCCACCGGCCAACAAGCACCCTGTGTCTAAATGCATCTGGCTAAACCATGGGTCTGCCATTTTTAAAGGTCAAAGCCAGTGAAATATCAGGCACTGCATCTCCCTCAACAGACTAAAAGGAGAGAAATAACATATATTAGAATAACTTCCATCTGAAATCGGAAAATGCAGTAAGTTTTCATTCTCACTGAGGGAAAACACTCAGTTATTCAGAACACTAGCCCAATCTAAATGACTACACTACTAACCATTTTTTAAAAAATGTATATTTCCAAAGACACTGCAGGAAAAACACAGAGGTCTTGTGAAGACAGAACAGACACAATTACAGGAGCAGTCGCTTTCATCACTTGCCTGCATCGACTTCATGAGCTGTAGACACGTGCATTCCTTTCACAACAGGACTAATGAGGAAAATAACCGAGAGCGTAGCGCCTGTGACGGCAGCTCTGTTTTGCTTCCATGAAGACATGCTTGGAAAACAAGAAAGTCTTTCAGGCTGAGGGCGTGGGGGCTGGGGAGGGGGCTGGAGCACTTCACCAAGGAAGATAAACTTTGCCGTAGAAGAGGAGAAATACGGCTAGTAACCTGAAATGAAGAGAAAGCACCTGCAAGAAAGATGCCATTTTTTTTTTTTAGTAAATATCAGATCTCAGTTTGTCTCGAAGCTGGCTGAAAGTATGTTTGCAACAATCCATCTGTTTTATCAGAAGTGAAAGCTTGCTATCAGCTTGTCCTGTTAGTATTCAAAATAGATCTTAAAGCTACTAATTAAGGGGATAAACCCATGTTTCTAGGAGGCAGGGTGTAGACTAACCGGCTGGAATACTTTTCTCATTACATTCCTTCTCTTCTAGTTTGCAGCCCACACGAGACCTTGGAGCAATGCTTAGAACAGGACAGGGTGGGGGGGCGGTGGTCTAACCTGGTTCTCTCTGCAGCTATTTCTATGGTGTCCGACCAAGGACCATGGGTGTGGATTATGACTGTAACTTGAGAACAATCCTTTGGATTTGGACCTTTTAAAAATGTAAATAAACAAGGTGAGTAAAACAGGATAAAAACAGAGAGATGCCCATGCTAACATACGTGGTCTGCTCGATGCAGGGTGCCCTTAAGAATTCTGCAGCTCCCCTCGGACCTGGGACTCTTACCACATCACCCGAAGCTCGGCGGGAATAAGGACAGGGGCCTGTAGCACCGAGGGCGGCAGGCCCATGGGCAGGGGAAGCCTGGAGCCCGGACGAGCGGACTCAGGCCAGAGCCTGACCCCGGGCTACTGCCTGGCCTTCTCGGGTCGACGGCAAACCCTGGGCTTGTCAATGGATCCCACTGAAGTTCACGTACAGAGACGGCTGCTATCTGGCACTGATCAAGCACAGATGTTAGACGATTCATCAACAATCTGTGTCACTTTATTTTTTAATAAATGAAGTTTGTGTTTCTGTGCCCACATTTTTTTTTTAAGTTGAAAAGCTTAGTTTGCTGCAGAAAGGTGATCCTTGTCATAGTCATTTTTAAAAGCAATTTTATGATTAAATCAGCCACTTCTGAAACTACACTGTAACAACGCTGCGTTCTGTATTTGCAAGCAACAAGAATTCACCCAAGTCAGTTCTGAAAAGCCATGTGCTGCCTTGAAAGCACTGCTGTAGCACCCACGCGGTGTTACTCATTCAGTGAGACCGACAGAACTTCGGTCACATTTAAAAAGGCAAATGAGCAGAAGCAGTGTTGGCAGCGTGTAAGTAGGTGGAGGCTGGAGTGTGGAGAAGCTTCTCTGACCTGCGACGCGGTCTGCGATCAGGAGACCGTCCTCGGGGTCAGCAGGTGCCTCACACGGGAGTTCTGCAAAATGGGGAAGGCTTCCTATCTGCACAAGGCCGAGAGCCTGCAGCTCTCTCAGAGACGAGCTTGTTCCAAAACCAGCGAAGAGGTCTCTTCTGAATGACACACAAAACGGTAGCAGAAACTTCATCCAGGAAAATAGCTAGAAAAACCTACAGGTCAGGAGCAGGGGCCCGTCAGAACAAAGCAGGGGATCAATGCTGGGTTAGGAGTCGACACGGCGAGCCAGAGCTTTCCCGTGGGAGGGCCTGTGGATCTGGTCCCCAGGTGGACCTCCAACTGCACACACGGCCCTCGGAGGGGCCAGTAAGGCTGCCCTGGCCACTGCCCCCCGGGTGCTCAGGTCAGCCGGGTTCACGTATGTTCGACGAGAAATGACAAAGAGGAGCTTTGCTACAGGGACGGAGCACGGTGCTCTGAACAGTTGGTGACGAACCTTAGGCTGCAGGTCTGAGTGCTCCCCTGAGGAGGTGACCTTTCAACCCAGAAGAAACGGGTTTCTGGCCTGGGGGTCTCTGAGGAGCGGAGCAGGGCTGATCTAAGAAGAAAGGATCCAGTCGCCTAGGTGAAGCCCGGGAAGAAGCAAATGGGAGGGGCAGTTTCTGAGAAGGACTGAAGGAGCCAGGACTGGCACCACTGGGGTCGCCCTGTCCACGCACCCGCTCCCTGACTCTGCTCTCCCCAGCCTGGGGTCTGGCGACCATGCTGCTGGCCACTGTCGTCTGGACGTGGCCCAAAGCTGGGGCTCCATGGGCCCCCCACCTGCACTCCACCTCGAGGGCCCCGAGGTCAGTCCTCCCAGGACTCAGATGATGGGCTGGCGGCCAGGAAGCAGGTGGGACCACAGCTCTTCCCGGAGGCCCGAGGGCACTCACGGTGGCCTCAGGCCTGGCAGTGTCCCTCCTGAAGACCCGAGGGCCCAGGGCACCCCGGGCCACAGCTCCAGCCTGGCCCTGAGCCCTCCCTGCAGGCACCGCTGCCCAGGCTCACCAGTTGCTGCGGGCTGGACCCAGCGGGTTGCGGGCGAGGGCACAAGTGCCAGGGCAGTGGGACCAGCACGCTCAGGAATGTGGACTCGGCTTCCCCGGGGCGGGGCCGGCCTGGCAGTCTCAGAGGCCCTGAGCCTGTGGGCAGGTGAGGCAGCCTCGGGGCCTGAGGCAGGACTTGGCCTCTGACTCAGCCACGGCTTCTCCACCCCGCCGTCTCTAGGTTCTGAGCTGCACCCCAGGGAGAAAACTCTACCCCAGCTGGAACACAGACCAGAGAACTCGTGGAATAAAAACAGCGCATTTAATGGCGTGTTTGCAAAGGCTTCATTGCTTCCTGCTCACCCCCTGCGACAGAGCTCAGAGACGTGTGGGCATTTTATTTGAGAAAAACCTACTTTCCTAGAAATAAACACTCACCTCAGCAAATCCCTACCACCCACTACAACACAAGCCCATGTCTGTGCTGTTGGCTCACTCCTAGCCTTCAAACACACTTCAGGATGAGAGGCTCCAGTGTATCTGAAAACGTCAACGTTTCACTGGGAGGGACATTGTGCTCGGCCCAGGGCAGATGCTGCGGAGGGGCGGACGCTGTTCTCTGAAGAGCCAGGCCGCCTTCCCAGAGGGTGATGTCCTACGTAGTCTCCGCTGACACGCGTCACCAGCGTGGACAACCGGCTGTGCGGAGCCCTGGCCCCTCCCCAGCCAGTGTCCTGTTGTTCGGAAACTTCGTGGTTCAGTCTTTCTCGGAGCAGCCTGTGGATGGGGCCACCTCCGCTCTGGCCTCCAGCCGAGCCCCACTGCCACCGTGTGCCTCTCCTCCCGCACCGCACGCCCCGCTCCCTGCATCTGGCTGGCTGTGCGTGCACACATCCAAATTCCAAGACACACAAAAACTCCAAAGACAAAAATATCTTAATGCATTCGAATATCCAGTTTCTATGGAGACAGAAATCAAAGTGAACTAATGAGAGGGGTTTAAAACGTTTTTTTTTTTTTTTTAATACTTCTAGCCTGATGCTTTACATTTCTGGAGTGGTTGAAATGCCCAGGAGCTGGTTATTATTCCAAACACACTTTGCTAAAAGGCAACCCCGCATTCTAATGAGATTTGTTGATGACAGCTCATTTTCATTGCTGTGCTCTCGCTGACCCTTGCAAATGCTTTGATTACACAGTAAGGTGGCAATTTTGAAACTTCTGGGCTCTGAGAAACTCTCTGATCCTTCTCACACCCAGACCCATGGCGGGGCTGGTCAGCATGGGGCCATGGGCACAGATTCAACGTGCTGCTTGTTTCAATGGATCCCAGGAGATGTTTTGTAAGGTGCCACCAAATTCAGTTTGCAGGTGACTGCACTTCGGATAAACCACCTAATTTCTGGGCCTTTTGCTCATAATACAAGACCGTCAAAATACTTGCACACAGCCTGGCACACGGTCCATTTTGTCACTTGTGTTACAGAGGAGTTATAGACTGACCTTGACAATAACCTAGTTAGAAAAGTAAATTCCATTATGGCCTGTGTTGCTCTTGAAGATGTCTGCAGGACACACACATGAGAGATGGCCTTCTGTGCTCAGAGAAAACTGTGATGGAGGGGAAGACTGTCTCACGGTGATTGCTGCCCAAGGCTCTCCAGGGAGCTGACCCATCGCATGGCTGAACTCCAGCCCCCATTCCCAGAGCTCAGCAGGGTGCCCCACGCCAGCCCTGGAATGCCCACATTGCAACCCCTGAGCACGTCTCCCTCTGCGCAGACTCCCCTCCTGCCTGTGTCTCTCTGCATCTGACCTACTTCCTAGGCTCCATGCATGTCCTTGGAACTGGTCTTTGCTCCAAACAGTGGGTTCCTCGTGCCTCTCTCACCTCTGTGACTTGAACCCACACACAGCGCCTGGCAGACTTTGAATCCTCACCATCTGAGGTGAGTACGGTCTGCATCCGTGGATAACAGATCCTCTGACACCAAAACACTGGTCCCGCACCTTCACAGGGGCTGCACCTGGAGTGGGTCAGGGGTGTACACTCAGCCCCACTGCGCTGGGGAATCGGCTTTCACGGTTTACAAGTTCCCAGGTGACTCACGGGCCCCAAGCCGGGGCCAATGCAGAGCCCCGACTGCAGAGACGTTGTCACCAGCTGAGTCCATGCGTGCAAGGGCTGGCCTCAGCCTGTCTCCACGTGTCACATGCCCAACCCACAGCAGGGAAACTGACCCCAGATCCTGCATGTTGCCGACTGTGTCAGAGCAGAGATGACACGAAGGAAGGAAGCCTCCCTCTCGCCAAGCCCCGCCCAGGCTGGTGCCAGTCTCCTGGATCTCTGGGCTCAGGCTGCATCTCTAACTCATGGGTTAAGGGATACATCCCCAATATCCCTAACTCATGGGCTGGTTCCTGTGGAGCTGGGAAGGCGTCAGCTTGGTGGATGCGGGGCTCACGCTCTGCTCTGGGTGCAGGGCCAGCTGGTGTGTGCGGTATGAGCAGGTGGGCCGGGTGGTGAGACCTTCTTGACTGTGCCCCCACCACGAGGGCACAGCTGCGTCTGTGTCTCCCTGGAAGGTGGGCTGGGAGCCTGTGCCTGGGCCAGAACCGGGGCACGCCCCTCAGACCCTCTTGTCTGTACTCCTGTCAAGGCTGCTGCTCCGCGATGCCACCAGAACAGGGGACAAGGCTGGTGCAGGCCTGTGGATACTAACACCCTCCCAAGTCACAAAGCTCAGAGCCAGAATCCAACAACGGGGGTGGGGAGGTGCCATGGAGGGGCCTGAAAAAGATGAGGAGCCTCTTCTCAATTTGGGTGTCCATAACGTGTATGCAGGGAGATAGGCACTGCTTTAGAATAAATGTCCAAACCTGGTTTTTCCCTTTGACTGGGATTAAGAGAAGGGCTTCTCCGATGGCTCAAGTGGGAAAGAATTTGCCTGCAATGCCAGAGACACAGGAGATGCAGGTTTGATTACTGGTTTGGGAAGATCCTCTGGAGAAGGGAATGGCAACCCACTCCAGTATTCTTGCCTGAAGAATTCTGTGGATGGAGGAACCTTGCAGACTACAGTCCATGGGGTCACAAAGAGTTGGATACCACTGAGCTACTAACACAAACATTGTTGCTAAATCAGGAAAACATAATCTAGAAAGGACTTTCTAATCTAGAAAGGACTCAAATGTCCCACCTTCCCCCCACACTCCTGATGCAGGGGATGCTATCAGGGTAGATAGCCCTTGATGAAGGGTGAGACCATTGGGTGGACTGAGCTGGAATGGGGCCCCCTAGCCTGAACCTCTCTGGGAGCTGCCTCTTTGCATATGCAATGATGACCTTCATCACAAGTACCTTGCCAGGTAATTGAAAAAATTAAATGACACGGAAACCAGTGGCTATGCACCAAGTGATGAAAAGCACAGAAGGTGGACGTGCACGTGTGTGCAAAGGTCAAGATGGTGAGCAGGCAGAACACTG
Source organism: Oryx dammah (assembly GCF_014754425.2). Lineage (NCBI taxonomy): Eukaryota > Metazoa > Chordata > Mammalia > Artiodactyla > Bovidae > Oryx > Oryx dammah. The sequence goes on along the minus strand of NW_024070191.1, from coordinate 1,112,570 downwards.
GCAGGAAGGCTTTTTTTTTTTTTTAAATAATAAATAGGACCCATGTTACTCAAGAAACTTTAAAAACTGCCATGGAAATCAACAAGAAGTGAATGGTCTGGAATTCATGATGACGAGGACTTTCAAGTTTATAGTCAGAAGGTGTGATGAGTTTTCAAACATAGATGGTATGCATGTAAATCCATCAGTACTTTAACTTAAAAATTACAAGAAACATTTACTAAGCAGTTTTAAAAGGACTGCTTATTACAGCACTTCTTTTAAAATAAAAAAGAATTATTTTTTTGTACAAGTTCTAGCTCTCAAGTAGTTGTTCAAATCGCATTTTTTCTGTCTCTCAGGCTTTTGAGTATAAAGAGAAACAAATATCAGAAGAGAGTTTTTCTCTGCCGCTCAGCTGCGGCGACAGCTGGCATCCTCGCGCATCCATTCTGTAGCATTTTTCTTGTCCCAGAATACTTGCACATCCATTATTGAGAACTGCGACGTCAGATAATTACAGGGCAGAGGACTGTAGAAGGAAGACCAAGTTTGGAAGGAAGTGGGGGCTGCGAGGGGACGTGAGGAAGAGCCCCAGGTGGCCGCGGTCAACACAGAGGAGACTAGTGACCGCCTGCGGGCCCCCAGCCTAGGACAGGTCCGGTCCCTGTTAGCCGTGCTCCGCACCCTCCATCCTCTGCCACCCCCTGTCAGTCGCGCTCCATGCTCCCCCACCCCCGCCCCCGCCACCACGTGAGCCAAGCTCCGCTCTGCCTCAATCAAACCCTGCCTCTGAAAGCCAAGCCCCGCCCCGTCAGCCATGCCCCGCCCATATCAGCCATCACGCCCCTGTCAGCCAAGGCCTGCCCCTACCGGCCGTGCTCCACCCTCCCCCCATCCCGGCACCGCATATGAGCCAAGCTCCACTCTGCCTCAATCCAACTCCGCCTCCATAAGCTAAGCTCCACCCCTTTAGCCAAGCCCCACCCTGTCAGCTAAGCCCCACCCCGTCAGTCAAGCTCCACCCCCATCAGCCATGCTCCGCCCCTGTCAGCTAAGCTCTGAGACGTGCTTCAGTAACAGGTCTTTCTTCCTGCAAGTTTTCACAGGAAGCGAGGCCACGCTCACTGATCCAGCCCTGAGATCAGCCTTCAGAGCAAGGAGGGATCCTGGTTCTGATGGCCCACCTGGTGATCCCGTTTCTAACTGTGGCTCTAGGGCCAGAGCCGTAAGTCCTGGGAGCTGATGAGACTGCACACTCTCAGCCCCCCGACCCAGCCTGTCTCAGACAGGTTGCACAAGCAGCCCTGGGTGAGGACCGCACTTGGGCACAACTGGAGATTCCCCAGGGGCCACCCTAGGCTTGGCCCGGACTGAGAACAGAGCTGTGGGGTCAGGTTCCCATGGAGTTGAGCCTCTCATCCTGGGTGAGCCCTAGAAGGAAACAAGGCAGGATGATGGTCAGGACCAGAACAGCAGGGAGGGCCCTTGCCCGGGGGTGTTTGGGTCACCCTGCTTATTTAACCTATATGCAGAGTACATCATGTGAAATGTTGGGCTTGATGAAGCAGAGGCTGGAATCAGGATTGCTGGGAGAAATATCAATAACCTCAGATATGCCAATAATACCATCCTAATGACAGAAAGCAAAGAGGAACTAAAGAGCCTCTTGATGAAGGTGAAAGAGGAGACTGAAAGGGCTGGTTTAAAACTCAACATTCAAAAAACGAAGATCATGGCATCTGGTTCTATCACTTCATGGCAAATAGATGGGGAAAATGGAAACAGTGACAGACTTTATTTTCCTGGGCTCCAAAATCACTGCAGACTGTGCCTGAAGACATGAAATCAAAAGACGCTTGCTCCTTGGAAGAAAAGCTATGACAAACCTAGAGAGCATATTAAGAATCAGACACATCACCTTGCTGACAAAGGTTCATTTAGTCAAAGCTGCAGTTTTTCCAGTAGTCATGTACAGATGTGAGAGTTGGACCATAAAGAAAGCTGAGCGCTGAAGAATTGATGCTTTTGAATGGTGGTGCTGGAGAAGACTCTTGAGAGTTCCTTGGACTGCAAGGAGATCAAACCAGTCAATCCTAAAGGAGATTAGTCCGGAATATTCACTGGAAGGACTGATGGTGAAGCTGAAGCTCCAACACTTTGGCCACCTGATGTGAAGAACTGACTCACTGAAAAAGACCCTGATGCTGGGAAAGACTGAAGGCAGGAGGATAAAGGGATGACAGAGGACCAGAAGGTTGGATGGCATCACTGACTCAATGGACATGAGTTTGAGCAAGCTCCAGGAGATGGTGTGCTGGAGTCTATGGGATCACAAAGAGTTGGACACAATTGGGTGATTGAACAACAACAACTATGTGTGGTCTCATAAAACAACTGCACTGTGTTCAACTTACACATCGGCTTCTGAAGGAGAATGTGAGCTTCACTGGGTACAGACTGTGCTCTGATGATCTCTGAACAGCCAGACCCACCAGTGTTTGATGTTTAGCTGACATTCGAGGGACGACTGAAAAGTGCACAAAAGGTGACGCACCGTGCAGAGTCAGGGTCAAGACTGAAACCCAGGTCTGTCGCTGTCCTCGCCCTCTGCCGAACGCTTTCGCAGGGTTATCAGTGCAGCGCAGTGATAACAGAAGGCTGAACGAGAAACCTGAATCTCTGCATGGAAAATAGGTTTAAAAGAATAGCAAAGAATGGTCCCAGTTTCTGAGATAGCTACCTGAAGTTTATGCATTTGAGTTTATTTAGTGATATTTTCTGGCGCTTCTCCAGTGGCTCAGCAGTAAAGAATCTGCCTGCCAAAGCAGGAGACATGGGTTTGATCCTTGGGTTGGGAAGATCCCCTGGAGGAGGAAATGGCAACTGACTCCAGTATTCTTGCCTGGGAAATCCCATGGACAGAGGAGCCTGGCAGGCTACAATCCATGGGGTTGAAAAGAGTCAGATACAACTTAGTAACTAAACAACTGCAAGTCATATTTTCTTTGGCATTTATTTGGGTGTATAAGTCCCAGCTGCTGGTGGTGTGGCTGAGAAAAAATGCCGAGGCTTGTTGGGAGTAAGTATCTGAGAAAAGAAGAGATTGTGGTTAATGAAACTCTAAGTTATGGGATCATAAGCCTGAAAAAATGAGAAGAAAAGACTGGATGATGATGTGAAGGACTTCTCAGCATGTCCCACGAGGGGTCCATCTTTCTAATTCAAGAAAGGGTGCAAAGTCCACCACGGAAATGGCACCAGAGGAGAGGTGTCAAACAGAGGAGGTTAGGAAGGCTTTAAGGTGGAAGTGTCTCCAGTAACAGGAAACCCCTGCAGTTTCCCTTCTAGGTAAGAATTGGAGGGGTTGATAGCATTGCTAGCAATTAAGAACAGAGTGTAGGCGTCCATTTATCTGGGCTTGGCTAAGCCCACTGTCAGGCTGTGGCGGTTACACGGATCCTGGACACCCTGGGGTGGGGACATGTTCTCTCCACCACAAAAGCAGTGTGATCAGGAGGATCAGAACACTGGAAAAGCCACACAACTGTCAGAAGTATGTCAACTACAAGGCTGAAGCCACAGCTCTGTTTGTTTTGTTACAGAGCCAAGAGTGCAATTTTTAAAAACCAATCATTTCCACTTCTGAATAATGTGACCCTGAACATGTTGGTCATGCCAGCTTGATGTTGCAGAAAAAGACTCAGTGATGTGAAAAGGTAACCCTGAAACATAAAGCTAAAATAGTAGAAATAAAGAATGATGTTTGATGCCATAATTAACTTTGTGTGGGAGGGAGCAAGGAGAGGAAACATAAATAGGGCCATCTTTGGGGGGAAGGATTGTATCTTTTCGTGTTCATCTGTGCTGTTTAAACTTTCTATGGTGATTATGAATTACTTTTACAACATGAAAAAGGTTGTTATTTTTAAAGCATATGTTTGAGCTACCCAGTATTAACCCAGTATTATCTGTACTATTAAAATGATAATATAATTAATGGTTGTCTAGCAAAGACTAAATATTAAGTGAATGATCAATGAAGTTAATTGAAACCACAGTGAGAAGAGTAACTTCCACCCATGTGTGTGTTTACTTTCAAAAATCTTACTTATGGAAAAAGGCTTAAGCACAGCTGCCTGATAAAAATCACTAGTTGCCAGATAATCTAGGAGAGAGGCACAATCCTAATGGCTGAACCGATCAATAGTGTGAGGATCTAGGCATGGATAACACAGCTCTTTGGCTAAGTTGAGGAAAAGCCACCTGTCACTCTGTCCCTGTTTGGTGCCTGAACAGTCCCCACAAGAACTGAATAAAGCCTGAGTAAAGCCCACTTTTACTCTGTGTTTTCAACCCTGAATATTCACTGGAAGGACTGATGCTGAAGCTCAAGCTCCAATATTTTGGCCATCTGATGTGAAGAGCTGACTCATTGGAAAAGACCCTGATGCTGGGAAAAATTGAGAGCAAGAGGAGAAAGGGGCAACAGAGGAAGAGATGGTTGGATGGCATCACTGACTCAATGGACATGAGTTTGAGCAAACTCCAGGAGATAGTGAAGGACAGGGAAGCCTGGTGTGCTGCAGTTCATGGGGTTGCAAAGAGCTGGACATGACTGAACAACAACAATAAACTTGGAAAACAAATTTCCTTTATAACAGTGACACTTATTGAAAGATGAGGCCGAAGACACTTGTGTTATTTAAAGCTCAGACATGAGCAAGGTATAATTTTATGCACTCATGTAATACAATGATAAATAGTGTGTGCCCATAATTAAATCTCTAGAATCTACGAAAACTTAGAATACATTTTAATGAAGAGATTAGCACTAGATAAACACTGTACACCAATTATATCAACACTTCTCCTCAAACATTACTTCTTCAAAATTGTGTTTGAGATTGATTTTTATCCTCGGATTACATTTCTAATATGAAAACTTCCTTCCAGCCGCTCTTACATACTTGAACTGAAACTGCTGACTTCATTTTTCTGAGTAAGCACCAACCATTTGGCCAGAAAATCCCAGAGTGGGGAAGGTCTTTGTGCAGACATAGGTCCTTTTACAATGGGTTTGTTTTTTAAAAGCTATTTCAGAAGTTACTCCTTCAACCTGGGCATAAAAGTAGCAGTTTAAAATGTGTGATTAAATGAATGGTTGTCAAAATCTGTGTTATAAAACAGCTCTGTGAACACCAGTGAACTCCTCGGAGATGAACACAAAGTGGGCTTTACTCATTCAACCAGTTCCATGGGGACTGTCCAGGTGCCAAACAAGGACAGAGTGACAGGTGGCTTTTCCTCCACTTAGCTGAAGGGCTATCTTATCTGCACCGAGACGCTCACTGGAAGTGGAGAGGCGCTGGCCCCTGGTCTGCAGAAGCTGGCTCTGGGCGACCTTGCCCTGCCTGCTGCGGATGGAGTGATGGAAGCGAGCAGTGAGGGGGTGAGGGTCTCAGGCCGCACTCATGACCCCCTGGAGCAGAACCACCAATGGTCCCCGGAGGCACTCTGGGTTGGCCAGGCTGCCGTCAGAACGGCCCTCAAGTCTTGTTTCTGCAAACCACCTCGTTTGATCGTACATGATTCTCACAGTGAGTGCGCTCGCCTTCCAGCTGACAGATCTCCATCATCCCCACGGCGCGTGAAGAGCTCCCGGCCGCTTCTGCAATGGAGTGGTGGGGGTGGGCAGCCTGTTAGTGGAGAAGGGCCCTATGAGCCACCTGGGCTTCTGCATACATCCTTGAAAAGTTTGCTTTAACGCGACGTTCAGCATATACAGTACTTTCTCGTGTGAGTCCATTTCAGAGTTAGACTCAACTGACATTATGGCACAGACTTTAATGGTATGTTAAAACAGAGACTGACCTCAAATGAGGCCAATTCAATTACAGCCTAACTTGGGACCGTGTCTGTAATTTATACAGTTGGTGGAAGTTGTCCTAGGGCCTCTTACTTTAACCGACTTCTTTTTTCCACCTTTCATTAAGAGAGGTGAACCCCAACACTCTACTTCCTAAAAGGACAAGAGGTGAGAGGGGCTGAGAGCAGAGGCTGGAGCCAGGTGGCTTGTCCCGGCTCGCTCTGCTATCCTCTGGGTCTGCCCTTGCCACTCCACTAACCTCCGTTGCCTGCTTGAACTGGGAACAGTGACAGGTGTATTCTAGCTGTTAAATGAGTTAAAATCTCTAAAGCACTCACAGCACTGCCCTGCACATAGCAGATACTCTAACACCAAAATATTATCACCTTAAAAAAACTGGGTTCATTTCTCAGCCATAAAAAAGAATGAAATAATGCCATTTGCGCAAGATGGATGGACCTAGAGATTATCATCCTGAGTGCAGTAAGTCAGACAAATATCACATGGCATCACTTATACTGAATATGGCATCTAAAATACGACACAAGTGACCATATTTACCAAACAGAAACTGACTCACAGACACAGAAAACAAGCTAATGGTTACCAAAGTGTGTGGGAAGGAAGAATTAGGAACTGGGATTAAACTACATGAAATACTATGTATAAAATAGATAACCAACAAGAACCTACCATACAGCACAAGGAGCTATGCTCAATTTTTGTAAAAACCTATTTTGTAAAAGCCTATAGGGAATACCATCTGAAAAATAGATGTATATGTATGTACACTTGAAACTAACAGCCCTGTAGATGAATTCTGCTTCCACAAACAACAAACAAAACTGGCCTCGGGCGCACCACCTAGTAACGTACACAAGAAGCAGCGTACAGCCACAGCCCCCGGCACCGCCCAGAGCCCAGAGCACATGTCCAAGGGGCCTGCACGCACGCCTCGGAATCCAGAGGGCAGGCAGGCAAGTGCGTGGGGTCGGGAACTTAGCCTGTGTTTTATTTCCACACTCAGTCCTGCTCCCACCATTCTCTGCTGCAATGGCCGTAATATTTGTCTAGAACAAAGAGTAGGGCCATGTGCCTGAAAACACGCAGGGTTTGGAACTGAGAATCAGAGAAGCCTTTGAGTCTCAGCCCAGCAAACAATGACTGTGTGATGCTGAAAAAGTGACTGAACCTCTCTGAGCCCAGGTCCCTCATCAGTGAAGAAAGACAGGATAGCCACCTGCCCGCGTGCTGCAGGAATTGGAAGCAGTGCAGGGAAAGCATCTGCGGCGTCTCCCTGGGCACCACAGCCCCTGCAGCAGGGACACCTCAGTGCTTGCTCCCCCCGCCCCCACCTCTCTGCACCCAGGCAGGTCCCTAAGCACCTGCTCCCCTCACCCCCACCTCTGTGCACCCAGGCAGGTCCCCATCCCGGGGCACAGCTGCCTGGGACCGTCCCTCATGAGGTGCCTGGCTGGGCCCCCACCTAAACTCAACTCTGACCACACACTCTGTGTGGCCTCTGCTTCATCCTTTTCATCCCAGTTCCTGCTCATGCTATACCTGGTAAATGGTTACTGAAGACGAAGCCACTTACTTGGGGGCTAGCTAGCTCAGATAATGACTTTCCATTTCTCTCACTTGGTCTCATGCAAGCCCAAGCAGAAGCTGGTATTTCTTCATAAACAAGAACGACTTTTAGATGGCCAACCATATTTTAACGAAACGTTCCTTCTTCCATGTTTATGTTTCATGTAAGTGATGCTATTTCTAATGAAGAATATTGATTAATATCAGGGTATCTGTATTAGACCCCATTTGAATTCCAGCTCCATCCTGCTCAGGAAACAGTTGTGAGCCACAGTTGCCATGGCAACGAGCATCATGTTTTTAGCAAACGCTCCTGCCTTCCCCTCTGTGAACCTCATTGTCTCCCGTCTGCAGACGCAAAGTGATTTTCTCAGGAAGCTCATGGTGGGAGAGGTCAAATACCACCCTTGAGAAAAGATCCGTGAGGTGTTGCCCTGTTTCTGCTCCCCGTGCAAAATATTTCCTCCTTTGTTGCTAGTTTCCCTACAGTATTTTCGAGATAGTTAATTCTTTTTAAAAATAAAGACTGTGTGGTGGAAAATGAGTGGTGAGTCACCCCGTATGTATGTGCAGTGGGTTTTCTCACAAGCCACAGCTCTTCGGGTCTTGGTTGGTTAAATCAAACCAAGAATTTGAAAACGGCTCCTGATGGGGGAACTGGTGAGATGGTTCGGAAAAGCCACTGTGACTGGCTGCCTGTGTTAACCCTCAGTGACACAGAGGCCAGGAAGGCTCTGTGGGCTGCAGCCAGGAGGCACGGTAGCTGAGTCACCTCCCTGCAGAGCTGGGGTCCATAGGAGGCCTGTCTCCAGAGCTGCACCTTTCCCAGTACACAGCCCTGCCTCCCCACCAGTAACAGAGAGCAGGACCTCGGCCTCGGAGGTGGAACAACGCCAGTGGCAGCTCCCTGCAGAGTGGTCTCTGGGGACAAAACAAACATTTGAGATGGACACAGTTGCAATATGGCAAGTCCTGCGCACAGGGAAGAGGTTATATCATCCACTTGTGGCAAAAATATTTATCTTTACTCTATAAGCTGGGCTTATATTCACCAAAACTGTTGGTGGAGGTGGAGTAGGCTTTCCTTACACAGTCAGGGACCAGGGGAAGGAGCGGGAAGCCCCCATGGCACCTGAGGACCCTGGGAAGTGAGATCCCCACACACCTGCTCAGAGGCAGGCTGAAACGGCGCTTCACGCGCAGTGTCCCAGACTTCCCTGGCGTGACCACAACTACCGAGCCTGGGGCCGCCGCTCCTGAAGCCCGCGTGCCTAGAGCCTGCGCTCGGCACAAGGGAGGCCACCGCAATGAGAGGCTCGTGTGAGAGCAGCCCCCGCTCACCACAACTAGAGCAAAGCCAGACAAAGCACCGAAGACCCAGTGCAGTGAACAGTGATAATATTCCTACTAATAAACTGTTCTTGGGCCACAGTGCAGGGGGACTTGACCTCCCAGCATTTAGGGGCAATGAGCATTACTGCCAGCTTTGGAGTTTATAAAGCAGTTGCTCACTGATCATCTCCTTTAAGACAGGTCTTGTTAGGAAAGGAACAATACCTGGTTACCCCCATTCACCCTGAGGCCGTGATAGGTGCACAGTCCCCAGTGCAAGGAACGTGAGTAAGCCTCACTGCAGACGTGGGAAATCTGGGGTGAAAACGCCAGCATGCTGACCTGAAATGGTGCCTGTTGACTAAACAAGAAACCAGGTTTGGAGTGCACCAGTCTCCATCACAAACGGCCAGGACGTCCCAGCAGCAGGAAGAGGGGTTGCCGTGGCTGCCATGATGTTGGCAAAATTGAAGTTGGAGAAAGAACAGCGAGGCCGCCTAGGCGTGGGGTTTGACGGCCAGCCCCGTGGCCCTGCGCCCCGTGCAGCGAGCACTCACGGGTGCCCTCGGCCCTCGGCAGGCCCACCCGCCGCGTAGCGAGCACGCACGGGCACCCTCCGCCCTCGGCAGGCCCACCCGCCCGTGCCGACAGGATGGGATGCTGCCCACGCTCAGCGGTGCTTTCTTTCCTTCAGAGCACTTCCACTTTAATTCGCCGACAGTATTTGCAGCAGCCCCGTGGCTCCTGTCAGCAGGATGGTCCAGCCTGCCTCAGGGACAGAGGTGCTTGGGCAGAGGGACACGTGGGTCTCCTCTGCCACCCAGGCTGGCTTCTCCCGCCCGGTCCTGGCAAGTCAATGACCCCGTCAGCATGCACCCTCAGTCTGTCAGGAAAGCTGGGTGCCGGGTCCTCAGTTCCCTCCAAAATGGCCCCATCCACCGAGAGGACAGCTCACCCAGAGCCGAGCTCCCTGCTGGGGACCTGAGGGCAGAGGCCAGGCCGCGCTGCCCGTGGGGCGTGGGCCCTTCAGCACAGGCGCCTCCGGAGGCGCTGAGGCCCCAACTGCCTGAGAAGCGTCCTTGAGGGTGATGGCTGGGCTCAGTGGTGCCCTCTTTCCTGTCTTCTCTCTGATGATGTCCACATGACAACCTGGGCTTCCAGGTCTCAGAGGTGTCCCCCTCTGTCTCTGAGATATCAGGACGCTGGGGACCGGTGGGGACGTGTGTGCGCTAGATCACACACTCCTTGCAGAGCAAGAGCAGTGACAAATCAGTAGACATGTGCAGGGCATGACCAAACCTGCGTTCCTGCAGGTACAGAGGTCACCCCAGGGTCTGGCTCGCCCAGCTCCAAGGCTGGGAGGCTCACCCTTGGGGTTGGCCCCATCTCAGGCGGTTTCAGACGTTTGCTGAATATCTGTCTGTGGACCCAGAAGAAATCCCCAATCTGCAGGTCGTGCTTTTACTGCCTGGCATGCAAGTTTTGCCACACCGATGAGGAACGTGCCTCAGACATGCTATCCGGCTGAAGGGCTTTCCCAGGTGGCTCACCAAACACCCGTGCAACTGAGTCTGCAGCACCCACGCCAGTGCCAGGCAAGCAACCCCAGGCTCAGCGACAGGCCTCGTGCAGAGGGCTGTTTCCAACACGCTGTGCAGGGTGCAGCCTTGGGGGTCTGTGCACGGGGCAGGCTGGCGGGCTGCTCAGCCACTGCAGACGCCCTGCTGTGGACCACACGTGATGTGACCCACGTACTTCACCACAGGGCAAGCCAGGCTTGTACGGGAGTGCCGAGCACATGGAGGACTCTGGACGGGTTCTGTCCCCAAGGATGCAGGAAGCCGCCTAAGTGACCAATTTTCAAAACACACTCTTTGGGAATTGGTGGAAGGCAAGTCCAGCAGACTTCCTGGAGAAGACGTGAGCTTGCTCTTGGGCTCCCCTTTGGTGACCGCTCTGCAGAGCGTCGCCTGGGCATCCGGTCCAGTGGAGGTGGCCCCAGAGCCAGTGTTCAGAAGCCTTTGGACTGAAATGCCCCTGGATCAGAAGGGAGAGGTCAGAGGTCTAGGGGTGAGTGGTCTGCTGCGGGCGGGAGTGGTCAGTGGGAGGCCGAGACAGGACCCGCAGCCCTCGAGGTCCCGTGAGCTTCTGCACGTGTGCTCATGTTCCCTGGTCGGCAAAGTCTCCCACCTCCTAAGGTCTTGTCCTGTACTCCCACGCCTCTGCCTGTGGGTCCTGAACAAACCGGCCAACTCTCTCTGAACCTGGATCAACCCAAACACACTGCAAGGGGAGCAAACATGCTCCCCAGCCTAGCAGGTCCTCAGGAGCCACTGCTGTCCAGGTGTTTTATTGCCAAAACCCTAGAGCATGCCAGAGGACAGACAGAGGAAAGAAGCTGGGGTGTAAATGCTTTCAATGTGAATATTCCAAATGCGTTTTGCTGTTAATAAAAAGAAGACTTTGCCTTTCTAGAAATAACATAAAAATAAAGTTTCATAAACTCAATGCCCAGCACACTTCACTCCCTACCCCAAGCCAGCACTTCCGATGGCTCTGCCCCAGGAGTATTCATGGCACAAGTAAGAATAAACGTGTAGACAAAGCTGCAGTTTCCTTGATTGGACTAATCTCTTCACTGCAAGTCCTTTAAACTAACTTGACGCTTTACCCTCCCTCCTCTCTTTCAAGGCGTGCAGCATTTTGTGAATGTACGAGCAGTTTCTCAGATTAAATTTGGCAGCTGCTTTTGTAGAGAAAGCAGAGCCAATCAATGAGGAATTTCTGAGTGCTATAATCTCGATCTTGGCAACTGGCCTTTACAAATTGTCCACGCCGGGGGACATGGAGAGGAGAGAGCGTGGGGCGAGGAACACCTGCCCTGGTCCCGGTATGAGGGGTGGGCACTGCGCCTGGTGACCCGCTCCCAGACTGAGCCCAGGTGACAGGAGCTGTGACCGGCCAGTGTGGGGCTTCAGGACCACGGACCGATTTCAGCACTAAGCGGTCCCTGACGTAGCCACACTGGCAGCTGGACTTTATGGGTGAAAAACCCTAAGTAAAGACAGAAAGGCTGATTGAGTGGCCCTGTGCTCCAGAGAGTTGCAGGCAGAGGAAACCTTGGTGGGGGGCGCCTGAGCCCAGGGCCTGGCTCATCCCGGGAGCAGCAGGTCCAGAGTCAGCCCATCCCTCACATTTCAGGGGGAGAAGCAGGAGCTGCCTTGCCCCTAGGCTGAGAGCCGGGTGAGAGGGTCTGCTCAGGCCCTGTGACCACCACTCGGGCAAGCTGCTGTCTGACACCCACCCAGCGGGTGGCCTCACCCATCCAGTTCACACCGCCGTACTCAGAAATAAATGCTTCTTCCACTCGTCGCTATGACAGTTTAGTGATTTCCAGCCTTCAAAAACACTCACAGGATTCAAGTGAGGGCTTCAACACCATGGTTCTAACCAAGAGACAGACTGGCACACAACACAGTTTTTATTACCAGCCTGAAGACACCCAAAGGCGGGTTAGTGAGAGCCGCACTTGTGCACCCTGACGATGGTGAACGACGTCGTGATGGGGGCAACGATCGCCACCCTGGTTTATGTTCTCCAGCTCGCAGGGCCACTTAATCTCACAGACACACACTTCCTCCTCACAGGCAGGGGCAGCTGCGGGGGCTTCACCCTGCGGGCCCCACCCCAGGCCCAGACACAGACCACTGCCCTGACCCCCAGGAGCAGGAACTGCGGGCCGGGCAGGGGTGAGCCCTCCCTACTCCTCTCGTTACTTCTTGTCGCTATTCCATCCTTGGCTGAGTTCTGTCCTGTATTTTACAAACAGCCTCCGAATCACCCCTGGGTCGTTCTGTTTTTCTTTGAAGACTTCAGTTGGAAGCTGATTTTCAGTGGAAATAAACTTTGTACGTGTTCGTGATAGAGGTGCAGGCTTCATATGACTGATTTTGATTTTTCAACAAAGTATGGAGGTGGGTGCAAACTTCCCTGGACCTTACGGAAGAGTGATCCTATACTGGGCTCTGTAGCCCGAGTCTTCCTTTAAACACCATGTCCCTGAGCCTGGAGACACTCTGGGTTTGCTGGAGGCACCACAACCACAGCTTGTGGGTCCAGGATTTCCAAACATAATCCCAGCTCTGTCCCTCAGGAGACTCCCATCGGTTAAGAGAGTCTCCTGCTTGGCAAAGCGTATCAGCTCAAGTTCCTTGTGTTCTAGGAAGTGCATGCCTGTTTACACACGTGACATAAACACACCTAAGTTCCTCTACGAAATGCAGTGATGCAATTCTCAGCTTCCCTGGTGGCTCAGTGGTAAAGAACCCGCCTGCCAATGCAGGAAACCTGGGTTCAGTCCCTGATCCAGGAAGATCCCACATGCCACACAGCAGCTAAGCCTGTGTGCTGCAGCTACAGAGCCTGTGCTCTTGAGCCTGCGCTCGGCAGCAAAAAAAGCCACCACAATGAGAAGCCTGGGCACCACAGCTAGAGTAGCCGCACTCACCCCAACTAGAGAAAGCTCACACAGCAACAAAGACCCAGCACAGTCAGAAGTAATTACAATTTTAAAAAATGACTGCATTGTGATCATATGTTAATATACAAATAAAAATCATTATTCTGTACACTTGAAACCCACATGACTTATGTCAATTATACTTCAATTTTTAAATAATAAATTTGAAAAATGCTATCATTTAATCAAGAATAAACATAATATGGATGTGAAAAAATGTAATGATGCTTTTCAATATTTAAACTGCATTATTGTTTTCTTATTATTTTTAGCAAGGACAATTTCTAATGCCAGTTTTATAGTCCAAATTAAAATCTAATCAGAGGAATCAGAGCTCATTGAGGGATTAAAATCTTTTGCAGAGAATCTTCAAAGCATACACTGAAACAGTTAATGAATAATAAAATTATCCCCAAAGGGAAACTGTACTGCAGTGATTTACATTACCACGCTGTCACATAAACCTTCTCATTAAACATGAGTTACGTTTTCAGGTATAAACTGTCTCCGCACCTTCAGCACAATACTGACCAGTGTCCATCTGGAAATCACCAGCAAAGGCACAGATGAAGAATCCAAAGTGTGTTCTAATGCAACAGTAAGCCCAGTAAGTAACACCAAGTGGCCCGTAGGCCCTAGAGCACCAACACACAGATCAGCGACTGAAGACACAGTAACCGTGTTACCTTCAACTCACCGAGAGACAAGAACTTAATTACGTCAACCACGAAAAAGGGCGATGGGCCTAGAGATGGTCACACTGAGTGAAGTAAGCCAGGCATAGAAAGACAAATGCCACACGACAGCACCTACATGTAAAATCTGAAATGTGACACAAACATACTGATTTACAAGACAGACTCAGAGTCACAGACACAGAGAACGGACTCGCGGTTGCCCAGGGGAATGGAGTGGGGGAGGGATGAGTTGGGACTTTGGGATTAGCAGATGCAAACTGTGATACAGAAAATGGATGAACAACAAAGTCCTACTGTACAGCACAGGGAACTACATTCAATGTCCTGTGATAAACCATGATGGGACATGTATGAAAAAAATGTGTATATATGTGTAACTGAGTCACTGCTGTACAGCGGAAACTAACAAACATTGTAGATCAACTATACATCAATAAAACAAAATTTAAAAAAGAAATTCAACCACAGAGCATGAAAAGGAGAATTATGTGGCATGAGAGAGTTGCTAATTATTGCTACCATGGTGATCACATTGCAATATCTCCATGTATCTAATCAGCATGTTCTGTACCTTAGATTGCATGTTATATATCTAATATATTTCTAAATAATAGAATATATTTATTTTGAGCATCTACTTTTGAACCCACAGTTAATGACCCAATCACCTTGGCTGAGTTAGATGAGTACTACTTTGATCTCTTTTTTAAATGAACACAAATCACTGCTTTTCTGCCTTGGAGGAAGGGTGCTGGGGGAAGCCCATGGTGACTACCCTCCACACGATGGAGAGGAGAGCTTGACCCTGTCTCCAGTTCTGCTCACAGCCTGAGCTGAAGCCTGGTTTGGATCAAGCCGACACACTTCCCCCAGGCATCGCTGTGGTTGCAGACGTCTTCAGGAATTACTTCTCAGAAGTTGTGGAAAGAATGTTTCACCAAAGGGCAGCCCTCAGCACTGCGGAGCACTCTGCAGCTCTCACGTTATCAGTTAAGCTAGGCTTTCATTCTCTTGGCATCAGCTAGCATCTCCTTTATCAAGTGCTGAAACCGCAAAGATGAGTAACGTGGTCTGCGGCCCTGTGAGCTCACTATGGGCGATGGAGGCTGCTGTGGAGATGCCCACACTCTCTGGAACAAGGCAGTGCAGTGCCCAAAGGATGGGGGTGCCACGCAGCCTCCAGTACGTGAGCTGCTTCTGCATGTCTGGGAAGTAAAACGCCCATCCTGACACAAGCTCAGATCTGCCTCATGTCATCTCTAAGCCTGTAGTCTGATACATCTTCTGATCAGTTCAGTTCAGTTCAGTCGCTCAGTCGTGTCCGACTCTTTGCGACCCCATGAATCACAGCACGCCAGGCCTCCCTGTCCATCACCATCTCCCGGAGTTCACTCAGACTCACGTCCATCGAGTCTGTGATGCCATCCAGCCATCTCATCCTCTGTTGTCCCCTTCTCCTCCTGCCCCCAATCCCTCCCAGCATCAGAGTCTTTTCCAATGACTCAACTCTTCTCATGAGGTGGCCAAAGAACTGGAGTTTCAGCTTTAGCATCATTCCTTCAAAGGAATCCCAGGGTTGATCTCCTTCAGAATGGACTGGTTGGATCTCCTTGCAGTCCAAGGGACTCTCAAGAGTCTTCTCCAACACCACAGTTCAAAAGCATCAATTCTTCGGCACTCAGCCTTCTTCACAGTCCAACTCTCACATCCATTCACGACCACAGGAAAAACCATAGCCTTGACTAGATGGACCTCAGTCGGCAAAGTAATGTCTCTGCTTTTGAATATACTATCTAGGTTGGTCATAACTTTTCTTCCAAGGAGTAAGCGTCTTTTAATTTCATGGCTGCAGTCACCATCTGCAGTGATTTTGGAGCCCCCTAAAATAAAGTCTGACACTGTTTCCACTGTTTCCCCATCTATTTCCCATGAAGTGATGGGACCAGATGCCATGATCTTCATTTTCTGAATGTTGAGCTTTAAGCCAACTTTGTCATTCTCCTCTTTCACTTTCATCAAGAGGCTTTTTAGTTCCTCTTCACTTTCTGCCATAAGGGTGGTGTCATCTGCATATCTGAGGTTATTGATATTTCTCCCGGCAATCTAGATTCTAGCTTGTGCTTCTTCCAGCCCAGCGTTTCTCATGATGTACTCTGCATATAAGTTAAATAAGCAGGGTGACAATATACAGCCTTGACGTACTCCTTTTCCTATTTGGAACCAGTCTGTTGTTCCATGTCCAGTTCTAACTGTTGCTTCCTGACCTGCATACAGATTTCTCAGGAGGCAGGTTAGGGGGTCTGGTATTCCCATCTCTTTCAGAATTTTCCACAGTTTATTGTGATCCACACAGTCAAAGGCTTTGGCATAGTCAATAAAGCAGAAATACATGTTTTTCTGGAACTCTCTTGCTTTTTCCATGATCCAGCAGATGTTGGCAATTTGATCTCTGGTTCCTCTGCCTTTTCTAAAACCAGCTTGAACATCAGGAAGTTCACGGTTCACGTATTGCTGAAGCCTGGCTTGGAGAATTTGGAGCATTACTTTACTAGCGTGTGAGATGAGTGCAATTGTGTGGTAGTCTGAGCATTCTTTGGCATTGCCTTTTTTGGAATTGGAATGAAAACTGACCTTTTCCAGTCCTGTGGCCACTGCTGAGTTTTCCAAATTTGCTGGCATATTGAGTGCAGCACTTTCACAGCATCTTTCAGGATTTGAAATAGTTCCACTGGAATTCCATCCCCTCCACTAGCTTTGTTCGTAGTGATGCTTTCTAAGGCCCACTTGACTTCACATTCCAAGATGTCTGGCTCTAGATTAGTGATCACATCATCATGATTATCTGGGTCGTGAAGATCTTTTTTGTACAGTTCTTCCGTGTATTCTTGCCACCTCTTCTTAATATCTTCTGCTTCTGTTAGGTCCATACCATTTCTGTCCTTTATTGAGCCCATCTTTGCATGAAATGTTCCCTTGGTATCTCTAATTTTCTTGAAGAGATCTCTAGTCTTTCCCATTCTGTTCTTTTCCTCTATTTCTTTGCATTGATCACTGAAGAAGGCTTTCTTATCTCTTCTTGCTATTCTTTGGAACTCTGCATTCAGATGCTTATAGCTTTCCTTTTCTCCTTTGCTTTTCGCCTCTCTTCTTTTCACAGCTGTATGTAAGGCCTCTGCAGACAGCCATTTTGCTTTTTTGCATTTCTTTTCCATGGGGATGGTCTTGATCCCTGTCTCCTGTACAGTGTCACAAACCTCATTCCATAGTTCATCAAGCACTCTATCTATCAGATCTAGGCCCTTAAATCTATTCCTCACTTCCACTGTATAATCATAAGGGATTTGATTTAGGTCATACCTGTATGGTCTAGCGGTTTTCCCTACTTTCTTCAATTTAAGTCTGAATTTGGCAATAAGGAGTTCATGATCTGAGCCACAGTCAGCTCCTGGTCTTGTTTTTGTTGACTGTATAGAGCTTCTCCATCTTTGGCTGCAAAGAATATAATCAGTCCGATTTCAGTGTTGACCATCTGGTGATGTTCATGTGTAGAGTCTTCTCTTGTGTTGTTGGAAGAGGGTGTTTGCTATGACCAGTGTGTTCTCTTGGCAAAACTCTATTAGTCTTTGCCCTGCTTCA
Organism: Oryx dammah; assembly: GCF_014754425.2. Taxonomy (NCBI): domain Eukaryota; kingdom Metazoa; phylum Chordata; class Mammalia; order Artiodactyla; family Bovidae; genus Oryx; species Oryx dammah. The sequence continues at coordinate 1,094,947 of NW_024070191.1, read as the reverse complement.
TTCCGCATTCCAAGGCCAAATTTGCCTGTTACTCCAGGTGTTTCTTGGCTTCCTACTTTTGCATTCCAGTCCCCTATAATGAAAAGGACATCTTTTTTGGGGTGTTAGTTCTAAAAGGTCTTATAGGTCTTCATAGAACCGTTCAACTCCAGCTTCTTCAGCATTACTGGTTGGGGCATAGACTTGGATTACTGTGATATTGAATGGTTTGCCTTGGAAACGAACAGAGATCATTCTGTCATTTTTGAGATTGCATCCAAGTACTGCATTTCGGACTCTTTTGTTGACCATGATGGCTACTCCATTTCTTCTGAGGGATTCCTGTCTGCAGTAGTAGATATAATGGTCATCTGAGTTAAATTCACCCATTCCAGTCCATTTTAGTTTGCTGATTCCTAGAATGTCGACGTTCAGTCTTGCCATCTCTTGTTTGACCACTTCCAATTTGCCTTGATTCATGGACCTGACATTCCAGGTTCCTATGCAATATTGCTCTTTACAGCATCAGATCTTGCTTCTATCACCAGTCACATCCACAACTGGGTATTGTTTTTGCTTTGGCTCCATCCCTTCATTCTTTCTGGAGTTATTTCTCCACTGATCTCCAGTAGCATATTGGGTACCTAATGACCTGGGGAGTTCCTCTTTCAGTATCTTATCACTTTGCCTTTTCATACTGTTCATGGGGTTCTCAAGGCAAGAATACTGAAATGGCTTGCCATTTCCTTCTCCAGTGGACCATGTCAGACCTGTCAGACCTCTCCATCGTGACCCGCCCATCTTGGGTTGCCCTGCAGGCATGGCTTTGTTTCATTGAGTTAGACGAGGCTGTGGTCCTAGTGTGATTAGATTGACTAGTTTCCTGTGAGTATGGTTTCAGTGTGTCTGCCCTCTGATGCCCTCTTGCAACACCTACCATCTTACTTGGGTTTCTCTTACCTTGGGCATGGGGTATCTCTTCACAGCTGCTCCAGCAAAGCACAGCCGCTGGTCCTTACCTTGGACGAGGGGTATCTCCTTACCGCCGCCATTCCTGACCTTATCCACCCATTATTTCATTCTCAAGATCAATTTTACTTGGTCAAGAGTAATCACTACATTGAAATTAAGAGTATGTGCATATTTGCTGTGTTTACCTATTTTAATTTACTATGTACGTTCAATGTTTTTTAAACATTTTATTGAATATTTTCCATCTGTGATCAGAAATAAAATTGGCCTGCAGTATTCTTTCGCTGTACCGTCCTTGGCCTACTTTGGTGTCAAGAAGACACTGTGCACAGCACTGTCTGCCCCTGAGGCTCCCTCACCCCCTGCTGGTTATAACGTTCTTCCCCCGCCACTCTCTTCCTTCTCTGCTCCCCTCCTCCAAGAAGAGCAGCGATTCACAATTTTTATTATAGGTTTATTTACTAGTATTTGGTTTATGTAGGTTCTCAATTTATTCTTCAGCTAATTTCAAAATTGTCCTCTTTAATCCAGATTTTAAAATTTTATTATCATGAAATTGCTCATTATATTATGATTTTTAAAAATTCTACTATGACTTTAAAATTTTTCTTTTTAAAATTTTATTACTTATTATTATTTCTTTTACTTTACAATATTGTATTGGTTTTGCAATACATCAACATGAATCCATCATGGGTGTACACGTGTTCCCAATCCTGAACCCCCCTCCCACTTCCCTCCCCATCCCTCTTTATTTGGTCAGTTTTGATAGAGCTTCTTCAATTTGATTAATTTTTCTTTTACCTTGATGATTTTCTTTCTTTTTATTTGGTGTACTTTGTTCTTTTCTCTAGGTCATTTTGCTATTTACTTAACTCATTTACTTTCCATTACCCCTGTCATTGTTAAAAATCAAATTAAAAAATTAAATTAAAAATCTGTGCATTTAAAAAATTACAATAAATATTTTAGCCTTATTCCCACAAGTACTACTGATATTAGTTTGTTTACACAAGTGCTGATATTAGTTTGTTTGACATTAATTTCAAATACTTCATAATGTTCACTGTGGTGTCATTAGGTCATGAATCATATATAAGACTATCTTCTTTTAGCATCTGATTGTTTTTCAAATATAAGGTGTGTTTGCTCATATTATGGTTTCTAATTTAATTGCATTATGTTTAGAGCAAGTAGTTTTATCACATTACTCTTTAAAATTTTTGTGGTTGATTTTTGAAAACATTTTTTCTGTGCTTTACAATGTTTTATTCAATATTTATTGATACATTATTATGTTACTAATATATTTGTCATTGTGTTGCTCATATCATCTACAGTCTCATTTTTGTGTTGGCTTAATGACTTGTCTCTAAACAATAAATTGAAACCTACCACTGTAGATTTGTCAGTCTCTCCTTTGGATTTTATAGAATGTAATGCTTTATGCTGTAAGGAGCATATTAGCTTATGCTGATGGCATGTTCCAGGTTGAACATATTTGTAATCCTATGTAGTGTTTCTTATCGCCCTTTTTATGCATTTTGTCTTTACTAAAGTTATTTGCTGAGGCAGAGAAGGGGCTCAACACTCTTTATCCTAAGGAAATAATTTCTTTCAGTTATTCAAATAAAGGATTTAAAAGGTTATTTTTAATCCTCAACAACTAATTAGACTTACAAAATAATTCTGCCTGTTTATCCATTTGCTATTATTGCTCATTCCCTGTACCTGCCCTCTGTTACTTTTTTCTCGAATATACAGTCTAGCAACACGTCACGTGTGATAAAAGGTCAAGCTTTTGTGTACCTGATACTATGGTATTCTATAGTGACTCACTTTTTACCTGGACCTGAAGGTTTACGCGGAAGTTCTTTTTTGATCCTGACGGGCTATACCTGACCCCCTTCTCGTGTGATTGCTGCTGCTGAGGAACTGCCTGGGCCTGATCCTTGTTCCTTTGGAGACGTTTTAGCTCAGAATATGAAAATCTCTTGACCATGGAACTGACAGTTTACTCATGTCTGGGTCTGTAAGGTTTTCTTTCTAAGGGATTAGATCTGATAGACTGCCTGAAGAACTATGGACAGAGGTTCGTAGCATTGTACAGGAGGCAGTGATCAAAATCATCCCCAAGAAGAACAAATACAAAAAGGCAAAATGGCTGGCTGAGGAGGCCTTACAAATAGCCATGAAAAGAAGAGAAGCTAAAGGCAAAGAAAAAAGGAAAGATATACCCATCTGAATGCAGAGTTCCAAAGAATAGAAAGGAGATATAAGAAAGCCTTCCTAAGTGATCAATGCAAAGAAATAGAGGAAAACAATACAGTGGGAAAGACTAGAGACCTCTTCAAGAAAATTAGAGATACCAAGGGAACATGTCATGCAAAGATGGGCACAATAAAGGACAGAAATGGTATGGACCCAACAGAAGCAGAAGGTATTAAGAAGAGGTAGTAAGGATACACAGAACTATACAAAAAAGATCTTTATGACCCAGATAACCATGATGGTGTGATCACTCACCTAGAGCCAGATATCCTGGAGCACAAAGACAAGTAGGCCTTAGGAAGCATCACTAACAAAGCCAGTGGAGGTGACGGAATTCCAGCTGAGGTATTTCAAATCCTAAAAGATGATGCTATAAAGTGCTGCACTCATGCCAGCAAATTTGGAAACACTCAACAGTGGCCACAGGACTGGAAAAGGTCAGTTTTCATTCCAATCCCAAAGAAAGGCAATGCCAAAGAATGTTCACACTATCGCACAATTGCACTGATCTCACATGCTAGTAAAGTAATGCTCAAGACTCTCCAAGAAAGGCTTCAGCAATACATAAACTGAGAACTTCCAGATGTTCAAACTGGATTTAGAAAAGGCAGAAGAATCAGAGATCAAATTGACAACATCTCTTGGATCATAAAAAAGCAAGAGAGTTCCAGAACATCTCCTTCTGCTTCATTCTACTCCAAAGTCTTTGACTGTGTGGATCACAACAAACTGGAAAATTCTTCAAGAGATGGGAATACCAGACCACCTTATCTGCTCCTGAGAATTCTGTATGCAGGTCAAGAAGCAACAGTTAGAACTGGACATGGAACAACAGACTGGTTGCAAACTGGGTAAGGAGTATATCAAGGCTGTATATTGTCACCCTGGTTATTTAACTTATATGCAGAGTACATCATGAGAAACGCTGGGCTGGATGAAGCACAAGCTGGAATCAAGATTGCCAGGAGAAATATCAATAACTTCAGATATGCAGATGACACCACCCTTATGGCAGAAAGTGAAGGGGAACTAAAGAGCCTCCTGATGAAAGTGAAAGAGGAGAGTGAAAAAGCTGGCTTAAAACTCAGCATTCAAAAAATGAAGATGCTGGCATCTAGTCTGATCACTTCATGGCAAATAGATGGGGACACAATGGAAACAGTGAAAGACTTTTATTTTCTTGGGCTCCAAAATCACTGCAGATGGTAACTGCAGCCATGAGATTAAAAGATGCTTGCTCCTTGGATGAAAAGTTATGACAAACCTGGGCAGTATATTAAAAAGCAAAGAGATTGCTTTATTGACAAAGGTCCATATAGTCAAAGCTATGGTTTTTACAGTATTCATGTATGGATTGGAGAAGGCAATGGCATCCCACTACAGTACTCTTGCCTGGAAAATCCCTGGTGGACTGCAGTCTATGGGGTCACTAAGAGTCGGACACGACTGAGCGACTTCACTTTCACTTTTCACTTTCATGCATTGGAGAAGGAAACGGCAACCCACTCCAGTGTTCTTGCCTGGAGAATCCCAGGGACGGGGGAGCCTGGTGGGCTGCCATCCATGGGGTCGCATAGAGTTGGACACGACTGAAGCGACTTAGCAGCAGCAGCAGCAGCAGCATGTATGGATGAGAGCATTGAACCATAAAGAAAACTAAGTGCTGAAGAATTGATGCTTTTGAACTGTGATGTTGGAGAAGACTCTTGACAGTCCCTTGGGCTGCAAGGAGCTCAAATCAGTCCATCCTAAAGGAAAACAGTCCTGAATATTCATTGGAAGGGCTGATGCTGAAGCTCCAATACTTTGGCCACCCCTCAGAAAAGACCCTGATGATGGGAAGGATTGAAGGCAGGAGGAGAAGGGGATGACAGAGGATGAGATGGTTGGATGGCATCACTGACTCAATGGACATGAGTTTGACAAAGCTCCAGGACTTGGTGATGGACAGGGAAGCCTGGCGTGCTGCAGTCTATGAGGTCGCAGAGTGGGACGCGACTGAGCGACTGAAGTGAACACGTAAACTTTGCTGTCATGACTGGCTGAGGGCATGCGTCAGCAGTGCCCACCGCACTCACACTGCTCTGGGCTAGCACCGCCCTTCAGCTGGCAAGACTGACACCGTCCCCAGTAAGCACTCACTCCCAGCCCCTCGGGCCACTCTCTGTGAGTCTGTGTGTCCCAGGTCTCTGCTGGAGGCAGTATCCCGTTATGGCCGTTCTGTTCGAACAGGCTCACCTCACTGGGCAAAACGTCCTCAGCATCCACCCATGTGACAGCACGTGCAGGGACCCTTTCCCTTCAAACCTGAACTGAGCTCAAGCGCTCCCTTGAACTGTGCTCTGCTGCATTGACTTACACAGCTGAATGTGTTTACTTTCATAACTTCTTCTGGAAAACTCCACCCTCCCAAGGTGTTCCTGGGCTCCAGCAGGAGGGACGGGCGGAAGTGTCTCATGAGGCCAGAAGCACAGCAGGTGCTCAACAGAGACGTTTTAATAAACTCACTTAAGTCTCCTGGAAATCTAAAAATTAGAGCAAGGCTAGAGGCAGGACTCTCTCGGGAGCAGATTCTTATTCACATAAGCAGGGTGAAGGTCGGAAGCCCCTGAGGCTGCGTGAAGAGAGCACAGTCTGCAGCCACTCCTGTGCGTCCTCCCCGGGTGCCGGTCACCCTCCCCTCGCGGAGTCACTCCAGGGATGAGGCGCTTATGGGCCGCCTCTGAGCACTGACCTCAGGAAAGTATGAGAAGGGAGCACCTTGGGCTGACTGCTTCCTTAACGTGAGCGTGGAAGCACTCAGCTGTGTTTTACTGAACTCACCGAATCCTCTGTGTACAGTAAGAGTATACCACTTCTCATTGCTGCTTGCTCACTTCAGGCCACATGAAGACTATTTCTGCTCTCCTCAGGCTCACTCTGGGGTACAGTTGGGTACATGCAGGTGGTGCAGCCTCCTAAAGGAGATGAAGCTGCAGGAACCCCGTAAAGGACCAGGAGCGGCCCAAACAAGGGGCCTATTTCTCCTTTCCCTCCACCCAGGTTTTGGGGCACTTGTCTGGCACGTTTATAGAGACCAGGCTTCTACAGAGTGATCTCAACACACAGGCCCAGCTGCCCGGTCTTCAGCAGTTCTGACCAGTCAAGACTGCTAGTGAGCAGGGCTTGGGAGCCAGAGCCTGGGGGTGGGGGCGGGCAGAGGCAGGTCGAGCGGCTGGCGGTCAGACCCCAGGGCACAAGGTCAGCAGAGGTCAGTGAGCACATGGAGGGCTGCAGGGGCTGAGAGTGCAGGTCCACCCTGTCCTGAGTCAGTGCCTGTGGGGTGGCCCTCAGGATGGGCCCTAGGGCTCTGCACCATAGAAGCACCCACTCTTTTCCCATTCAGGATACCCGTCTCCACCTACTGAGAGGAGCTGAAAAAGAGGGGGATGGAAGCAGGATCAGCAAGAGTTTAGAGCCCACAAAACTGTTTACAGTAAGTCAGTAAATCTCTGCTGATCAAATTAAAAATATGTATCAACCCACTGCTGGAGGAGGGCATGGCAACCCACTCCAGTATTCTTGCCTGGAGAATCCCACGGACAGAAGAGCCTGGCGGGCTACAGTCCATGGGGCTGCAAAGAGTCAGACAGACTGAGGCCACTTAGCACGTACGCATCACCAACTGACCTGCCCCTCTGTGTCAGAGGTTGATGTTTACCTATCCATTCATTCTTCTGAAAACAGATTTTCCCTTAAAATACAGACAGGAGTCTATATTGTTGGGGTCATCTAAGTGTTTCAGGAAACCCATGCTGCTTCCGCCCAGGTGTCATCCAGCCCCCACCCGCCTCCTCCTGGGAGACCTGATACTATCCGGATCATCCACCTGCCTATGGAAACCCTCTCAAGTCCAGGCTGGAACAAGACTTCGGGGTTTCTCATCTTCATCGTGTGTTGAGCTGACGTGATCAGCAAACAAGACAGTCCTCGCTGTGGGGACAAAGCAAATGCTGTAAATCAAGGAAGCAAAAACTCAGAATTCAAAATCTTTGAGTTTATAATAATACTCAAAAAAGAGAAAGAGAAAAGAAAGGAAGAGTCTTGATAGCTAGAGGCTAAGAAATCTGGAAGGATTGGTCCCGTTAGAACATCACCATTTACAAAGCCAGCACCATGACTGCATCACACAAGGGTCTGGGTGAAGTTTGCTGGCCAACAAGTTACTTATGCAGAGCTGAGCTGTCACCCGACCCAGCAGGCTGTCTACTGATGGGAACGGGGGTTGTCACGACCGAGTGCCATGACTCAGCATCACTGAGAGTGAAGACACCCGCCACCCTGTGCCTCACCATGTGAAGTGACCTGAAAGACACAGGGCCCCTGAGATGAATTCCTGCCAAAATGGTTTAGCCTGAGTCCAATCCAGATATGACTTTCTGTGTGGAGAAAAGAGGCAGAAGGAGCAAACTATAGACCTGCTTGGACTCTGTCAAGAGACACCATGTTTAAAGACACAGAAGTGATAAAATAACAAAAGGTCAGCGCATGAAACTTGACTGAGTCCTGATTTGGAAAATTAAGTAAACGTTGCAAAGGCTATGAAAGTTGAAAAAGTCATAAAAGACGTTCTTGAAAGAACTAGAGAAGTTGCACTGGGGACAGAACATTATAGGATATTATGGAATGATTGCTAATTAACCGAACACGAGAATCTTAGCCATTTTCATACATCTTCCCCGACTGCCGTGGTGCCACGCCCCGTCAGTGCTCTTGCCAGCAGCTCGGCTCAGACACATGCTGAGCCCATGTGTGCCACCGCCCTCCTGGGGGCCCTTGAGACCCCGGGGCCCCCACTTCGCTCTCCTGGAAGATCCTGCTCATCTTAGCTGGCTCTGCCTCTTCTTTCCCCACGGTGACCCTGGACCGTGGGCATCGGTACGATCACCCCCTAGGCTGGTTCTAACCAGTTCCTTAAACTTTCTCCATTCTTGGCGACTTTGGACTCTTTCCGCCAGTCCTTGGCAGGTGAATTTACCTAATTCATTACAAGTTGCTTCCTTCAGGAAACCTCCCCTGACTTCTCAGCACTGGCTGGATAGCCTCCTGGTGTGCCCCCAGCACCCTGCACATCCCTGAGGGTGTATTTATCCCTGTGCTGCAGCTGGACCTGCACTGGATGATAGATTCCAAGGTGCAGACACCCCGTCAGCACCAGCTCCTTCTAGGCCATCAGTGAACACAAGTCAGGGGACGCAGGTGGCTAGCCTGCCCCTGAGGGCACCCCCTCATTCCAGCTTCCTGGCCAGCCGCCCCTTGTGGTTTGCTCAGCTCCTGTGACAAGGGCTTCACTGTGTCCACAGGGGCCCATTCTCTTTCCTCATCCATGTGTCTACCTTCCGATCACGTGAACTCTGCACCACCTGACTTCTAGAAGACCTCACCCCCGAGCATGTCTGATACCTGAAGACAGTTCCAGGCGAGCTCCCCTGTCCTGGGTGTTTCCTCGCTGGACAGTGAGGCGTGCCCTCCCTCTGTTCTGGTGGCAGCTCTGCTGTGTCTACCCATGTGGGGCAGAGCCACTCTCTGGGACACCTTCCAGGCTGGCAGATGGATGGTCAGGCGATCAGAGTCACCCCCCCCCCCCGGGATATCCACTCCACCACTACCACCTGCTCTCCCTTTTTGTAAAGAAAGCTGTTTTCAAATAGCCCTCTGCTTTCATGGACTCAAGATCCAGGGGTGTGTTACATCTATAAACACAGAAATGCAGGTGCGCGACATTGTGTGATCTGAGTAACTCCAAGCTCCATCACAGAATCCTGGCTTTTCTTTCTAAATATTCACAGGCTGAGTCTCAGAATCAGGCTATACAGCTCTGCTGTGGTGAACGCCAGTCTCGCTGGATTACACCTGATCGTTAGAACCTACTCCTTTCCTGACTGAGAACCAGACAGTATTTTCCACCCCAGTCTTCCGGCATCTCTTTTGCTTTCTCTAACTCCTCCTGCCAGTGTGTCAGTGGCCAGCATGTCAGTGACTAGACCTGCAAGCTCCTCAGCCCCTGGCAAGGATTCATCTGCAAATTTAAACTCATTTAGAGCAATTATGCTGTCAGACCACCTCCTGGCCTATCTCAGACCTCAGCTTCCTCCACAAACATGTGTTCCCCTCTTCATGTCAGTGGATCTCTCTCCTCGGCAGAGCCTGGATCTGCGGGCGGCCTGGGGGGGTCTTCTTTCTCTGAGGCTCACACCCTGCTAGGGGCTCTGGTCCCATTGACTAAGCTTCACCTGCCTGATTCCCCATGACCCAGTCCCCTCTGGTCTCCGCCTCAGGTTTGTGGGGCAGTTCGGGTATGCAAGCCCAGCCCTGGACAGTCCCTCCTGGAGCCTGGGGTGGGCAGGGCAGTGGAGCTGACTGAGGACAGTGAGCCAGTACCGTGGGCACCCCTACGATCACCCCCTAGGCTTAGCTTCCCTGGGAGCCTGACCATGAACCCTAGGAAAGGACACAAGGCAAGCAGAAGAGCCACGTTCAATCACACGCTAGCTGAGAGGCAGATTCGGAGTGAGAGTGCAGTGCCCTCTCACTCGAGTCTATGCAGGGCAGGGCTCCAGAGGGGAGAGCCCCCCCCCCCAGCCCACCCACAGCTGAGCAGCACCCCTGGGCCTGGCAGCCTCAGTGCACATTGGTTCCAGCAGTGTCGGAGCAGCTGAGCTTAGGCTGCTGGAGCCAGAGCAGGTGTGTCTCTCTGCCCCAGTGGCCAGGTGTCACTGAGAATCACCCAAACACCATCAGCTCCACTAGGCCCCAGCCTTGCTGTCTGTAAATGGGGGCAGGATCCTGGTCACTGTGGAGTGTTCTGAGGACTCAAGGGGCTAACGGACACACCCAGCCCTCAGTGCCTGGCACACATTAGATAAACATCAGCTATCACGATCCCTGACATGCCACACTTCACTTTTATCATTTACACTAAAGCCATATGCCTGCTTCTTGATCACCATTCATTGCTTTTTGCAACCTTCGGTCTCTTCCACATATGGAGATGGAATTTTCACCACAGTCCCAACATTAATAAAATATCTGAAGCTCTCCCCTTCCCCAAAGGGGCATCATGGCGTTGTGGCTGATCAAGCTCTGGCGTAAACGCATCCTCTCTTAGAGCTCTGCAGGCCGAGACTTCCCCGCTGTGGGGGCTACTCAGGTGTCATTATTATGGGGGCTTCTGTTTTGATGTTAATGGGTGAACTGCAGTCAAAACTTTATTCAAAACACAGCTGGTTGATGCTAACGGATACATGATATACAGGTATGTTTTCCTGTTTAAAAAGCCCTGGATGCAAAATTCAAAGAGGAGTGTGTGGCAGCTGCATCCACAGATAAACATGGTTCCCACCACACAGCATAAAGGATCTGGGTGTTAGCATCTTTCAGGGAAAAAACCAGGTGTCTTGTTTATGAACCAGAAACGCACATGTCTAGAGCACGTGCTTTGGAGAAGTTATTTTACCATTGTCCTTCTGTCTCCTCGAGTGTTTTGCTCTGAGTTGAGAAGGTTAGATGACAGTTGGCCTCATGCTCAGAAGGGAGCTTCTGCTTGGGAGGCATGCTCTCTTCCAGGGCAGACTCGGAGCAGCTACAGGAGCTACTCAAACCCCAGATGGAAGTTCCCTGAGGGCTCAGAGAGTCGGGCAGAGAAGAGAACACAGGATGGAGTGGCTGCAGCTGTGGGGAAGTCGTCCACAAGGTCCACCCCCCAACGATGGTGGGATCTTGGCTGAGGCAGATGCAGAGGGGAACAGAGAACCAGAGTGGCTGAGGC
>NW_024070191.1:1076012-1083908 GCF_014754425.2 Oryx dammah | reverse complement strand
GGCTGAGGCAGATGCAGAGGGGAACAGAGAACCAGAGTGGCTGAGGCCTGATGTCTGGGCAGCAGCAGCAGGCTGATTTGGTTGGAGGAAAGGGAGCTTTGGTGGAAGGAGGGTAGCTGGGATGGCAGATCTGGCCCTGGAGGATGGGTCTTGGCTCAGGGCGGAGGCACCTTGCTCAGCCTACACAGAGTACTTGACAGAGCCAGGATGTACTGCAGGCATCTTACAGGTCCCGGGGGACGGCGGTGAGCACGACATTGTAGTGCAGGACGTCTTATGCAGGGCGAACTTGAATGGGAAGAACTCCCAAGTGGGGAGATGGCTGAAGATGCTAACACAGTTGTTGAGTGGAGAGATTTTTAAATGTTCACAGAAATAGATATTTTTTCAAGTTCATTTACCTAAAACACTGTGAAAGGAGACTTAACTCATTGAATTTGAGGCTTAGGAGAGACAGGAGGGCGACACCACTGCAACCGAAAGTGAGCAGATGTGCACAGGTCAACCCATTTCCCAGACTGTTTAAAGACCTGAGGATATATCCTAAAATGTAACAGCTTTGGGTTGCAGACCATTCAAAATGAAGTCCTGTAATACTTTTAGAGTGTATCATTTAATAATATACTGAATACCTACTTCTTCACTGTTCAATGGTGCAGACTATTACATAATGGATTGTGGGTTTTTTTTGGTCAATGAAGATCAAGATCTTTGCAAGAGAATTCCAAGAAGGCTCCAGCCCCCGTGACAACACTGCCTGGTGGAGACTCGTGATTTCCTGATGGAGCAGGAGTCAGGACCTTCCTGCTAATGAAGTCATGGTGTTCTGGAGGGCAGAGGGTCCTTTGTCCCACGTTGAAGACTCGACAGGATACACACCCTAGTCCCCAAGCACGCACTACTTCAGGTCTTGTCTTCTGTTCTTTAGGATACGTGAACATGAGCTGCAGTTATGTTGTGAAAACACTACATCTCACAGGAGCCAAAGGTTCCTGGTGCTACAGCTTCTGTACTGCAAGCCTCTGAATTCTGCCATGAAGACGGGACAGTAATCAAATCCTTCAAATACATTAGGCACATTGATGTGGACAATGCTCAGTCTCCCTGAAATCATGCCAGGACCCTTGTGGTCTGCTTGGAGACCTCTGCCAAGCGAGGGATGGGGGCCTACCCTGGAGCTGATGGAGAGGAGACAGCAAGCCCATTGCCCCCCACCCCCCGCTCTAGCTCCTGGTTTCCTTGGAGTATTTTCAGCTCTAGTTTGCTTACTGCACTGACCTGGAAAAAGGTCATGTGAGCCTGGCTAGATGCCCTCTCACAATACTAACTCTCAGAGCAGAAAGATACCACAGACAGAAACGGTCTGGGCCTTCCTTGGTTTCCTCTGGCAGCATGAAGGTGGTAATAGCAACGTTTGCTCCGGGGTTTGGTAGGGTCATGTGGCAAGGCCCCTGCTGCAGGGGCATCTGCAGGTGCCAGGGGCCAGTGCCTCTGGTCCCCCAGCTCTGTCCGGACTCCTCTCCGTGGGGGAGCAGGGGTACCGCTCAGACACCCAAGTTTGGCAGCTCCAGGCCGGGCTTCCCACCAGGTCAGCCTGTGGCTGTGAACCGAAGCACCTTCTGTACGAATCTGAGAAGCATTCACACTAACAGGCTGCATGCAGAGGATGGGCTCAGGTTCACATTCTGAAACAAATGCCTGAAGTCAGATAGGAGGTGCGGGAGACGGGCTTGGGCGGGGGTTTAAGGAGACTTTCCTTCCGGGATGCCCAACCCAGACCCGCTGCTGCCTCGTTCCTTTTCATTTAATTTGCTTCCTGTAGATGCCTCGGCTGAATCGTCATGGTGTTTGTCTCTGTGGACATTCCCCAGACGGAGCTGGTGGGAGAGCCCACGGCTGCCACATCCCCCCTCCACCGGCTCCATGACCGTGTGGGTCATTTACAGAGCAAAACGGGAGATGCAGTGTCTGACTCTCCAGCCCCCATGAAGGCCAGACACAGCCATGACAAAGTGCAACAACCATACAAGTGTAAAGTACAGCACCACTGCGCAGGCAGTGAGACCTCATTGACATAAAAAAGCATGTATTAATTAATCTGTGACCAAAGAGGCAAGAATATACAATGGAGAAAAGACACTCTCTTCAATAAGTGCTGCTGGGAAAACTGGACAGACACGTCTAATTTCATTTAGAACTCTCTAACACCATACACAAAAATAAACTCAAAATGGATTAAAGAGCTAACTAGAAAACTCTTAGAGGAAAACATAGGCAGAACACTTTGACATAAATTGCAGCAATTTCTTTTTGGATCCACCTCCTAGAGTAATGAAAATAAAAACAGAATAAACAAATGGGACCTAATTAAACTTAAAAGCTTTTGCATGGCAAAGGAAACCATAAACAAATCGAAAAGACAGTCTAAAGAATGGAAGAAAATATTTGCAAATGAAGCAACTGACAAGGGATTAATCTCCAAAATATACAAACAGCATATGCAGCTCAATATAAAAAAAAACAAACAACCCAATTTAGAAAATGGGCTGAAGATGTAAATAGACATTTCTCTGAAGAAGACACAGAGATGGCCAAGAGGCACATGAAAAGATGCTCAACATTGCTAAATACTAGAGAAATGCACATCAAAACTACAATGAGTCATCACCTCACACCAGTCAGAATGGCCATCACAAGACAGTCTACAAACAATGAATCCTGGAGAGGGTGTGCAGAAGAGCATACCGTCCTACACTGATGCTGGGAATTAGTGCAGCCACTATGGAGGAAAGTAATGCACCCCAATGTTCCCAGCAGCACTGTTTACAATAGCCAAGACATGGAAGCAGCTTAAATGTCCATCAGCTGATGAATGGATAAAGATGCGGTGCATATACACACAATGCAGTATTACTCAGGCATAAAAAGAATGAAATGACGCCATGTGCAACAGCATGGATGCAACTAGAGATTATCATGCTGAGTGAAGTAAGTCAGAGAAACACAAATATCGTATGATATTGCTCATAAGTGGAATCTATTTTTTAAATGATGCAAATGAACTTATTTACAAAACAAAAACAGACTCCCATATTTTGAAAACAAATATGGTTATCAAAGGGGATATATGGGGAGGAGGGATAAATTAGGAGGTTGGGGTTCACACACACACACATTGCTATCGTCAACAAGAACCGACTGTACAGCACAGGGAACTGTACTCAATAGTCTGTAATAACCTGCACGGGTAAAGAATCTGAAAGAGAATGAAATCTGTGTATGTCTAACTGAAGCACTCTGCTGTGCACCTGAAGCTCACAAAACACCATAAATCAACTACACTTCAGTAAAATGTTTAAAAAGACCTAAAACTAAAAAATAAAATAAAAAATTACAAAGCACATATTAACTTAGAACTTCAAATGCTCGACTAATCATTGGAGATCAGTTTCCATGGAGATGTCAGGGTAAGAACCTAGTAAATGTCATATCAGGTCAAGTTAATAACCCTTGTGTCTTTGACACTGGTACTTTGATGTTCAAAGTAAGCATTTAGAATAATTTGAAAAGTATTAAACAGTCCCTCCAGCTTACATTATGAAATATCCGTTACATCTCTATCACCTAAAAACATCTCAGGCTCTTTTGAAGTTATTTTTATATTCACCCTTCATTACCTTTGCAGGAGTAACCAGCTCTAACACCTATCATACTTCCCCAATCCTTAGTTTAAAAACTTCACTTTCCATCATGAAATTATTATTTTAAACCATGAAAAAAAACAACAGAAAGCCAGGAGAGAATGAGAAATGAAAGTCCAGTATCATAAAGCCAATTTCTGGTTGCTTGGACTCAAGTCCCCAGATGGAAGATGAGATTCGGACAGACACAGGAAGGTAGGGAAGCTGTCTGTGTATGTATGGACACGCAGGCACAGCCACAGACTGGACACGGGGAGACAGTGACCAAGGCGCTTTCTACTTATCTCACAGGCTGTCTGCTGCCTTTAAATCAAGACGTGTTGAGGGCAGAAGCCACTGGACTGGAATGGATGGTGACCACGGGGCAGGGTCTGCTGGACTCTGCACTTCCCCTGCCAGGCGGAGCTCACTGTCCCTGACCACAGACACGCACCCATCCTGTCTCTGTTCTACACACCCGTCCACTTGTCTGTTCAGTCCAGTCTCCCAGCCGCATGTTTCTTCTGTCATCTTTATATTTTTGAAGTGCTATTAGTGAGAGGCTGACAGCAGAGGATGGAGCAGGACGCCAGGCACAAGGCGCCCTCACTGAGGAGCTGCCACAGGCCAGCGAGAGCACAGACGGCGAACAGAGCACGCCCTCCGTGGGGAGGACTCCGAGGAGCACTGCAGTGACAGGGGGTGGGGGTGGGGGCGGGCTGCCGCCTGCTGGGGAGAACGGGCCGGGGGGTGGGGGGTGGCGCCGCAGAGGAGGGGTCCTGGAGCCGGTGTTCCGGGTCTTCCAGGCTGTTGGGGAAGAGGGGATTCAGGGAAATGAAACCGACTGACGCTGTGGTGTGTGTTCAGGAAGTGGCACGTGGCCCCAGGTGCTGGGAATGTGGGGACAGGA
Source organism: Oryx dammah (assembly GCF_014754425.2). Lineage (NCBI taxonomy): Eukaryota > Metazoa > Chordata > Mammalia > Artiodactyla > Bovidae > Oryx > Oryx dammah. The sequence goes on along the minus strand of NW_024070191.1, from coordinate 1,079,318 downwards.
AGGGTGTACCTGAGTCAGGGTCGGGGTAACAGCTGATAATCCCCGTAAGCTCATCAAGCCTGTACTGTGTGCCAGGAACAAAGCCAAGTGAGCAGTGATTCCATGTGGGAACGTGGGACTCTTCCCACGTGATATTCCTAAGGAGCCCTGTTAGCGCCACTCTGCGGATTAGAGCCCCAGGCAAAGAGCAGGGCTTCACAGGCCAGAGACTGTGGAGGACACTGTGTACCCCCACCCCGCCTACAGGTCAGGAAGGCACTTAGCGGATCTCCAAGCACTGAACTGGGAGATCAGATACCAGTACCAGTTAGGTAGCAGGTGTGTGGGAGGAAGGCAGCCTGAGGCCCGTGTGGTGGGTGGGATTCCAGAACTGCCGTGGGGCCTGCAAGCCCACAGGAGACGGGGGAGGAGGAGCGGGGAAAGGGGCAGGTGGAGAGGACAGCAGTTGGCTGGGAGGGCGCAGCCTGGAGGAGCCCTGACATGCTGCAACAGGTGGGTGTGGTGCTGGAGGAGGGGTCCCCGTGCTGGGGGAGGGGACCTGTGCTAAGGGAGGGGCTCCAAGGAGGACAGGAGTCAAGAGAGGATGCAGGAGAAGAGGCAAGAGGCGCAGACCTCTGGAGAGGTCTTGGGGGCTGGGAGGGAGGAGGATGCTGGGCGGGGGCCCTGGACATCCCGCCCACGCCCACAGCACCTGCTTTCCTTCAGAACCTCGCCTGGCTGTCTTGCTCTAGGAGCAGAGAGATCCTGGCGAGGCCGTGCACGCTGGGCAGGGGTGCCCAGATTTTCAGACAGATGGGGACACGGACACAGCTGGAGAAGCACAGCAGGGAGCCCCGAGGGCAGAGCCAATGGCAGGAGACAGGCTTCAGACTCAGGGAAGTGGTGCTCAGCTTTCTGCAAATTCAAGTTCCGAAACGTTCATGAAAATTAGTTTGGAAGCTACCTAAATGAAGGTAGAAACAGCATGGTGAGCTTTGAGCCACGTGGCATAGACACAGCAATGTCACAGGTGGTTCCAAGCAGGACCAGACAGAGCGCAGGGGTGGGCGGGCGGAGCTAGGACCGTGGGCGGAGCCGGGAGCTAGGCCCAGGCGGGTCCAACTCAGGCCAGGCATGCCCCGCCGTCACCGTCTGTCTTGCCCAGAGCCCACCGGCTTAGCCTCCCACTCTGCTTTACAAACTACACACGCCGGTTCAGGGAGGAAAGGGCAGCTCGGCTCAGTGAGTCAGAAATTGCGGCTCTGCTGTCAACCTGGGTTTCCAGGCCTCAGGGTGAGGCTCCTTTTGCTCTTCTGGTCCTATACTTATTAACACTAAAACTCCCTGCTTTCAACAGTACATTTTTTGTATGTTTTGATTATATGAAAGTCCGTTTTCTTTGAGTTACAATAGTATATAATTTAGCTGTTCATTGTACATGATTAAAACACATCAGTTCAGTTCAGTCGCTCAGTCTTGTCCAACTGTTTGCGACCCCACGAATCCCGGCAGCCAGGCCTCCCTGTCCATCACCAACTCCCTGAGTTCACACAAACTCATGTGCATCGAGTTGGTGATGCCATCCAGCCATCTCATCCTCTGTCGTCCCCTTCTCCTCCTGCCCCCAATCCCTCCCAGCATCAGAGTCTTTTCCAATGAGTCAACTCTTCACATGAGGTGACCAAAGTATTGGAGTTTCAGCTTCAGCATCAGTCCTTCCAATAAACACCCAGGACTGATCTCCTTTAAGATGGACTGGTTGAATCTCTTTGCAGTCCAAAGGACTTGCAAGAGTCTTCTCCAGAACCACAGTTCAAAAGCATCAATTCTTCGGCACTCAGCCTTCTTCACAGTCCAATTCTCACATCCATACATGACCACTGGAAAAACCACAGCCTTGACTAGGACAGACCTTTTTTGGCAAAGTAATATCTCTGCTTTTGAATATGCTATCTAGGTTGGTCATAACTTTCCTTCCAAGGAGTAAGCGTCTTTTAATTTCATGGCTGCAATCACCATCTGCAGCAATTTTGGAGCCCCCAAAAATAAAGTCTGACAAGTTTGAGCAAATATAAGCACTGATTTTCAAACTGAATAGCTAAAATTAATGATGAAGCAGAACAGTTAGCATAAGATGTGTTTCATTAAGAGACATGGGGCTGCAGGTCAACAGACCCAGGACGGAAGTTCAGTGGATGTGGGTGGTGTTTACTGTGGGGACGCCTGGCAAAATCTTTAATACACTGAAGCTTGGTCACTAAAGGCCAGAGAAATATCAGTTTAGCTGCTGAGTCAAATTGATTTACAAATACCATAGAATTATAACAAGGTAACTATTAAAATATCTTAGAATGACTGTTTTTACCTCTCCACTAGCACTCACTGTTCTCCCAGGGTAAGGCTGCTTTAGGGCGGTCAGACTGTCTGGGAGGAATGAAGAACAATGCCAGACTGGGGAAATCCCTGAATCAAACCCAGGGGACTGCCAGCCAGCAGCTCCAGCTGCACAGACGTGGGAGCGGGGCCTGGAACAGGGCATGCACAGCCATGGGCCCCCAGACAACAGGTCAGGACTGTCTCTGCCTGACCACTCTGATGTCACCACACACAGCCATGGCCCAGTCCTTGGGGCTGTCCTCCAGAACTTTCCTGGGAGCCCAGGACACCCCCACACCTCACTGATGACCCAGGATACCCCCACACCTCACTGATGACCCAGGACACCCCCACACCTCACTGATGACCCAGGACACCCCCACACACCTCACACACCTCACTGATGACCTAGGACACCTCCCACACCTCACTGATGATGCAGGACACCCCCACACCTCACTGATGACCCAGGACATCCCCCACACCTCACTGATGACTCAGAACAACTCCCACACCTCACTGATGACCCAGGACACCCCCACACCTCACTGATGACCCAGGACATCCCCCACACCTCACTGATGACCCAGAACAACTCCCACACCTCACTGATGACCCAGGACACCTCCCATACCTCACCGATGACCCAGGACAACTCCTACACCTCACTGATGACCTGGGACATGACCCAGGACACCCCCACACCTCACTGATGACCCAGGACATCCCCTACACCTCACTGATGACCTAGGACATGACCCAGGACATCCCCACACCTCACTGATGACCCAGGACAACTCCCACACCTCACTGATGACCCAGAACACCCCCATACCTCACTGATGACCCAGGACACAACTCAGGACACCCCCACACCCTACTGATGACCCAGGACACCTCCCATACCTCACTGATGACCCAGGACACCCCCACACCTCACTGATGACCCAG
>NW_024070191.1:1011871-1076002 GCF_014754425.2 Oryx dammah | reverse complement strand
CACACCTCACTGATGACCCAGGACACCCCCACACCTCACTGGTGACCTGAGTTCTTGACATGGCCAGGAGGACAGAGGGAAAGGACAGTCTTGAGTCAACAGTGTGCTTAGAGGCAAAGGGAAATCACCAGAAGCTCTTAAGCAGGGAGGACACAGGATGAATCTCAGGAGGAAAGAGAAATTGGAAAGTGGCATCAAGGGAAGCTGAGTGTGTGCTAGACCTGAGGCCACATCTGAAGAGCTTGGATCCTGGGGATGCTCCACCATGGCTCAGGAGGGAAGGTGATGTGAGAACTGGGCTGTGATAAGGACCAGTCTCTCCACGGGGTCCTCCTGGGGTTGGGGGGGCAGTGTCCGGCACGGTCTGGAGTCCAAGGGTGGTGCGAAACATCCTGCCAAGTGCAGGACAGCTCTTCCCCCACAAAGAACCGCCCAACTCACAACCCTAACAGCCTGACGGTGGGAACTGCTTGCTCCCTCAGTCTGCATCAGCCTCCTGCGACATTCTCAGGAGCCCAATGCCTTCCTGAAACCCTGGTTCCATATTTATAACAAAACCAGTCTGTTTGCATTTGGAGAACAGCTGTAGGAAACACATAGCATTTACTGGGGACTCCAACCCTTCCAACATGCACATGTGTGAGTTTGCAGGCCAAGTCCCCATGACTTGGAGCCCAGGGCCCTCACCGAGGCTGGTCCAGCACAGCCGCTGGGCCAGGAAGCTCTGGTCCAGGACGCCCTGCATCCCCAGAGCTGCACAGAAAACAGCCTTGTGCGCCAGTCCCTGGGGCTCTGCTGCTTCCACCCCACGGAAGGTCACAATTAAAATTCAAAGTTAATAGGAAAGTAGCCAGGCTATTTTTGGCAATTTCGGACAAGGACCATTTGCTCCACTCCACTGCAGCCTTTGCCAGGCAGTGAAGCACAGTGGGGTGACAGCACTCAGAGGGGCAGCCAAGGAGCATAGGGGTCAGCAAGGCAGGGCTGGACTCTGTTACAGAACCAGAACCAGGCTGACTTGGCCCCAAAGCTCTCCTGGCTGAGCAAGCTCGTGGGAAGACAGGACTCAGGTCACGGGCAGGCGCCATGGACCGGTGTCAGGCCGCCCCAGCCCCAGCTCCAAGCGGTGGGAAGCCGATCACCTCTGCGCCCCCTCCTCGCCTCTGGCACCAGTGTCTCCCTTTGAAGAGACGGGCGCTGGATTAGCTCTTCATGCCCTCAGGCCTGTGATCTGGGTTCTCCCAAAGGCTGTCACAGCACTGGAACAATCTTTCCCCCAGCTCCCAGGGTGACACTGCAATCCCCCTTGAAGGGGGACATGCAGTCGATGGAGGGATGGACAGACAGAGACTGGGGAAACCGGCCACACGGCCACCGTGCTGGCAAGCCAGGGTCACGTGCAAAGGTCAGCAGCCCAGAGGAAGGCCTTCACTTCCGCCTAGAGAATGAGACTCCGCTCTCTCTGATGCTTGCTCCTTGAATACCAGAGTAAAACGAGGACAGGAAAATGCCCCGGCGAACTTGCCCAGATGCCTCTCAAGGCTCACTCTCTCTCCTCTGGACTCTGGACACACTAACCTGGCTGCACGCTCAGAGCAGTGGCTTGGGTCCCGGGGACAAACCCTGGCACCCCCTTGTCTGTGAGCCCTCACGTGGGGCAGCCCACGTGTCACCTCTCACCCCTCCTAACGTCCCCACTTGTTCCCACCTGGGGACTCGAGACGGAGTTAGCCTCCTGCCCTGGAGTCAAGCTCTGGTCCGTGCTCCCTGTGGTCCCCTCTGTGCCCCAGAGCTTCGAGCTGCTTCCACTGCTGGACTCTGAAACTCAGAGCACACAGCCTTGGGGGCCAGTCCACTCCCAGTCCCCGCCGTGACCCTTAGGCCCTACCATCCCTGCAGTTTCTCACTCTCCCGGACGTCCTGTCCTGACAGCCTTTCCTGCCCAGGAACATCTCCTGACTGTGTGCTTCCAACTTGTTTCTGATGTCGAGTTTATATGGATCCCAGGAAGCTGCTCCAAAGAACCCCGCTTTGGAGTAACTGGTGCCCCCGAATCTTGCAAAACACGTCCCGCCAGCCCCCTCCCTGGGGCCCAGCTGTCTGCCACCCACCTTCTGGGTTTCGCTTAACTCTGTTCCTGGACGATCTCTGCCTGGTGACTTCCGAGGACGGTGACGCCAGCGATACCGTCCCACATGGAGCAAGGCTGCTTGCTGTTATTACGGGCTCAGTCTAATGGCTGTAGGTGTGAATGACGGCGTCAGGACGGACGGGCTTAGACCCCCTCTCTGCGTTCTCAGGCAGAACCTTAGCCCAGCACCAAGTCCTGCCCAGCACAGCCACACGGGAGCCCTCCGGTGTGGCCCCCTGTGGTAGATGGGAGACGAAAGAGTGAAGCATCCTCAGGGTAGGTCAGGGCCACGCAGAAGAGGAGCGAGAGGTTGGACAGAACTCTCTGTGACTGCACGCAGGGTGCACGGGTCTCAGGGGTGGGGGTGGGGGCGGGGGTGCAGAAGCGGCCCTGGACATGACCCCCACACAAAGGTCACACTGCTTTATTTAAAGCCTCCACAAAAGTGGAACCATTTTCCCCAGCAAAAGAGGCAGGAAGAAAAAGACAGGATTACTTTAATAAATAGATAAAAGAGGTTATGTGTGAGTTTGATGAAGCAAAGTGGATTCCCTGTGGGTGACAGCATTTTCTTTTCCGAATCGCCTAAAACCTTCCCTAGTTTTCAGGATAGTCTGCCCTCTGCTCGCCGCTTCGCCCATCTCCAGGACATCTTGGCCCACCAGGTCCCTGCCCTGTCTCGTGCAGCAGCGAGTGTGGACGCGGCTCCCCCCGCCCAGGGCCGTGTCCTCCCTGAGGCCCTTCACTCTCCCCTCTCTGCCCTTCAGAACTGGCTCCTCGTCTCCTCCAGGGCCAGCCCTGCTCCTGGTCCACATCCCATGGGGCCAAGGCATTTCTGCCCACATGAAAGGTTTCCTTCTGCGTGTCTAAGTCCTGCACCCGCCACAGGGCTCAGGACAAGTCAGTGCAGAAGGCAGAGCCGGAGGGGCAGAGCATCTGTGGTGTGCGGTTTCCGCTTCTAGCAGTGACTGTGCTGAGTGGCTGCAGTAGTTGAATGAATAGACACTTTTTTTAAAGTTATTGTTGCCTTTTCCTGGCTCAACCCCACTGACATGGCAAAATGATTCCTGAAAAAAAAAATGCCCTCCAGAGGTTTTACCTAGACTGTCCACTCCTGGCCAGATAGAGAGGTGTGGCTGTGAGAAACTGCCCACAAAACCATCTACTGTCTCTACTTTTTAAATAGGGGAAGGATATTTCTCTAAATGTACTGCTCACATGAATTCTGTGCAAGAGATTTCTCCCTCCCCGAGAGTCTGGAGAGCTGGCATGAGCTGGCTCTGCGGTCGGGGCCACGGGGCTCCTCATTTGTGCCCTAACGGCCTGGATGCTCAGGATCAATTTATTTCGGGTCATAGAAGATGTCTTCACAAATACACACCTGAAATGCTGACGTAATGCATTCTGACTGGGCTCTTTTATGAACTGATCCCGCTCAAGTCAGAGTATATGCCTGCCATGCATGTGAACGGCCTCCTGAATGATGAGACCCCTCTTCTCCTGACCTCCATGTGTTTCATCACTAACCGAGGTTCTGAGTCTCAGCACAGGCTGTGTGAGTCCTCCTGCATGAACATACTACATCTAAAGACAGGAGAGTGAGAGAAAATGACCTTCTGTCTCCAGAACCTCCTGCCAAAGGCATCCGCAGCTAATGGGCCCTGTCATCCATGAAGAATAAATAGATTTATTAGTTTACTCAGCTGGAAAATGCTTGCTGGGAACTGCCAGTGGTCATCTGGCCAGGAATTTAATTCATATTTCCTGTCACCATGAAGCTAATATGGGCTGCGATGTGGCTATTCAAATACTGTGATATTTTCACGCCCTTAAAGCAAGAGAACCCAAAAACACAGAGGCTCAGGGGGCAGAGGTCTTGGGGGAAGTGAAACAGTGGTGAGAGTTAGCCATTCATTAAAGAGTGGATGCAGTTCCTAAAAAATGAGATGCAAGCAGGAACGCAAGTCTCCTCTGACTGGGACCTTCCTGACTGTTCTCGTCACTAGGCTGTTTCTCTCTTTGAGTTGGTCGGTCACCCCTTGAATCTGTGGACACAGGGTGTCCACGTCAGACGCCGTCCTGCATGGGTCTTTTGCTGGACAATCTGAGTCTATTTGAGATCAATCTGAGTCTAAGATCATTTTATCTTTGACTGTTGCTTTTCTTTTTATGTTTTATAGCATCCAGCACAAAAAGAGGTAGAGGCAGTACTAATTTTTTAAGCACTTTTTCCATATTTGAGAATTTTAAATACTTTATTCTCTCTACTACTCGGAAAGTACATCATTATTCTTTAAAAAGATAAAAGAGCCTATTTTTCTATTGCAGAATTAATGATCATAGGTGATAAAATAATTCTAAATTGGCTGAAATATATAAAGGAGATTATCACTATAACTTTCCCATGCAAATATGGCACTGATCACGTTCTGATGAATATCTTTCTTCCAATATTTTCTATGTACACATAGATGCTTAGACTTACGTTCTACAAAAGTAAGGTGATGTTGCTTATGCTATTTTTCAGCCTAATTAACATAAGGTTGTATATAATTTCTCTCTATTGGAGCCTATCTTTCCTCACACATACTCATCATACACATGACTTTAAGTGTCCACTGAACTCTACGTACTGGATGGACTAAAACTTATGTAACCTGTTCTCTTTGATGGAACATTCACCATGGCTTCTAATTTCTTGCTGTTACAAAAATAATGTTTCTGCACATATGTCTAAGAGTATTAGTTTGGCATTTTTCAAGATTCCATAAATATCCAGTGAAAGCTTTCTGCTTTTTTTTTTTTACTATTCTAGGTGCTGGGGTTCAGAGGTGAACAAGGAGTTTACATTTTATATCTCTTTAACATAAATCTGCAGAAGTAGAATTCCTATCTCAAGGGTTATGCTTATTTTAAACTGCCACACTGAACATAAGAAATGATTAATGTATGTACATATATTACATGTACACATCAAACATACATTAAACCAGTAAGAGATTGCTTGCTGCAGCATCAGCTGGGCTCACGAGAGGTCCCCGGGGGGCTGGTCCCTGGAGGAAGGTAGGCTTCACCCACGGAGGGTCTGAAGGAGGGAGACCCCGTATCAGGTGGTCCTGTCACAGCTTCCGTACAGCCCTGTCCTAGCAGGAGCGCCATCTCCTTCTAAGTGCTATGATCCGCCACCCGCCTCTCCCCCGAGACAAGCAGTTGCATTCTTTTCTCTGTATCTCGAAGGCCTGGAAGGCCTGGTCACTAATAAGACAGTCATTAGTGCCCGCAAGGGTCTGCAGGACATACAGTCCTGCTACGACTGCCTTGAGGTGGGATGTCCTGGGCTGTCCCAGGACTGCGGTGTCCTTCAGCTTCCTGGTGACGCTTTGAGAGGGACATAAAGCATAGACCCAGGACTTGGGAGGTCTGGCTCGACACTGATACCCAAGAGCCTGATTTCCGGAACACAGCAAGGAGGCTCATGGCGTGAGGAGACGGCCCTGGTGCCGCCTCAGGCTCGGGTCCTCGGGCAGCGAGTAAACCTGTGCCTCAAGGAGGCTGCCCCCACTCCCAGTGCCGGCACCCAGGGCCCCACGGGGGCGCCACACTGTCCCTCTGCTAAGTGGTGTCCATCCTTAAAGTGAGCTATTAAATTAGATAACAACGTTTTGCAGTGGTTTCAACAATCTATTCATTGCTTTCATGACATAATGTCTTGATAACACAAAAGTAGAGCTGCTGAAGCTAAACGAGATGAATAACTATAGGATCATAAGCACTTAGAGGTGAACTGAGTTCAGACCTCTGAACCCAGTCGATGCAAATGCTCCGGTGGGTGTTACAGGATGGAGGGAAGCTTAATTTTCAGAGCTGCGGTCACGCACAGCAGGAACGGATGCCTCCCAGATGTCCTTCTGAAGTAAACTGGAGCAAACAGAGATCTTCAAGATCCCCACTGTTTTCAAAATGACTCTTATAACCTTTTGCTCAGTTGTCCTGGAAAGGATGAAAAACTGGCCCAGAACACGAGGTGACCTCCTGATTAGGGGGTGTGGCACTGCCTTGGTTACTGACGTGCAGACATGCACACAGGCCGGGGAGGTGGCGGGGCCGTCCCGGGGTTTTGACGAAGGGGCTGTGCTGGGGAGGCTCAGCCTGGCCTCGGGGTCTCCCCAGTCATTCCCACCTCAGGTCCTATCCTGCTGTGTCAGGCTGTGATGAGGGGACGTAACTGACCACTGGAATGACTCTCCAAACACAGGATAACCGTACACTCTGCACAGCAATTTACCTGTTATTTAAAACAATCTCTGTGCAGCTGCTCTACTGAATACGTGTGACCATCCCAGAGGCTGTGATGGGTTCCGGCCAGGCTGCAGACTGGACACGCCGTCCTTACTCCAGAAGGCCGAGGAAGCAGGCACGGTCCTGACGCCTCCACGGGCACTACCCCCTCACGACACCCCCACCGCCTGCAGCTCATCCGAATCTAATCACCCCACGCCTCCTCCTAACACCGTCACAGTGTGTCCCGCCTCACTGTGATCATTTTAAGAGGACACGTGCATTCAGTCTACAACAAATAACATCGCCCAACATTGATGAGACCTGCGTCTGCATCAAGGGTGCACGCTCTCGTGGGCAGAAGTCTCTGCACACAGGTCATGCCCGGCCCTGACTCTGGTCTGCACTGACAGGGCCCTACCAGCCCCCAGGCAGCAGGCGCCTTCCCCGAGGGTGGGGGCCTGGGGTCCATGCCGCACGTGCTGCCAGTTCACACCACACTCCCGGGCCCAGCAGAAGTCCACCAGCCGGCCCTGCCGGCACAGCCTTCACTACCACACCCTTGTCTGTGGGATAAACCGGCCCCTGGTGGACCAGTCCAACAGGGGTAAATGGAAATGCTGAAACAGCCAGGCCACTTATCATCCTCAGAGCTGTGCCTGCGCCCTGTATGCAGACCACCCCCAGTTCAGGCACACCACGATGGGGTCACCTGCAATGGCTCAGGGTCCCCGCAATGGCTCAGGGTCCCAGACCTCCAGGAGTAGCAAAGACAAACCCCGTGTGGTCCTATAGGATGATTAAACTATGAGCTACGCTGATTCTGCACATACCAGCACCTAAGCTAACCCGTGCTCCTTCACTGAAACACGGAATAGCACGCCCAGAACAGCATGGGTGAGTGTTTAAATGACACTTCCACGGGGCCAGGCTCAAGAGTGAAATCAAGAAATCCTCACACTGGGATAAATGCTGCTGTGGTTGCTTCTAACTTCTCGTTTGCTTGGGAAAGTGCACTGCCGCCATTGCAATACAGTAAACAAGAAACAGGTCATAAATCATAACAAACGCACCCTGATCCACACCTCGCTCAGTCTCCCTGGCCCCGCCACCCAGTTACTGCAGAACTCAGACCATCAGCTCTGAGTGGAGAGCTCTGGGTCTGAAAACAAGCTCTCCATGAAACTGCCTAGTTTTTCTGTCCCTTCTGTGCTTCTCTGCTCCTGGTGTGTGGTGGGCAGAGCTCGGGCAGCTCCTATGTCCTGTGAGGGGTGGCCCCACTGCAAAGGCCCTGCGCCCATGTGTCCATGCGCTGGGAAGCTTCTTGATGGGAGCCGGGCACGTCTACCTGCCCTCACCCTGAGAGGGAGAGCGGGCAAGGGGTCTGCTCACCTGCGGAGTAGGCCCCCAGCAAACATAGCAGTCAGGCCCCCCACCTAGTTCCCTCTGCCCAGAGCTCCCCTTTGGAAAATTCACCCTCAACACTGAAAACAGACTTTTTCCCTGAGTGTGAAAGAAACTGTCTCCATCACGCTGCTACTTGACACCTGGGCTGATGGCTGCTTACGGCTTGGAGCCTGTCTGTGACGTGTGGGCCCTGTGGGCTGCACGCGCCGATTCTCAATCCCCCGCCCCCCCACCAAGGAGCTCAGGAGGGACAGACGGCCGAGTGCAGGGCAGCCAGCCCTTCAGTGATGACGGTGCTCCCTGGACTGTGAGAACTGCTGGCCTGGAGGTGAGCTCCACCTGCCAGACACCTGCCCCCAGTCTTCTCCCAGCACCTTTAAAAAATGTTTCATTAAAATAAATAAATTAATTAAAAAATGTTTCTATCTTAGCCTTCTCTTTCTACTGCCTCTATGTGAGATGATGGGTGATGGTTTCGCACGACACGCAAGGCAGAGAATTATGTGGTACCCCGTAACTGATACAGTGATCAAGTGTTTGTGAAATTTGGGCAGAAAGGCCACAAAGCCACGAAACAAGCAAACAAATAGCTGACCTAAAAAAGAAAAAGAATGGCAAAATTTATAACCATTCAAAGATTGTACTACTCTTTTTATAGCAATGGTTAGTGACCTAAGTTTTCACAGGCCTCAGTCTCCGGTCTCACACTCCAGGTTCTGTTCCCAATGTGCTTAACATCTGCTTAGTCACTCAGTTGTGTCCAGCTCTTTGCGACCCCATGGACTGTAGCCCACCAGGCTCCTCTGTCCATGGGATTCTCCAGGCAAGAACACTGGAATGGATTGCCATGCCCTCCTCCAAGGACCTTCCTGATCCAGGGATTGAACCCAGGTCTCCTGCATTGCAGGCAGATTCTTCACCATCTGAGCCACCAGGGAAGCCTCTCGCTCCCAACACCCGAGCACGAAGCAGCGCGCTGCCTCTGGCCTCCTGCGTGAACTGCCACCACCTTTTGGTCCTGCTGTTTTCTTTGCTGCCCTTGGCTTCTCAAACACACCAGGATGCTTCCCTCCCCTGGTCCTTCTGGAATACTGTGCTTTCTCTTTGATACAGTTGCTCTTTTCTTCTTAGGGAATCCCCACTCTTTTTTAAAGGGACATCTCTCTCCAAAAGACTGCTTCTTTCTTCTAACTTCTTCTCTTTTACCCTGCTTTTATATTCTGAAGTGAGTGAATAAAGAAACTGCATAGAATCAAAATTACATCTGTAAATCCTGTACTCTGGCATTTGACACATGGAAATCCTGTGACTTACACAGATACATTGCTACAAACATACATGCATGAGTAGATACACAGGTAGAGATCTAGACACAGACACGCAGAGACGGCACCTTCAGAGCAGGGGAGAGAAGACAGGGAGAGACGAATGCAGGTGCACACAGATTCTTCATGAGTCTTGGTCTCTGGGAAGGATGCAGGGAGGGATGAAGGTTTTAATAAATGTTTAACCCAGTGGCTTTTCCTACTTAGCAACTTAAATTTATTCATGACCTGTTTTGAACAAAAATAATAAATGTCACTCATCTGAAGTATTCAGGAAACTAACAGCAAAAGAGCACTATCAGGTGGTGCTTTAATATATTCGCTGCTGAAATGCTGGCTTGCTGCACACACCTGGTGAGACAGGGCGGGAAGGAGGCAAAGCCGGTGTGGCTGGGTCCTGGAGCCCAGGCGCCTGCGGCCAGGTCACTGACTGCCCCTTCCCAGCGGGTCCTGGTGCCTGTCTGCCCCACCAGGTTTACCTGTCTAGACGCCAGGTCCCCGTCTGTAGGAAGCTGCCAGAGAGGGTATATTCAAGAGCCTCCCCAAAAGCTGTGATGCTCTGGGGTCCGGCTTCCAGGTCCAGAGTCTAGAAATGCACTTCTCACACTGCTGCTGTGACCACTGCCTGATCCAAGACGAAGCAAGTAGAGCACAGGACAAACTTTAACATTCACGTCTCCTTCCTCACCTGGCAAGGGCACAGAAGCTAAACTCTCGAGTCACAATTCTAGTCCTTACACGTAGGGCCCTGAGATGTCCTCTTAGCTATGATTTATTCGGCTTAAATTTCAACATCCAGTTTCATTACCATCAAATTTGAGAAAACATAAAATATCTTTAAATCCCTCCTCTTCCAATCAAGCCGTGGGAAGTGAGAGGATAATGGAGTTGAGTGGAAGAGATTTCCAATCACAGAAGCCATACTTCAGCCCTGAATATGAATTCTACAGTGGCTTGGACGGCATTCAGGGCAGAAGGCAAGTCAGGACCAGCCTGCCTGCACCGTCCATTTCTCTTGTCACAAATCTAGGAAACGCACCTAACCTCTGTCCAACTGACAAGAGGTATCTCTGGGTACAAACTGGGCCCTGAGACCCAACCTGCCTTTAGGCCCAGACAGGAAGTCTAACGAGAGGATGGAGACACTGCACAAACAGGGGCTGCATCAGAGCTTTACTGCAAATGAGGGCAGTGCTCGTTAGTGCTGCTCAGCACCTTGCTAAAGACCGCCTGTTAGGTGCTGGTGGTGCTTCCGGGTACAGGGCAGAGAGCAAAAGAAAAATAGAACTCTCTTCTCCCTTGAGCAGATGACGTGTATTAGGGAGAGAGGAAATGCAGGCACAGCAATAATAATACTAACAGAAGCAGCTAAAATAGAATGCTTGCTGCTAACAGCATAGAGCTGAGAACAGAGACGGAAGCCGACAGACAGGAGGTGTCAGGAGGTGCAGCATCCTCTGGGTGCAGACGCTCCAGACACCATGTCCGGCCACACCCTGGCCTGTGGCCTTAGGGCCTGAGGCCCTGCCAGGCTCGGGGCTGGACGCTTCTCCAAGCATCCCTGGGGAGACCTGAAGGTGTCTGGAAAACCAAGGTGTCTCCCTATGTCACTGCCAGGAGACCCCTTCAGACGCCAAGTGTTAAGATGTCCGAGCTCACAGGACTTAGTTTGGCCTCTTTGTAACAGTAGAGGGATTTGAGCTGGACTCAAGGGATGGAGGATTTAGGAGAGGGACAACGGCTCTGAGAACTGACTCAAGAAGAAAGTACCAGAATGGTCCACCCCTGTAAAATTCAGGCACTTACGGAACTTTAATTTGATGCCAAATGAGATAAATGGCAAAAACATCACTTTGCCGACAAAGGTCTGTCTAGTCAAAGCTATGGTTTTTCCAGTAGTCATGTACAGACATGAAAGTCACATCATGAAGAAGGCTGAGCACCAAGAATTGATGCTTTCGAATTGTGGTGTTGGAGAAGACCCTGAGAGTCCCTTGGGCTGCAAGGCAATCAAGCATGTCAATCCTAAAGGAAATCAACCCCGAATACTCACTGGAAGGACTGATGCTGAAGCTGAAGCTCCAATACTTTGGCCACCTGATGCAAAGAGCTAACTCATTGATATAAGCCCCTGATATCAGCTGGGAAAGGATGAGGGTAAGAGGAGAAGAAATTGGCAGAGGATGTGATGGTTTGATAGCATCACTGACTCAATGGACATGAGTTTGAGCAAACATTTATTCTAGGCAGTGAAAGGAGAGGGACAGGACGTTTACATGTGCACCTCCGCCGGCTGCTCTGGGTGTCCTGGGTGCCAAGGCAGAGGGCACCCTGTCCTCACTGGCCCTCCCCCATGTGCCCGGTCCTGAGGACATGCGGTAACGGGGCTGTGGTGGCTCTGTCCACGGGGACGCAGGCTGACGTTCTCTGGTCCGTGTGCTGGCTGGCTTGGCTTTCGAGATGGGTCATTGCCATCACCAGTGAGAGAACACTCAGGTAATAGCTTTTAGTTCAGCAAGAATCGTTTTATCTGGGCGAGCTGTGGGAGACAGTGAAGGACAGAGGAGCCTGGTATGCCGCAGTCCATAAGGTTGCAAAGAGTCAGACATGACTTAGCAACTGAACGATGACGAGATAAACAGAGCAAACACAGAGATGGGAAAGACAGGACAAGCAGCATCTCTGGCGGAGCTGGCAGTACAGCCAGCGTCCGGGCTGGATGGTGACCCTAGGACCTCTGATGAGACAGCATCTGGGACCAAGCCTTCAGAGTGGTGGTCACAGTATAATGAGGTCCTGGGGGACTCACATCCTATGTGACCAGTGATCGTGTAAGAAGAGGAGATGAGGGCCCAGATGCATGCAGAGGGGTGGCCATGTGGGGCCACGGGGAGAAGATGGCCATCCACGTGAGCGGGAGAGAGGTCTTGGGGACCAGCCTCGTGAGGTTCCCGTCTCGGATCCCAGCTTCCAGAACTGAGAGAAGCAGGTCTCTGTTTGCCTTTCCACCCAGACTTCGGCACTTTGGTTTGGCTGCCCCCAAAATCTCATACCAACTAAATGGTCTGATACTAAGTTAGGGTCCCTTCCCCACTGGTGAGGGGGGTTTTTAACCCCCCACAGCCTTCCTCTCTCACTGGGCTGGCCCTCCAGGCAGGTAGGGCTGCACCCCCTGGGCAGGCCCAGGCCCCGCAGTGCCAGGGACCAGGGGCTTGTGGCCAGTGCTGGGACATGAGTGGAGACAACACCTGGAGGGGCCACGCTGAGGAGGAGACCACAGGGGTCCCAAGAGGCCATGCAGCCTTTGTGCTGGAGCAGTGGACACAAGGAAGCCCCACAGAAATTCACCTAAATGTGAGAAGATGCCTGTGCCCCAGTCCCTGGGAGCAGAACAGGCCACCCTGACTGTTTTGTTGGACTCATCAAATAAACCGTTAACTCTGCAATTTACCATGTGGTTTACCCAACATTAAAAATACACACCCATGAAGTCACAGGGAAGATGACGGGCCGGTGGGCATCTCAGTGTCATGGAAGGTCTGTGTTCACCTGTTTTCAGTCATCAGCCCCCTAGCAGGCCCACACTGCACACCTGCTGGGTGCCTGCTCCTAACCCGCCCAGGAAGGTTCCTTCTGTTTCCAGATTATCCATGGAGAGCACCACAGGGAGCCAGGGGCTCAGTGCCAATGGACGAGAGCCTGGCCCCCGGTGCGGTCTGCAGGCTGGAAGCCTGGCCCCCCAAGCCCCAGTTAGAATCTGCAGCTTTACCAGAGCCTGCGTGGGCCATCTGCGTGACGACCATGAGAGGGAAGGCGGGCCAGACGAGGCCTGGCAGAGGCCGCAGCCGCTCACGTCCCCAGGGAGATGGGAGCGCGGGGTGCACACAAGCACCCAGGCCAGTCCCCCGCCCCTTCCCCTCCTCACTGTTCACACGAAACTTGGGTGTGCACCCACACAAGTGATGTGACACTCAGTCCAGATACACTGTAAAGATTCGCACGACAGAATAATTTTCAGCATCTCAGTAAGAGCGCATGCACGACAGAATATACTTCCTTAACACACGTGAGTCTTCTCTGTTAGGACACTAAGACGCAGAGGGTTTCCAAGCCCAGCAACCAAAGTGCTTTCTATCAGCAATATGACACACGGGCTACGCCTCCCAGCTTTAAGCATGACAAGCATGGCTCTGGGACAGGAGGTGAAGGTTCCACTCCCAGGAGCCCCCGGCAGGGCGGGAAGGGCAGAGTCCTGGCTGTTCCTGGGCTGGGAGCCTGGGCTGGGCACATGGGGACACCACTGTGAGTCAGGGAGCCCAGATCAGGGGCTGATTTGGGGGTTACTGCTGATCTGTGGATTTCCCCGGAGACACAAACACATTTGCACCAGATTCTTGAAGTTTGGGATCCAGAAGAGAATCTCAAACAAAAGCCTTTCAACTTCAGTTTCTGGAGGGAAGTTTTCTAGTTTATTTATTCTGCCTCATGTTGCCCACCCGGGCCCACAGGTGACAGCCACATAAGGGTCAAATCCTTTATGTTCTGGTTCAACAGCCAACCCCTTACTCCTTGGAGGAACTGTTTCTCACAGTGCGTTTTGCAGCTACTGGTCACTGGGTTCCCTAGTTGTGTGTGTGTGAGGAATAAACTCTCATTTCAAGGCTGGCCTTTCCTCCAGGGCAGCAGGCTTCCTTATCGCAGTCCCAGGATGAGGAAGTGTGCTGCAGGACACCTCAGAAAGTGCTCAGCCTGTGGCAGGTACCTGGGGCCACCTCCCAGCATGCTCCTCCCCTGTCCTGCTCTCTCTTGCCGTGTTTGGGCCAGGCCGGGCACACCTGCGTCTACCTTGTCCTCCACTCACCTCTACCCTCTGTGCTGACCCACTCCCAGAACCCCTGAGCCTCAGTTCAGGCACCACCTCCTCCAGAAAGTCCTCCCTGAGTGCCTCTCCTCAACTCCAGTGGCTGTCCCCTCTCTCCACCTCCAGAACGCTGTGGGCGAACTCACAAGGGTCTAAGACCAGTCACTCTGCCTGCAGCCCCCCTGGACTATGAGGACAGGACACACACCTCATTTACCTCTTTCCAGCCCTTGGCACTGAATCTGGTGCAAGCTAGGTGATATTTGCTTTATGAAGAAATACACATGAGGATATTGAGAATTCAGGAAATGATAGAATTCCTGTTAAAAAGATGGAGGGGGAGAAAAAGGGAAGAAAGTGGGAAACTGTAAGCACTGTGAGGACCCCCGGGTCCCTAGCACAGAGTCTGAGTCAGATGGCCCCTGGCTGGCACAGCAGTCAGCACTGGCGTGGACAGCAGAGCAAAGGCTCGGCTTCACAAGGACAGCTCCAGCTGGGCAGTTTCTCCAACACAGGACACACGCAGTGCTCATCCCTCACGGTGTGCACAGCTCCTGTCAGCACTTGCTTCTGTTCCTGGGCAAATATTTATTCTCAGTGGTGAAAGGATAGGGACAGGACGTTTACATGTGCACCTCCGCCAGCTGCTCTGGGTGTCCTGGGTGCCGAGGCAGAGGGCACCCCGTCCCCACTGGCCCTGCCAAGGCCCCTCCCCTGTGTGCCCGGTCCTGAGGACACGTGGTAACGGGGCTGCTGCGGCTCTGTCCACGGGGACGCAGGCTGATGTGTTCTGGTCCGTGTGCTGGCTGACTTGGCTTTCGAGATGGGTCATTGCCATCACCAGTGAGAAGACATTCAGGTAACAGCTTTTAGTTCAGCAAGAATGGTTTTATCCGGGTGAGCAAGCTTCCCAAAGAGCAATTCCTGGACCCACAGTGTCTGTTCTATCGCAGACACTTTCTCCTTTATGATGAGAAGCGTGTGGAATCAACCTGAGCGCCCCACTTCTGGATCCACAGGGGCAATGCCAGCCTTGCAGAGATGGGGGTGTCCACGTCTCTATGTGCTGCGTCCCCAGCATCCTGGGAGCCCACTCCCCTGGGTGCCCCTTCAGGGCCAGGCCCATCCACACCTGGTGGAAACTTTTAGGCTGGCAGCCAACTCTACCTGCAGGTGGACTCCTTTTGGCCCAATCCTGAGTCACAGTGTCTTTTTCTTTTTTCTTTCTATGAATTACTTGCCGACGTCTAAAATAAGATTTCAGACAGAAGCCAGATTTCTGGCTTGTCTTGAAAGCTCAGAGACCTAGGGGCGCTGGGCCTGAGTCCCAGTCATGGTGGGGCAGGTGGGCGTGAGGGCTGCTCCCTCCCAGGCGGTCCCGCCGCCCCACCACCCTGTCAGGCCCCCGAGTGCTCAGATTTGTCACCCCTCAAGGCAAACAGGACAACAGAAACTGGAGAAGTGGGAAGGAGGAGAACCAGTTATCTACCTTGACACTTCATGCTGAATTACCTAAGAGGAGTTCAGAAAATGATGAGGTCGTGCTTCTTAACCTGAAATGAACATCATTGGGAAGTTAGTGCTTTCTCAAAACTCATCCAATTAACAAGTGCACGAGAAGGAAACAGACATGAATTCTTCAGTGTTGGGGTGCTGTTGAGCTCTCAGGGTAAGGAAAGCTCCCCCGCACTGGTAGTGGGCTGGAAGGGACTCCTGATTGATTGTTATTAGGGTGGAAACCATGGCTCCAGGGACTCAGACAAGAAACGGGGAAATGAGGACGGAAATGGGCCCCAACAGCCGCGCGCCCGGCATATCCTCCTCTGCACGGACTCTGAGGCAGGGCCACCCTCTTGCTTGTGAAGTGACAACACTGAACTCAGAGTCACGGTGACTTGCTCCAGGCATGCTTTAGGGATATGGAGCAGGGGAGAGGTCTGGGTCCAAACCTGGGTCACCCCAACACCTAGGCCTGGGCTATTGTACCCCCCGGCCCAGGGCAGACATGCCAAGGCCTGCAGACCCCAGCCCCAGGGGACGCGTGGGTTGGCGGAGGGGGTGCCCTTGCCCACACGTGGCTGCTCGCCCTGCCCTGGGGTGGTGCCTCAGATGACCGCAGATGGCCCTGAGTACAGAGTGTGCTCACAGAAAGAAGGGAAAGGCCTCTTAAGGAGGGAGTGGACTGGCTGCCTCCTCCAGCATCACCTCCAGACTCACTGAGAAAGAGACTGCTCCTGGAAGAAGTCTTGGCACCAAAGGACTCGGTGGAAGAGGAAACTCTGGGGGATGCCTCTGCTCGCACCAGCCATTTCTGAACAAAGTGAGGTGTCACCTAAGGAGCAGTCTCTGTGCTACCCTGGTTCCCCTGGAAGGAGAGGCTGCCGTGCGGAGGGGGGCCTGATGCATACTCGCTGAATGGAGAAGCCTAATACTGACATGGGTGGGCCTCTGGACAGCCTCTGGTCCTGCTAAAACTGTGCATGGAGTCAGGAAGTCCAGCCAACGAACAGAACTCACTTAATACCACTGACCCCAAACCACAGTGCCCAGGAGGAGGTCACAGGAATGTCTGTGCTCAGAGCTCCAGGAGGCCGTCCAGAGCCCTGTGCTCGGATTCATCTTGGTGACAACCAAAGAAGGAAATCAAGAGAGAAAGAGAATTTCTAAAGGCAACGAATGCATGGATTGCTGTTGTTTTCATCTCTACAAATCATTAAGAAAGGTAAATCTGTGTTCTTAAACACATTCTAAAATTAAAATGACAAATTAGGGTCTAGCCTCAGCACCACAACGTCCTCTGTTGGAGGAGAAACTGATCGATGGAACGTGAACAGAAAGCATGGGCTGAGCCGCCCCCAGGCCTCAGCAGGAGGCCCTCCAGGACGCGGGGTGGGGTGTGGTGGGGAGCTGGGCCTGCAGTGGGGTCGCTGTCACCAGTCTTGCTCAGTGAGTCCCAAGGGCCCTGCCCACAATGGGTACTCTAATGTTTCTGTCCAATTAAGGGCGTTAACCTGGGTTCTGACCCCAAGCTCAGGTGCCCACACGGAGCTTCCAGGGAAAGCACCAGAGGAGCACTTTCTTCCTGCTCTCAGGATGAGATTTCCAATCAGGTGGCTTTTTGTGTTGATCACACGCACCCCTCTTTCAGGCACAGCATATGTGTGGAGCACACGTGACCAAGAAGGAGTATGAGATGAGGCTTCTGTGCCTGGGGGATGGCATGGAAATGAGAAGCGCATTGGAGGGTCATGGCCAGGACCGATGGCAGCCAGAGGCCACGCGACCCCGGGTTCCGGATGGGGTGGCCGGCAGTGTGCAGCCTGGGATGTCCTCCCCTAGCCAGCCCAGGCCACACAGGGCTGCAGAGAGGCCTTTGGCTGCCAGCACTGATCCACGAGCAGCAGTCTTAAAGCAAGTTCAGGGCAAAAGAGACAGCACGTGGTTACTTGTTTGAGTCTGCATGCTTTGCCAAAAGATAATGACAGAAACGTTAAGTCTGATATCACATTGCATTTGAGAGCACATGAGCACTTTTCTCCAACATCCGTGAGCAAAGACATGGACAGTGGCAAAAGATGGTCCCACGCTCGTGTTGGTTCTGCACTGAAACCTGAGGATGCAGAGAAGAGGGTGGACGGGGGTGTTAGGAGCCCCTGGGACTCGCTGGGACACACAGACAGAGGCTTGCCTAATCTATCAGGCACCACAGTAGCAACACCCATAGGCATTTTCATTAACAGATTTGGGGGGAGCACTTTATTTTCATGTAGCAAAGCTCACAGACTGACGTAAAACCACAGGGAGGAAAATCTTTCCAGTCACAACACGGGGGAACGGGATGTGCTGTCGTCAGCCAACAAGGTCGAGCTGGAGGAGAAACGTGTGGACGCTGCAGTCTGTGGCCAGCCCAGTGACTCTGGAGCCCAAGAAGGTAAGACCTCACCGCGTCCACCTCCATGCACCCATGTACCCTCTCATAAACAGTGATGACGCTGACACTAACCACATGAGCAACATGCTAGGCAGGAGGACTGTGCTCTTCCTGTTTCCGTGTGCTTTACTGCTGGCAGCACTGGGGTCTCCAGGGCTCGCTATGCCCGTGCTCTGTGAGGTGACTGTTTCTTCCCTCGGTCAGTCTTCTCCCTCCCAGCACGCCATCTTGAATCTCCAGCTCTCATCTGAGGTACTTTTTCCTAAATTAAAGTTCATGTGTCTATACATTACAAACATTTCCTGCTGTGTTCCTGTATTTTAACTTCTTTGACAATGTACTTTTGCTCCATAGCAATTTGATTCTTATGTTGAGCCAATCCTGTGCCTTTGGCAACACTCCTGCATTCACGTTTGGGTGAGGGCCTGGACTGGGCAGCAGGGTCTGCAGGGGCTGTGGGGGCTGGGGGCCGAGACAGAACCAGGGGTCTGCAGGGGCCTCCCGTGCAGTCATGCACCCAGGGAAAGCGAGCATGCTAAGCCAGCTGTTTCTGCCTGAGTCTCAATCATCAGCGGAGTTTACACACTAGAGAAACTGTTGCACCCTACAGAGAATCCTGTTTCAGTGTGAAAGCTGTGTTCTCCTCCCCTTTACATCAGTTTTAATGTTGTATTTGTTTGGGTTGCTGGAAAAAATGCAGGATATTTATAAACATGGCACATTTCTGAGACTGTGCCTGGAGATAGAGGTAAGTGTTCATCTTGAATGTTAAATGAATATGAACAGAGTAAACAGTTTCAGGCGTCTACCAGACTTATGAGGTGACAACACACAACTTTGAAGTAATTCATGGTGAGTCACGAGTTCGAGTTTCTCTTCAACACGTCTGTGTTCCTTCGGTGTCTCAGTCCTGGGGAGGCTGAGCAGCTCCTCAGCTCCACTAATATCCAGTCTACACGTCTCAGCTGTATAGCAGATGTTAGCATTTAGTGCCCAGTGTACCGCCCCTCGGGGCTTCATCTGTGCAGGCAACTGGAACCCAAAGGGCACCTGGATCTGCGCCCCTCCAAACAGGGCCACCCTGAGCACACCTGGGAGCAAGGGCCAAACCCTCACTCTGCAGTTAACACCTCCCTATCCTGCTCCCCCCATGACATCATTTACTCACAGAAAGGGTAGGTCAGGGCTTCCCTGCTGGCTCAGAGGCAGAGTCCACCTGCCAATGCAGGAGACACGGGTTCCATCCCTGGTCAGGAAGGACCCCACAGGCTGTGGGGCAGCTAAGCCCATGCACCACAGGAACTGGGCCTGTGCTCTAGAGCCCTGGGGCTGTAACTACCGAAGCCTGCATGCCCTAGAGCCCGTGTTCTGCAATAAGAGAGGCCACCAAAATGAGCACTCTGCACACCCCAACTAGAGAGTATCCCTCCTCGTCACAATGAAAGAAAAGCCTGCATAGCAAAGAAGACCCAGCACAATGAAAACTAAATAAAATTATATACAAAAAAGAACAGGTCAGTGCCACCAACATTTAACATTTAATAATATCTCCAAGCAAGGCCACATACCTTGGTGGTCAATCTCCAGTGTGAGTCAAGACACACACAACCACTGAGATGACAAAGTCTCTGAAGTCCCAGGGACATGGTACGCGGGGGTGGGGGATGTATCTGCATCAGGGTGTGGAGGTTGTATCAGCACCACGGACAGGGCACACGGCGTGGGGAGTGTAGCAGCACCAGGGACGGGGCACACAGCGAGGGGGGTGTATCAGCACCACGGACAGGGCACACGGCGAGGGGGATGTATCAGCACCACGGACAGGGCACACAACGAGGGGTGTGTATCAGCACCACGGACAGGGCACATGGCGTGAGGAGTGTAACAGCACCAGGGACAGGGCACACGGCGAGGGGGATGTATCAGCACCACGGACAGGGCACACAGCGAGGGGTGTGTATCAGCACCGCGGACAGGGCACACAGCGAGGGGTGTGTATCAGCACCACGGACAGGGCACATGGCGTGGGGAGTGTAACAGCACCAGGGACAGGGCACACGGCGAGGGGGATGTATCAGCACCAGGGACAGGGCACACAGCGAGGGGTGTGTATCAGCACCACGGACAGGGCACACGGCGAGGGGGATGTATCAGCACCAGGGACAGGGCACACGGCGAGGGGGATGTATCAGCACCAGGGACAGGGCACACGGCGAGGTGACTGTATCAGCACCGCGGACAGGGCACATGGCTTGGGGAGTGTAGCAACACCATGGACAGGGCACACAGGGCCGTATCCGCAGGCACGTGGGAATGAGCCTGAATCCAGCAAGATGCTCACGGCAGCAGGCGTGGGTCACAGCTGCCCCACAGCTATTGTGAGCGCAGCCGCGAGGGGCTCAGGCCTGGCGGTCTGCAGAGCTAGGACCCTGGCTCAACCCCGTGGCTGGAGACGCCCCGGATGCAGCAGCTTGTGTGGAAGTCAAGCCCGCCCCATCCCTCCTGCCTCCCTAAGTCATTAACCTCTGCCTCTGTGTTTTCTTCCTAGAGGGCTGTCGCTGCAGTAATGACAGGGGACACACTATAAACATGCTTGTTTAGCTTTACAACAACTTTGTGGCAGGTATTATAAGCCTCACTCTACCGACCAAAAAAAGGCTTGAAAAAGTCTCATGCTCGAGTTCAAAGCACCTGTGCCCCAACCCACCAGACAGTTGACTCATGAAACAGCAACAATCACCTGTGTGCTGTCCTCGAAGATCAGACAGATTAACGGCGCTGACACACACAATGCAGAGCGCCGTGAGGACCACAGAGCGGTACCGTGCAACGCGCCATGTTTTACTGACAATCCTATCGCTAAAGAAGAGCATGCACTTTAACCCAATTACTTTGTAGTTAAAATCTATTTTCTTAAAACAATCGAGATTGCTTTTCATATTAAAATGTGTCACACAGGAAAGTTCAGATAAAAAAATGGAAGTAATATCAGAAATGCTTTTCAAGGAAGGGAGAGTGCCTGGGGTGAAATAGTTTCTATAATTTTGAACCTAAATGTCATCTCTAGATTTTAGCAGCTGGGACAGGAGAGCAAACATCACCATGTAGCAATCACTGGTTGATGAAAGAAATCCACCAGGCTCATCTGGAGAAGAAAAACAGACGACCGACTCTACCTGGAGGGCTCATGACCTTGCACCTTCAGGTAAAGGATAGGACTCTCCAAATCCGACTTCATATGAAGCTCGCAGGCCCAGGAGTCTCCTGGTGTCAACTCTGCACCTGTTCCCTGCTCCGTGGGGATGGTCTTTGCAAAGAGCCAGGGACAGGTGTCTTCTGGCTGTTCCTCCCCATCACCACCTTCCTCAGTATCAGTGTGGAAGTGGTCGAAGTGGCTGAGTGGAGGGTGAGCCATGCTTGGTGTCTGATGTGTTCAGGCATCAGGACCAGAACACACCTTTGCCCAGAAGTGGCAACATTTATTCCAACAGAGGCACACACGCATTGTGCAACCGAGAAGGAGCCACCTGAGTTGGTGACGTATGTGATACCAGGGTGTTCTCAGAACACCCTGATGAGGACATCCCTTCCTGTGGAGCAGGAAGCTGAGGCACAAAGGGGTCCTGAAACTTGCCAAGGGCACCCAGCTGGTGGGCCCTGACCTCTGAGTCCAGACTACAGGCTTTACCTGCACAGGCCCCGTGGGGACCCCGTCAGAGACCATGCGTCATGTTTATGAAGGTGTGCAGCTTGGCCAGGTCTAGGGGAGCAGGAAGGGCTAACTCGAAGGTCCTAACTCCACAGACGCCAGAGAGAGGACCAGAGGCACACTCTTGGGAGGTGGCCTCAGAGCCCTTGGGGTGAACTGCCTGCCTGATAAGCGTGTCTGTACACACCTGGGGCCGCGGGCCATGCTGGACGCTTGTGCCGCTAGGTGCCCTATGACTGAGTCCCGGGATCCTGCACACAGGCCTGGTGCACCCTTGTGCACTGTGCCCTGGAGGACCACCACACGTGGCTGCAGGAGAGCTGCCTGGCCCCATGGGCTGGGCTGCACTCTCGTGGCCTCCGCCCCATGCCCCTGGCTCTCGGCTGTCAGCCTTGCACTGTGACAGACCATAACCACCTCCCACCACATCACAGAGCCTAAGGGTGGTCGTGGAGACCCGCTGGGGGGGTGCAGACTATCAGCTACTAAGAACTGGTTAACGTGTATGTCTCAGTTCAAAGAAATATGAGAAACAAGCAGAAAAAGGAACATGGCAAGCACAGGTCTCTCCCCAGCACCCACCCTGTATTAGCACAGTGGCCACCTAACCTTCAAAGGAGGGGGAGCAGCTGGACCCATGGCTTCGGCCTCAGCGTTTTGGTTTCATAGCCAAGGTGCTGCCTAGGAGCAGCCTGGGCTGAACACATGGGGAGTGGAAGAGCCGGGCTGGGCTTTTTAAGCAGTACTTCAGCTCAGGCGATGGGGAGAAATGCCAAATGCAGCACACAGGACTCCGCTGGCATTTCCACAAACACCAGATCCTACAAGCTAGTTAATTTTCTTTCTGAAGTTCTGTTTAGTCACTTCCATTAATGTTAAAGAGGGTGTAGAAAGGTGGAGATGGGAAATCTCATCAACCCTGGGCACTAGCGGAAAATCCTAGTGTAAATCCGTTTATCGACTGTCCATGTCAGGATTCTAACCTGAAACACGCAAGCCGATTTGATAAAAACAAAACAAAAACAACACACACACAGAAAGACCCTGTAAATTCAGTTTTTTTAAGGAGCCCATGAGTTTCACTCATTTGTATCCAAAAACATCCCAGTCCTGGTGGTGTGGTCATCCAGTCACGGTCCCTGATTTCAAGCAAGACTGTCCTCTAGACAAGAATCGTTTGGGGAGTCCCGAATGCTGGCTTGAGACACGTGCGCACAGTGAAGTGGCTGCTACAGTCAAGCTAGTCAGCACGTCTGGCTCACATGGTGACTGCGGTTGTGGTCAGAGCCTCTGGGCCCTGATGTGGAGCTCACCCACAGTCACCATGCTGGATGGCCACCTCTGGCTCGCCTGTCCTGCGCCCCTGTGGCTCTGCTCCGGACACCAGCCCCTCCTTGGCTCCCCTGGTCCCTGATCCCAGGCACCCCCATCTACCCTCTGCTTCTACGTGTTGGGGGGTCTTACATTTCACGTCTAAGTAAGATCACATGGTTTCTTTCTTCATGTGTCTGGTTTATCTCACTGGGCACAAGGCCCTCGAGGTCCATCCACATTGCCGGGAATGGCAGGGTCGCCTTCCTTTTCTTGGGTGAATAGTGCTCCTGTGTGTGCCCGGGTGTCTTGCGTTCTTTATCCATGCACCCGTCCACAGACACGGGGGCTGTGCCCCATCCTGGGCTGCAGCGTGAACACGCTCAAGTGGGACTGCCTTCATCACGTGTCGCTTCAGTGAGCGCACGGTGGTGTTACGTCCTGCGTCCACACAGGGGAGAGGAGTCTCCACCTGAAGCTACCTCAGTACCCAGAGGGAGAACTGGGGGCGGGGCAGCTCGCAGGGCAGGGCCGGGGGAGGGGGCAGCCCTGCAGGGTGGGGCGGGGTGGGGGCAGCCCTGGTGGGCGGGGCCGGAAGCCAGCCCAGCAGCAGCACCTCCCACCAGAGCCGGTTCCTGTCGTGGTCACAGCCAGCCTCCTGGCTCACCTTCATCCGGTGACTCCTGCTCAAGGGGCACACAACTGAGACCCTGCCCTGGAGCCACCGTGACGCAGTGGGGAGTGGTCTCGCCCTGTTTCCGTCTGGGCAGAGACACAGGGCCAGGGTCACAGGAGAAAGTGGAGGGAAGGTGAGCAGAAACGTGGCTGCCCTGTGAGCCGGGGCAAGGAGCAGTGAAGCTGGAGACACAGAAGCACAGACGCGAGGAGGACGCAGGGGCCCGGCCCCAGCGGGAAAGGGCGCATTCGCGTCTCAGAGCCGCTTCACTGATTGAAAAGAAGGGTGAAGACGTACTTAAGGGGGAAATACAGTCTGGACTTTGGAGTCTCAGGAAAGGCTGGGGTGAGTGGATAGTGAGCGGGGGCAGGACGCTGGACTTCAGAGACTGTGGTGACCACAGGAAACAGATAAAATGCATTCCAGTGGCATTTCCACCACAGGGGCCTGTTGTAAGGAGCAGATGCCTGTGCTTCTCGTCTGCAGAGAGATGCTGGCTGCGGGAGTGTGCATGCATAGGGTCTGGGCACAGGACGCTTGGGGAGAGGGTCATCTCCCCCGACATTCTTGCCTGGCCCCCACCCGCCAGACACAGTGTTGTGTGAATAGTTAAGGGCTTCTGAGCACCAGCCCAGCCTCGCATCCACGCATCCAGTCATCGGGCAGGGAGGTGACGGGACAGAGTCACAGGCCACCACTGTGGGCCCCACTCACCACTGGTGGTGCCGGGAATCCACTGGGTCGACTGGAAGAATACGTGAGGCTGGACTCCAGCTGGAACTTGAGTCTCTGAGCCCCTCACAGCCTGGCTGCGCCCCTATAGGCCTGATCCTTGGGGCAACTGCCCAGCCTGCCACCCATGTGGGCCGCACAGCTTCTGGCAAATGCTAGGGACGCCTGCAAGATGTCAGGCCCAGCCAGACGAGCAGAGCAGAGGACGGTTCACTGGGCTGGTGAACCCCAGTTTACCCAGGACACAAGGCCCGGGATCCTGCCCTGGTGGATGTTGCCCGGGAGGTCCCGTGGGGACTGGACAGCCCACGGGCACTGTCCCCTATGAGAGCCCGAGAAAGCACACAAAAGGGGTGCTTGTGCGGGCAGCAATGCTCCACCCCTGCCCGCCTCAGGTCCTTCTTGGGCCCTGGGACTCGGGCGGCACTGGGCAAAGACGGGCTGACTCCACATTCTGTGAGATGTGCCAGGGAGGAGGGATTTATGATGATGCTGCTCAGTAACCATTTGGCAATAAAGTACTTCTGCCTAAGACCTCTCCAAGGAAACTAAATGTCTTATAAAACCGAAAATGTGCCAGAATTAAATACAGCTCTCCTGGAAAATCCTGATGGATGTAAAAAAAAAATGCAATTTTTTTAAAACACAAAGCAAACTATTTGAAGCTGTATTTCGCACACAGCCCTGGGTATGATGGTGTCAGAGCAGGAGGCATTGGAGGCATCCCCACCACCCTTTACACGGGTAACACAATGCTTGCACAGGTCCCTGTGAATATACATGCTATCTGTGGGTCACAGGACCCCAGACGAAGATAGAAAGGTTTGACTTTTAATCCACTATCAGGATATCTGAGGAACTCCGACCGGAGTGCTGAGAGACTGCCCTCCACACACTCTTGGGGCAGCTGTGCCGACAGGGAACGTGGGGGAGGAGGGCTGCTTGGAGCTCAGGCCTGCTGCTGCACCCCTTGCCAGCAGGTCCCGTGACCTCCCCAAGACTCGGGGTTCTCCTCACTCAGTAAGGGTGTGGTGTTATCTCCCAAGAAGGACAAAGCCTTAAAGGAGATGATGCGGTGAGGCCCCTGCTCCAGTGTCCACATCAGTGAGGGGACAAGCTGAAGGTGACCATGTCCTCACTGGGCTTGGTTCCTCGTAGGAGCCTCCCTGTGGCCACTCAGACTCTGTCCCCAGGGGCCCTTACACAGCTTATGTCTGCTCCCATCACGACCTCTGTGCTCCTGGACGTGCACCCCAGGTGACCCCCAGCCCATGCGGTCTTGGGGCTCCCAGAGCGGGCAGGTAGAGGGCAGTGTGCGGAGCCACCGTGCCCGTCTGTCTAAGCCTGCTGGTGCCTCCCCACGGGCTCCAGGTGGCCGGGAACAGCTGGGCCAGGGCTGCTGCTGCAGGGGGCAGGGGCAGGACAGTTGCCGTGGGAAAAACCCTGTGGCAGCCAAACCACAAGCTGCAGGCCCCTCAGTCTTTCAGGGTGGGGGGTGGGCACAGAGGGGCTTGGGGTGTCTGCAGACTAACGGAGCAGGCATCCTCGATCCTACAGGTGCGTTTGAGGAAGATTAAGTGGACAATGAAGTATGACTGAGAAGCCTGCCTCCACAAGTGCGCGTCAACAGACTGCACTTGATCTCCTGAAAGTCTGCGCCACACAGCGCACGGTTTACAGGTGGTGTCGGGGGCAGGAGACGCAGGACCACCAGCCCAGGCGGGATTTGAGGCCCACAGGCATCCGCTGCCAGCCTGCCACCCCTGACAGCAATGGCCTCCAGCTTGGGAGACTCGGGTTTGCAGTTGGAAAGCTGTTAGTGTTTACTGCTGTCAATTTCTCCTTTGCTCTCAACTCAGTGGCTTGTAGGCAGCTGGACAGAATTTCCAGAACAGCACAGAGGAGCAACCTGGCCCAGCTTTGCAGACACCCCTGCCCACCCCTCAACATGGACTGCAAGGAGCCTCGGAGGAGGCTCTGGTGGCCAGGTGCCCCCCAGGCATGTCCTGGATCTTGTCTGTTAGGTAAAGGACAAGCATCCACTGCTTGGCGGCCGATGTAGTCTCACAAGGACTCCCAGGGCTGAAGGGACAGTGGTCCTTGCCTGCTGCTCCCCACGAGCAGCCACGGACAAGCTTGCAGACAAGCAGGCAGACAAGCTCTCCCGCGAGGGAAGCACCCTGCTCCTCAGTGATGCCCTCTGCTGGCAGAACCCCCAGCCTCACGGGTCAGGTGGCGTGAGTCCGGGTTGAGGGGGTGGGAAGAAGCCCAGACCCTGCGTTTCTGTGGCCCTCCTGCTGCTGTCAGTCTGGGGCACAAACCACCTCCCTGCTGACCCCAGCTTTATGAGGCGGCTGCAGGCGGGAACTGTCTGAAGTGGTGTCTAGCCGAGCCCCAGGACATGGGTGCAGACCCGCCTGGAGTGAGCGGGGAGCTCGGGGACTGAGGCCTGCGTCTTTGGTCACACAGCCTCGCTGCTGCAGGTACAACCATGTGGCACAGGCTCCGGGAGCTTCCTGTGATGCAGGGGCCTGTGGACGACACGACCCTGCCTGCAGACACTTTGGGGACGTGAGGCCCCTGTTCAGGTGTGTCTCCAGGGAGGGCCTGGGGCGGGGGCAGGGCCTGAGGGCTCTGGGCCAAGGCCTGCATCCTGAGGGATGCTGTCATGCAGGCGCCTGGCGGGGTAGGGGGCTGGTGGGGCTGCATCAGGGGACGCCAGTGGGCTCTGAGCTGCCGAGAACACCCGCAGGAGGCAGGGGGGAGACCTGCTGCTCCCCAGGAGCCCAAGCCCCATGAGGACGGGGCCGTGGCTGCTCCTCCGTGTCCTCAGGATCTCAGGGGATGCGTCGGACAGTGGTGGGCTGAGCAGTGGGAGGAAAGTGCTCATGGGGGCCTGGTGCATGGGGGTCGCTCGGGAACTCGCCTGCCCTTCGTGTAGAAGCTCAGGCCGGGGCAAGGACCACTGTCCCTTCAGCCCCGGGAGTCCTTTGAGACTACATCACCCGCCAAGCAGTGGGTGCTTGTCCTTTACCTAAACTCTCAGCCTCTGGTTGAAATGCCCGCAGTGAGGGCACCAGGAAGAATAAACAAAACAACAGCATCAGCAGCCCTTTCCGGAAACCCTGTGCTTACACAGTGACTTTGGGGCGAAGACAACTGAAAATCCAGATGACTGCTGTCACATGGCCTTGCTATGTTTAAAAATACCCTCGCCATCTGCACGAAGATCAACTGATGACTCAGCCTCTCCTCGAGCTGTGACCACTGCCCACCCCCCAGTGCAGCCACGCCCTGAGCTGGGCGCCCCACCCAGTCTACTAGGCAGGACATGTATGGACGTGGGGGCAGACAAGCTTGATGTCCCCCAGCCCCAGGCTAACTGTCCACTCCCCGGGGACATCACGCAGGCTGTCCCAGGGCTTCTTCCACGACACCTGGGACCCTTGAGTCAGGACTGGGCCCCACCCCCTCTGCATCCCTATCCTCTTCCAGGAGCTTCAGGGGACAGTCTGCCTTCAACACGTGGCTCTGGGATGCTCAGCACTGTAACCAAGAACTCTGAACAATGATGAGCACTGAGCCGTTCATGGAAACACGTGGACCCCAGGAAGCGGGGTGGAGGTCACTGCCCAGCATGCATTCCAGGGTCTGAATTCTGCTGTGAGTCTGTCACCCTGTGCCCTCAGTGGGTTTCCAGCTTCTCCGACTTCCGTTTCTTCACGGCGCAATCTGGAGAATTAAGCACAAGGCTATGGTTTTTCCAGTGGTCATGTATGGATGTGAGAGTTGGACTGTGAAGAAGGCTGAGCGCCGAAGAATTGATGCTTTTGAACTGTGGTGCTGGAGACGACTCTTGAGAGTCCCTTGGACTGCAAGGAGATCCAAGCAATCCATTCTGAAAGAGATCAGCCTTGGGATTTCTTTGGAAGGAATGATGCTAAAGCTAAAACTCCAGTACTCTGGCCACCTCCTGCGAAGAGTTGACTCATTGGAAAAGACTCTGATGCTGGGAAGGATTGGGGGCAGGAGGAGAAGGGGACGACCGAGGATGAGATGGCTGGATGGCATCACGGACTTGATGGATGTGAGTCTGAGAGAACTCCGGGAGTTGGTGATGGACAGGGAGGCCTGGCGTGCTGCGATTCATGGGGTTGCAGAGAGTCGGACATGGCTGAGCGACTGAACTGAACTGAACTGATGGAGGCTGAACATCTGGCGTGCTGTCAGATCTCAGGAGAAACAGAGCATGTTGGCTGTTTGCCACAACCTGGGGTGGTGGCCCGGAGTCCCGCATGGGGAGGGGTCCAGGGGGGCTCATCCCGCCTCAGGCACATGTCCTGGACTCCCAGGAGTGCAGCCCGTGGCTGGAGGGGCGCACAGGCCAGCCCCTAGGAGCCCTGACATAGTTTTCATGAGAGTCGTGTGCATCTCCCCACCTCCTTCATTGATCTTCACTTTTCTCTGCAGGTGAACGGGTGATGCCCCAAGATTCAGGCCGCGGCAGCCTTTCTGCCTCATCATTTGTAAAGTCACAAGCTGCTCCGCCTTCAGCTCTTCACTCGAGTCCGGTACTGCCCCTCCCCACTAGAGCATCTTGGAGAAGGTGGCCCCACGCCACCCGCTTGTCCTGGATCCACGGCACCTGCCCCTCACCTGCCAGGACATACTGCTGGCTCAGACTCAGACAGCATGGCCTGCAATGGCTTCTGATTTTACACGTTTGTCTCTTTTCCCCCAGAAACTCCACTGAATGCAACCATTTTATTAAAAAATAAAATCTCCATGTATTCTCAAAGCTGATTTTAACATTGCCTCTTCTTTATATTACAGCCCAGCTGACTGCATGCTTTTTTTAAGAAAAAACAATAGCTGACAATTAAAGCTGGTGTAACTGACCTATAAAAATGTGCACACTTGATGCACATGGTCTGGTGAGTCTGGACATGTCGACCCGCCTGTGACACCACCGTCACCAGCACCCCTAGTGTTTGCAGTGCCCTTGGCCTGCTCTGTGGCCGAGCCCTCCCAAAGCCTGACCCAGTAACATGGCTCTAGGCTCAGTTCCCTGGACCTGCAGCTCCTGGGGGTGCCTGCGTCCACCAATGGTGCCTGTACTTGGCCCCTGTGTCCAGAGCTAGGGTTTTGGGGCAGGTGCCCGGGGATGGCAGGGACATGGGTAGAGCCCGAGGGGCTCGCAGGCTGGCGGGGTCAGGGAGGCGAGGGAGTGGGCAGCTGGCGGAGGCTTGGGGGACGCCATCTGGAATAACAGGTGCCCAGAGCACAGGGCATCACTTGGTGCCGACTCTGGGCGCTGTGCATGCGCTGGGCTGGAGGCGGTGGAGCCTCCCTCCCCACCCCACCAGTCCTGTTCACCACTGCAATGTGCCCAGGCTGGTGGGGGTGCCTGCACCTTCCATGACAGGTTTTCCAGTCAGGGAGCTGGGCTCTCAGAAGGTAGAAGACTGGCTCTTGCAGGACGCCATGCTCCAGGAGAGGCAGGTGGGGGTGAGGAGCACAGCAGAACGGCCCCTCTCAGCATGGCAAGACCTCATCAGCACCCGTGAAACCGCGTGACTGCGCCTGACACCACCCAGGCTGGCGGGTGCTGCTTCCGGCACAGACGTCCTGGGAAGGAGTGCTGTGGGCTCCTGGGGGCACCAGAGAGGGCTGCCCCCCGAGTCCCTGAGCCCGCACTGCTCCCCGGACGGGCACCGGCTGCCCCGCGCCCACTGTGGCCTCACTCCTGGGCTTGTCCTGGAGCTGATTGTATGCTTGGCTGTTAACAGTCAGTGGGAGCCACCCCTGCAGCCGTGAACAGTCCTGAGCTGCTCAGGGAGATGCAGGGGCCTGGGCTCTGGGGGGAGCTCAGATCAGGCTCCAGGCTGGCAGGGCCTGGGGCAAGGGCACCCCAGTGGTGGAGCTGCTCGGAGCATGAGGTCAGGAGGGAAGGGACATGCGCAGTGTCCTTTGTGGGGTGGACGCACAGGGAGACACACACACTAGTACACAGGCACACGTGATTACACGCACCCTATGTCACACCGGATGCCGGTGGCTGGGGGAGGTTGGCAGTGTGCGGGCACGAGGAGGGGGCTTCAGGATGCTCCGTCCTGGCCACCTGGCACGCCCCGGCCCAGCTCGCCAGACAACAAGCCCCATGTCCACGCTCTGTCCACCCTCAGGGATTTCGGAGCTGACAAGGGACCCAGCTAGGAGGCAGGTGTCCCATGGGATGGGCGTGACCTGAGGATGGACCCAGCCCTGCGGAGCGCACCTCAGACACCACCTCGTCTCAACCTGCTTACAGACACCTAAGGAGCTGGTGGGGGCCTGAACACCAGGAGTCGAGAGCAGAGCAAGCACACGTCTTCAGTGTCAGGACCCTGCGGAAAGTGCAGTCATTTCCCAAGGTGGAGAAGATGCTACTACAGCCGTCATTTACCCAAGGCGATGTCAGAGAAACACCGCCTGGAGCATAGGGCACACAGGTCCTGCCGTTGAGGACTAGGGGTGGAGAGCAAGGACTGGACACAGGAAGAGCTCCCAGAAAACGTCCAGATCATGATGTTCCAAGTCCCCAGGAAGGCCTCCGGGGAAGAGGGGCTGGGAGTGTACTGATCCCCTTAACAGCTTCTGGAAGGGAGGGACGGCAGGTTTACACGTATGAGGTGTATGAACAGAGGTCAGGCTGTGGGGGAATGAACGCGTGGCCAGCAGGGGAGCAGGGCAGGTGAGGAGAGAGGGCAGGGCACCCACCGAAAGCAGTGACCTCAGAAAACTGGATTCTACATCATCTCACCCCAGGGACACTGTACTGGGGACCCATGACCCTCTCTAAGGCATGAACACACCTCTGGTGCGTCGCCCGTTGGGTGCTGTTTTCATCTGTGGATTGTGAATTAAGCCTTCGCACCAGCCCTGCCACGCTCCACGATGGTCCCTGGATTATCAACAAACAGAAGCGCGTCGGCCGTCAACCTCTGAGCGGAGGACCAGCTGCTCAACACAGTCCTCAGGGCCGGGCTCACGTCAGGACGCGCGGCCCTGGTCAGCACCCGGCCACACTTGCTCTGGACCTACACTGCCGATGACACCCTGATCCCAGCCAGCGACGCCCGCCGGAGACGGGTCAGCCCACAGACCAACCTTGGGCGCCAGCGGTTGACCACACTGTGCACGAGCGAGTGACATGGAGTCAAGTCACTCTAAGGGAACCTGTCGTGACGAGTTCTGGCCACAGAAGCGTGAGCAGAGCTGGCAGGCACCCTGTGGCCTGGCCCACCCGCCCTGACTTGGCGGCCGCACCTGGGGTGGCGGAGCCTGGACCCTGAATGGTTGCCAGGGGGGCGTGCCCCTCCTCACCTGGAGCTCCAGCAGCTGGACTGTGAGTGTGAACTGCGTTCTGTTCTCTAAAGGTGCTGATCCTGAGGTGGAGGTCCCAGCAAAGTTTTCCAGAAGCAGGGTTTCCCTTTCACAGAGGGTGGATGCAGCTGGAGGGTTCTGCTGAAAAGATTTAATCTTCTGAAAAGATTTAAAATTTCCAAGAACATCGATTTCAACTTCTTTGGACCACGTTTCACAGCCTGTAGGTTGGAGAGAACTGAATCAGGTGCTAAGAAACTCAGTGATAGGGTGGCAGCCAATAATGACTTGGGCATAAACAGCGTCCAGGTGTGATGTGGCACATCAGGAAGAAAACAGACCCATTGCTCCTCAGGAACAAAACTGCAGCCTGTGAGTGTACCAGTGAGGAGACACAAATTGATTCCAGCGATCTGAAAACGAGTTCCATGATCTCTCACTTTTATTTAAAGCTGGCATTGCATTGTGTGAGGACAAAAGGTAAAATCCACGCTGATAATTAAAAGTTAAAAATTTTCTTCACTTGTTTTTGTTGTTCAGTAGCTAAGTCACGTCTGATTCTTTGTAACTCAGCACTCCAGGCTTCCCTGTCCTTCACCATCTCCCAGAGTTTGCTCAAACTCATGTCAGCTCTTCGCATCAGGTGGCCGAAGTATTGGAGCTTCAGCTGCAGCATCAGTCTTTCCAATGAATATTCAGGGTTGATTTCCTTGAGGATTGACTGGTTTGGTCTCCCTGCTGTCCAAGGGACTGTCAAGAGTCTTCTCCAATACTGCATTTTGAAAGCATCAATTCTTTGGTGCTCAGCCTTCTTTATGGTCCAACTCTCACATCCATACATGACTACTGGAAAAACCATAGCTTTGACTATACAGACTTGTCAGCAAAGTGATGTCTCTGCTTTTTAATATGCTATCTAGGTTGGTCATAGCTTTCCTTCCAAGAAGCAAGCATCATTTAATTTTGTGGCTGCAGTCACTGCCCACAGTGATTTTGAAGTCCCCTAAAATCTGTTACTGCTTCCACTTTTTCCTCTTCTATTTGCTATAAAGTGATGGGACTGGATGCCATGATGTTAGTTTTTTGAATGCTGAGTTTTAAACCAGCCTTTTCGCTCTCCTCTTTCACCCTCATCAAGAGGCTCTTTATTTCCTCTTCACTTTCTGCCATTAAAGTGGGATCATCTGCCTATCTGAGGCTGTTGATATTTCTTGCCGCCACCTCGATTCCAGCTTGTGATCCATCCAACCGGGCATTTCGCATGATGTACTCTGCATCTTCACTCATGATGACATAAAAGAGCAAGGAAACAATCTGATGACAACTCAGGTGACTAGGAAAAAGGCAAAGCTCGGTGCCTCCGTACTTTTACGGGGACTTTTCCGTGCTCATTAAGCAAGTGGCCCTGCCCAGGGCCCTGCGCACTAGGAGGGCAGATGCTCATGTTCTCAGGGGTCTGGGTGCTCACCGGGGAAGACGATCACAAACCTGAACTTAAACTGTGAAAAGCCCCAGGAAATGGCAGGTAGGGTGTCCGTGGTGGAACCTGCTCTATGGGGGATCCTTGGGGAAAGCTCAGAGAGAGGCCGTAACTCTACATTTTAATCTTTCTCAAGAAAACACATCTCAGTTTGGCATTTTGTGTTAGCATATATACCCACCAAGGCTGCCATACACTTTCTAGATGACATGCCCACCTGCCACAGGGACAATGAAGAAGCCTCCACTCGGGGCTGCTCTGTTCAGGACATTTTATGCTCATGTGTCTTCCTGGTCCATTTAGGGAGAGATCCCCACCATACTCCAAAGATAGAAAAGAAAATGGCAATAAGGTTTTAATATGGGCTGAGCTAGTAGTTTATGCACATGAAGTCTGCACAAAGACAAGTTCGTCAAGCTCCCCAAATCCTGAAATGACAAAGAATGATGAAATCTCCCTTAAATGACAGAGCATGCTGGCATTTCCTGCAGTGCCCAGCTACACCGTTGCAGGGCTGGCTCCAAGGAGAAGAGGAGAATCCAGCCTTAGGTGAAATCTGGGTTCAGGCTGGGTTTGATCTGGAAGCTGTGTGGTCACTGCGGAGATCTGAGACCATTTATACTTCTGCTTTCTGCAGAGAAGAAGTAGGTCAGCCCCTCAGGCAGGGGACTGCCAGGAAACGTTTTGTTTTAGGTATTACAACACAGTGCCTACCTCTCTCTTCGCTGATATTTTAGGAAAGACAGAAAAAAAGAAATCTACTTATTCGAGTGTCTTGTATATATTGAAAGTGAAAGTCACTCAGTCATGTCCAACTCTTTGTGACCCCATGTACTATACAGTCCAATGGATTCTCAAGGCCAGAATACTGGAGTGGGTAACCTTTCCCTTTTCCAGGGGATCTTCCCAACCCAGGGATCAAACCTGGTCTCCCACATTGCAGGAGGATTCTTTACCAGCTGAGGGACAAGTGAAGCTGCATGTGTGCTGAGATGCTTCAGTGATGTCCAACTCTTTGTGATCCTATGGACTGTAGCCTCCAGGCTTCCCTGTCCATGGGATTTTCCAGGCAAGAACACTGGAGTGGGTTGCCATGTCCTTCTCCCTTGTACATATTAATTCTCCATAATTACAGCATTGATAAGAGGCTAAAAACAATGTAGCTAAGCAAACAGGTATCAATTCCCATCAAGAGGAATTTTTGAAAGAATAACACTATTTGTTTCTCATGTTATAATACTGAAAAAGAAAACTTCAATGGAAAATGGATATACTATTGTGTCTTAAATAATTTCACATCTGGAGCAATGTTAATGCCTTAAAGTGACATTAGAAGAAAGTGCTTGCCATACTTACTAAAACATGCAGAATGAATGACAAGGCATAACTATAGACCACACTGGGGACACAGAATCACATCTGATTTTAGAAGGGCAACTGTGAGAACAACTCTATTCTCTCATAGCTTTGTAAAGTTCCCACAGAGCTAAGTTCACGGTCAGTGCAAACAAGCAGGGGACAGTCTATGACACAGTCTCCAAGAAAAAGGGTCTGTTACTCCACTGAAACTCTGATGTCATGGAATTACAAGTGTCCATCTGTTGTTATGGGGCCCAGACAGCAGTTTGTCCTGATTTGGAGGAGGTTAAATGAGCCTCTACAGCAGCATAACATGGACTGCGTTCACTCTAGAGACAGGAGCCGTGTCTGCGTCCTCTCGGCCCTTCCTGTCTGACGAAGCCCGAGCTCCCGCGTGGCCCCGAGGCCATGTCCAGCTCTCCTGCGGGGGTGATGAGACGTCCGCACAGGCAGAACCGACCCGCGTAAACACCCGGCAAGTTCTCCACTCTACTGACACTGCTCATCCCAAGAGGTAAAAAACTGGGCTTTCTGGAAGGAGGCAGAGTATCCCCAGCAGCCGTGAGATACAGACCCACATGATTGGGGCAGAAATGCATACAATCAAAAGCTGCCCCAGGTTTCCAGGCAGCAACTTCATCACTGGGCAGAGGCAGGAGGCTGGGTTTCAGACAGGTTTGTGAACATTCCAGAAAACAGTGCCATAAACACAGTCGGTAACTACAGGATAGCATCTCTGCCCTACAGGTAAGTGGTGACAGGATGGAGCCACACTCTCCACGTGGAGAGCTGTGAACACCAGACTTACAAGCGGGATCTGGCTGAACCCTCACCAGGGGAGAGTCTGTGTGAACACTGCTGCCGTTGTTTAGTTGCTCAGTTGTGTACAAGTCTTGTGACCTCATGGACTGTACCCGCCAGGCTCCTCTGTCCCTGGGACTCTCCAGGCAAGGATGCTGGCATGGTTGCCACGCCCTCTTCCAGGGCATCTTCCCGACCCAGGGATCGAACCCAGGTCTCCTGCAAATCCCCTGCACTGCAGGCAGACTCTTTATGGCTGAATCATTAAAAATAAAATCAGAAGACCCCCTACTTTCAATGAGTTTATTATTCATAGACATGAAAAATAATAGTAAATAGTACTTATCGTTATGCATTCTGACAAAGGAAATAGCATGCATATCTGTTTGATGACAGTTAAAGAGGAAGCAATGAACTCAGCTTATCAGAGAAGATCCTAACATAGTGACATGTGACCCCCACATTCAGTGAAGAAGAGACGTCTGTCATGGTAGAAGGTGTGGGGAGTCGTGAAGGAACAGAGTTGGGCCCCAAGTGCACGTAGCTCCCTGGACACTTATCGTGAAGCGTCCTGATTTGCCTCAGTTGTATTTGTCCTGGTGAAGAATGTATATTTTAAGTCTGGCATGCCAATGATTTTCATTATGCTTGGCTTTTAATTGGAATTCTATTTTATAAAATAGGAAATATTCTAAGCTCCTGTTAAATTATGTACATCTACAATATTTACTGGCTATAAGTGGATTCAAAATTCAAGGCTCACCCAGTATTAGTCAGGAGTCTGTCACTAGTTGCAGTTACCCAAGGCCTCTGCCAACCTGGAGGCTGTCCCCAGAGGAAGCCCCTCTGAGACAGGGCCATCACACATTCCACTTAACAGAGTTAGAGTGCAGTTTGCTAAATTTTATGCCACGAAATAAAATTAAAATGCTTGCATTTATTGTGTTCACTGGCTGAGTTAGTTTGGAAACTAAAGAATGAGTCTAAGAAAACTGACTCTAT
Source organism: Oryx dammah (assembly GCF_014754425.2). NCBI lineage: Eukaryota > Metazoa > Chordata > Mammalia > Artiodactyla > Bovidae > Oryx > Oryx dammah. The sequence continues at coordinate 1,039,634 of NW_024070191.1, read as the reverse complement.
AAATTGAAAAAAAAAAAAAAAAAAAGAGCTCCTACTCACCAGAACCAAGCAATTACGGAGTACAACTAACCATGCTTTTTCTCTCCCCAAATTCTGAAAACCACTGAATTTTAGGTTTTACAGACCAGGAAACGCCACTGGGCTTGCTGTTGTTCGTTGTTTAGTCACTCAGTCATGTCTGACTCTTTGTGACCCCATGGACAATAGCACACGGGCCTCCCTGTCCATCACCATCTCCCGGAGCTTACTTAAACTCATATCCATTGAGTCAGTGATGCCATCCAACCTTCTTGTCCTCTGTCGTCCCCTTAGCCTCCTGCCTTGAATCTTTCCCAGCATCAGGGTCTTTTCCAATGAGTCATCTCTTTGCATCAGGTGGCCAAAATATTGGAGTTTCAGCTTCAGCATCAGTCCTTCCAATGAATATTCAGGACTGACTTCCTTTAGGATGTACTGGTTGGATCTCCTTGCTGTCCAAGGGACTCAAGAACCTTCTCCAACACCACAGTTCAAAAGCATCAATTCTTCTGTGCTCAGCTTTCTTTATAGTCCAACTCTCACATCCATACATGACCACTGGAAAAACCATAGCTTTGACTACATGGATCTTTGTCTGCAAAGTAGTATCTTTGGTTTTTAATATGCTGTCTAGGTTGGTCATAGGTTTTCTTCCAAGGAGGAAGAGTCTTTTAATTTCATGGCTACAGTCACCATCTGCAGTGACTTTAAGAAAAGACTTTAAGAAAATAAAGTCTGTCACTATTTCCACTGTTTTCCCAACTATTTGCCATGAAGTGATGGGATTGGATGCCATGATCTTTGTTTTTTGCATGTTGAGTTTTAAGCCAGGTTTTTCACTCTCCTCTTTCACTTTCATCAAGAGGCTCTTTAGTTCCCTTTTGCTTTCTGCCATAAGGGTGGTGTCATCTGCATATCTGAGGTTATTAATATTTCTCCTGGCAATCCTGATTCCAGCTTGTGATTCATCCAGCCTAGCATTTCTCATGATGTACTCTGCATATAAGTTAAATAAACAAGGTGACAATATACAGCCTTGATGTAGTCCTTTCCCAATTTTGAACCAGTCCGTTGTTCCATGTTCGGTTCTAACTGTTGCTTCTTGACCTGCATACAGGTTTCTCAGGAGGCAGGTCAGGTGGTCTGGTATTCCTATCTCTTGAAGAATTTTTCACAGTTTGTTGTGATCCACACAGTCAAAGGCTTTAGTGTAGTCAATGAAGCAGAAGTAGATGTTTTTCTGGAATTATCTTGCTTTTTCTGTGATTCAACGGATGTTGGCAGTTTGATCTCTGGTTCCTCTGCCTCTGGGTTTGTATGAATTTTTAAACATTATGAAAAGAGCTCGCAATTTCTTTTCTAACACAAGAAGTGAATATGGAAGCAGCAACGTGGGGGCCATGTCAGGGCCTGGGTGGGGGACAAGGTGCTGAGGGCAGCTTTTCACAGTGGAGTGAGGGGAGGCAGGATAGTGTTCCTGCAGGGACTTGGGGACACAGGGTGGAGCTCACGCAGGAGACAGGCAAGGCTCGGGATGAGCGTGAACCTGCAGGTGACCCAGGGTGGTTTCCGGCCACCCGGCAGGGCCAGCACGCGGCTCTGTGGGGCCTCCCGCGGTGCCCCAGGCCTCCTCCCTGCTGATCTGACTCTGCTCTCGGGCTTCAATCCCACCTGTGTGCTGCTGCCTCTGGTGGTCATCGGTCTCGGCCGCTCTCCTGCCCCTGGGCCTCTGTGAACAGCTGCCCACTCAACACCTCCGCCTGGTCTCCACCACGCTCAGCCTGGCTCAGAGAACCGTGATTTTCTACCACAGATCTTTCCCTCCCCTAGGGTCCGCTTCTTGGTAAATGACACCGTGATTACTGAACCACTCAGAAGCTCAGCTTAAAAGTGAACTGGGCATGTTTGATCTCATTTTTCTCTCTCACCTCACAATAAATCCGACAGAAGATACTGTCGTCTTTGCCTTCTAAGTGCGCCCGGAATCCAAACTCCTGTGACCGAAGCCCCTCAGTCCAGGCTGCAGCATCCCCGGCCTTGATGCAAACCTTCCAGATGTCGCCCTCCCCACTCTGGAGACCAGTGGTCACACCAAGCAGCATCAGCACCGCCAAGAGCATCGACGCTCGTCCAGAGCAGAAGTGACGTCCACAGCACGTTCTGAAGATCCTCGCGTCCCCTCCCTTCCTGTTGACCTCACCTGCCATGGTTCCCATCTTGATCGTGTCCTGCCAGCAACACTGGCCTGGTGTTTCTCACCATCCAGGTTTCCTCTCATTTCAGCCCTCATACCCAGCATTTCACTGCCTGGAATGAACTTCCCCCAAAGCTCCCCACCTCCTCCCTCCCCTCTGCCCGTGTCCACTGGGAGGTCAGTTCCTCAGAGAGCTGAGCCTGACCTCAGGCAGCCGCCTCCTCCAAGCCCTGCCCTTTCTGACCTCGGCACCATGGCACTGTTTGCTGACATGACCACTTCTGAAGCACTTGCCCTCCCCAGAAGGTAAGCTCCACAAAGTCAGCGAGTTTGACCTTTCCTATTGCTATATTCCTACAAGGATTAAATATTTTGTCAGTTCTCAGCTTAATACATACCCATCCCACTCCTGACTAGAGTACAGAAGCGGGAAACATAGATAAATGATGGATGGCAGATAAACAGGAGGTGACTGATAAATGATAAATAGATATGATAGATAACTAAATGCATTTCCTCTTCCTATAGCAAGAATTCCAAACATGACATGATTTCTGTTCACCAATCAGCTGACCTTGCATGAATCTTTGGTGTGAGTGAGAGTGAAGGAGACCAGTGTCCAGGTTCAGGGAATCTATTTTCCCAGCAAAATTGTGGCAGAGATGGTGAAAATGGTTCCAGGGAGATGACCTCACAGCTGAGTGGTCTGCCAGAGGCCGTAGGTTCTGGGGTGGGAGTCACAGGGCTTCTGGCCATGGCAAAGATGAGGGCACCCAGGGCGCGGGCCCAAGCCTGCCCTCCAGGCCCAGTGATAGCCCAAATGCCCCATCACCCCTGCTTCCCCTCTCCACATAAATGAGAAAATAGGAGCCACTGTTACAGCTGAGCCTCCATCAACACACCAGCTAAGCCTCCTAAAAACCACCCAGGAGATACCAGTCGATTTCCACCCTCCAGGTGAGAAACATCCACACTAAAGCCAGGATGATGAGTTCTGACTTCATCCTAAAATCTATCGGATCCACTGAACCCTAATCTGTAGTAAAAGGACATAATTAATTTTGTGTTTCGGAATGTATGCTCCAGCAGCCATTGGAGGGTCTTAGAGAGATGGGAACTGATTGCTAACAAAGAAATCAGAACAGTGTCTAAGAAAGCCATCTTGATTCACATACTTGCACACTCACACACAAGATGAATAAGGTTCATACTTGTCAATCTAGTAATAAGCTATTTCCCAAGGAAAAAACACCATAATTAAACATGTGGTTGTGGTGGTTTTAGTTGCTAAGTAGTGTCCAACTCTTGCAGCCCACCAGGCTCCTCTGTCCATGGATTTTCCAGGCAAGAATACTGGAGTGGGTTGCCATTTCCTTCTCCAGGGGATCTTCCTGACCCAGGGATCAAACCCAGGTCTCCTGCATTGCAGGCAGATTCCTCACTCACTGAGCCACCAGGGAATTTCTCAGCATCGCCAAAACCAGGGACGGATACTGGCCTGAGGACAGCTCCTCCCCAGACTCGTCTAGTCTGCCGTGTGGGAGCCAGCAGAGACGCTCACACAACAGGGATTCCCCATGTCACCTGTCACCACTGTCTGTCCTTCACTGTGTATCAGCTCCCTAATGGCTTCACACCTATGGTAACAAGTCAGCATCCGATGTGGCAAGAATGGAATGTTGGGATTACATGGTTTGTGTTGTTTAATCAAGGTGAACACATTTAGCAACCCCATAGAAAAAATGACATCCCTATGTAGATAATTAAAGCTAGAGACTCTAAACTGTTTTTCTTTTTTTGTATCTGTACATCAATTGATCATGAGTTACAGATTCTGAGAAAAATAAAATCCTTGCTGGCAACCTGAGCACCTCACTGACTGCTATGCCTTCAGACGGCTCTCCTTCTGGTCACACTTATCCTTCCCGGGGGGTCACTGTCCCTGTGGTTCATTCACTAGCCTGTTCAACTCAGGCAAAGGTCAAGCTGAGTGCCCTGACTCTAGCTAAACTGAATCAAATGATTAGGACAATCTTGTCCTTGTTCACAGACCAGAAAAATCTATCAGAGAAAGAAATAAAACTGATTCAGACTTACAAAGCTTAAAGGAATGGTAAAAATATGACTTTAACAAACAACTTCTGTTAGAAGTCCTTCTATTAGTTTGCTAGAGTTTGCCAAAACAAACAACCACAGGACTGGGTGGCTTCAGCAAGAGAAATTTACTCTCGCAGCTGCTGTATGACTGACAGGAGGAAGGGACGGATGGACCCGCCCGCCTGTCAGGACAGGCCTGGAGTGGTCACAGGCAGGATGTTGCAGCCCGCTCTCAGATCACACTCCAGCCCTGGGGGGGCGGGCTGGCACCTGCATGCTGAGGGACCCTGACTTCCATAGAGCACAGCGGGTATTCAGTTCTGCCTGGACCTCCCGTCTGCGGCTCGGAGTCAGTGAAGACCTAGCTGAGACGAGAACCATCAGGAGACAGACGCGGTCTGGTGCACTTCCAGGCGCACAACTCAAACGGTCATGTTAGTAGCTTTCCAGCTGCTGAGTGGGCACCCACTCTGCGTGTTTGCATGGAAAATTAAAACAGAGCAAAATTACATTAAATTTTGATATGAGTCACTCGATTTTCATCTAAAATGTAATAAATTAATATATTGCTTGACAGTATCTAATTTATAGCCTCAGACCCTGTTCTAAAGACATGGGGGAGTGGCTTTTTGCATCAACGGAGGTGACCTACGACCCGCACCAGGGGATGCATCTGTCACGCAGGGAAACTGAACATCCATGCGAGAGACGGACTTTTCCAGAATCGAAGGTGCCGAAGGCTACCATTCTGCTGAGGCATGAGCTGGCTCCCGGGAGCCGGGAGCCAGAGCTGTAGCACAGCAGGTGCCCATGGCGGATGGGATGGCAGTGCTGGGAGGTGAAGGGTGAAGAGTCGAGAAAGCGGGACTGAAGTGGCCTCGGGTCCTGGAAAGGCTCTACTTTTAGAGTGCGTCAACTTTCTCTAGTGATGACAATCACCCTCTGACTTTCTCCAGGAAGTTTCATCTTCCCAAAACACTACCATTAAGTGTCTTTTCATTATCTGTAAACAACCCTCCAGCAAAAGCATTAGAAAAATATCACAATGAAGTGATAGTCTGGAAATCATGTCACTAATTTTAAGAGCAGTAACTGCTCCTTGTAACCACCTCCCAGTGGATGTCCTGCATTGCACACAGAGGGTGGCCGACAGGAAAGGAGACACACGGCCCCTGTCTGCCCAGGCTGGGAGTTCATCTGGGACCTCAGGGACACTGCGAGGAGCTGGTGACAAGCTCCACCCCGAGTCCACCATGCAGAACAGGGAAAGGAAGGCCTGCAGGAGACAGGACGCCATGATGCAGAGGCCAAGGAGAGTTCCCAACTCTGGGCCCAGGGCTGGGGGTGACCCATGGGCGCAGGGAGGGCACTCAGAGTGGAGCGTCTGCTGCACACTCCGGGCTGGGCAAAGGGCTGCCCTCGGGCTGTTCTCTCCCTCCTGGCAGGATAATCCTGGGAGGTGGGCGCAGAAGAGTGAGCTCAGACAAGCAGCTGATGACGTGAGAGGAACTCAGCTGTAGTTTCTGACGGAGAATCCCCAAAGACTTGATCCAACAACAGACAGATCTACAGCGTAGTGATTTTAACGGATTTAAAAGCAAGTATTATGCTAGCCTAAGCTTCCGCCTGCTCTAAAACAGACTGCACTTCTAAGGCCAGAAGCCCCAAGACGACTTTAGAAAGAAGCAATCGAGAAAAGCTGGGGGAGAGAATGTGGGAAGAAAACCAGTGTGGGGAGAAAACCTCTATTTCCTAAGGCTCGTTTACCAGAAATACATACGTCCCATGTGTAGTTGACTTAATAGTAATTACAGTGACAAATCGAAAAGCTGGTGGGGCTATAAACTCTAGAGCAAATAAATATGTTTCTTACAACACGTTTTCATGGGATATTATCATAATTTCTAAAATCTATAAACAAGCAGTTATGTTTCATTGTCTTATGCAGGAAACACCTGTTTGGTGGTTTCTGAATGACAGGGTTTACGGGCCTTGGTCTTCGGAGTAACTGGTGGGTCTGGGGAAGGAGGCATTTTGGGCTCAGTTCAGCTCAGCTGGAGCCGGGCCTCCCTCTGCACCCCCTGCCACAGGATGCAGGCTTTTTCTTTTCATGTGTATTTGTTACTTTCCATCTTTTCATGTCCTCTGATTGGAAAATCTTTTACACGACTGACCATTTCAGGTTGAATCACTGTATGCAGGACAGGGCTCCCAGCACCGTTCATGACACAGTACTGTATCTGCTACCCCGAGTTCTCGGCCAGTAACCCGGACGGACTCAGCGTGTATGTGTGTGTGCACGCGTGTGTACATAAATCTGTATCATGTGCACATACACGCACATGGTGAAGGTGAACTGCTCTCCACTGTGGATCTGCCATGGACACTGGTGAGCATTTTCCTTCAGTTCTAACTGAGGCCCTATTTGTACTAACAAAGCACAAGACACGTGTGGTTCTGAATATGCCTTGTTTTTAATGATGCACAGTATCTTTGCGATTAGAACATACTGTAGACTGGGCTTGACTTCACTCACTCGGCTGGACTCTCCCTATTCTATTAAATAGATGCACCTGGAAGTGATCTTTTCCTAGAGATGGACAGCTATGTTCGCTTCCAATCCTTCATTCCTATGAACCCTCTTGCAATAAACAACTGTACCTCTACTGATGTGATCCTATGCACATTTCCATGTGATCAACTTCAGTTCAATTAGTTGTTACAAGCTTTGTGAATTTTAATTTTTTTGTGACTATCTTTATTGTGGTAAAACACAAACCTCTTCATATGCTTTACTATTTTTTCTAATTTTCTCTACTATTGATTATGTCCTTCCTTCTGATAGCTTTGGCTTCCCTAGTTTCTCAAGGTGTGATATTAGGCTATTGATTTGAAATCTTTATTCTTTTTTAATGTAGGCATTTACAACTCTTAATTCCCTGCTAAGCACAGCCTCCATAACATCCCGTGTGTTTTGGTATGTGGTATTTTCATTTCATTATCTCTATGTATTTTCTAATTTTCTGTGTGATTTCTTCTTTGATCATTGGCTGTTTGGAATGTGCGTTTTTCCACATACTTATAAATTTTCTAGTTTTCCTCCTGTTGTGGATTTATAGCTTTATTCCATTATCCTCAAAAATACATTTCATATGATTTTAATTTTTTCAGATATATGGAGATGTGTTTTCTAGCCTAAAATATTGCCTATCATAGCGAACATTCCATACTCACTCTAGGAGTAGAGGAGTATTTAGAAGTGAGTTTTCTCTTTTCGAGCAGAGTGTTCTATTAACACACTGTATGTGTATTGTATCTAGCTCGTTTACAGTGTTGTTCAAGTACTCTGTTTTCCCTGACCTTCTATCTAGACATTCTATCCATTATTGAAAGTGCTTCAAATCTCCAAGTATAATTGTTAAGTTGCCTATTTCTTTCTTCTACCAATATTTGCTTCATATATGTTAGGACACTATTGGGTGCATATTTTTAACAGTTATATTTTCTTGGTGAATCAATGCTCTTATCAGCATATAAATATCTTTCTCCCTCATTTGTTCCATTACTTCCTTTTGTGTTTCGCTGTTTATTTGTAGTGAACCATTTTGATTTTCCTTTCATTTCCTTTTGTGTATGTTGTTGTTCAGTCGCTCAGTTGTGTCCGACTCTTTGCAATCCCATGGACTGCAGCACGCCAGGCTTCTCTGTCCTTCACTATCTCCTGGAGCTTACTCAAACACATGTCCATTGAGTCGGTGATGACATCCAACCATCTCACCCTCTTTCATCCCCTTCTCCTCCTGCCTTCAATCTTTCCCAGAATCAGGGTTCTTTTCTAGCGAGTCGGCTCTTCCCATCAGGTGGCCAAAGTATTGGAGCTTCAGCTTCAGCATCAGTCCTTCCAATGAATGGTCAGGGTTGATTTCCTTTAGGATTGACTGGTTTGATATCCTTGCTGTCCAAGGGACTCTTAAAGAGTCTTCTCCAGCACCACAGTTCAGAGGGATCAATTCTTTGGCACTCAGCCTTCTTTACTGTCCAACTCTTACATCCGTACACAGATACTGGAAAAACCATAGCTTTGACTATATGGACATTTATCAGAAAAGTGATATCTCTGCTTCTTAATACACTGTCTAGGTTTGTCATAACTTTTCTTCCAAGGAGCAAGTGTCTTTTAATTTCATGACTGGAGTCACCATCTGCAGTGATTTTGGAGCCCAAGAAAATAAAGTCTGACACTGTTTCCATTGTTTCCCTGTCTAATTGCCATGAAGTGACGTCTATGTATTTTTAGATTTTTTTTGTAGATCAATTTAGGATGTTAGAATTGCATTTATCTTCCTAAAGGAATTCTCCAGGCAAGACTACTGGAGTGGGTTGCCATGCCCTTCTCCAGGGGATCTTCCTGACCCAGGGATCAAATTCGGGTTCTCCTGCTGCATTGCAGGCAGATTCTTTACTGTCTGAGCCACCAGGGAGGTCCAAAATTATAACAATCTAGTTCAACTGATGCAATACTAACTTTTATAGCAAACAAAAACTCTGCTTCTGACAGCTCCATTCCTCTTACTGACTTCCACAAATCATACCTTGATACCTGTGCCCAATAACATAGATTTATAATTATCTTTTATGCAGTTGTCTCAATTGCTATAATCACTGTAGGAAACAGAAAGTGGAATTATAAACCATAAATACAGCAGTGTCAGCTTTCATACCTGCTCATGTAGTTATGTTTACTGCAGACCTCTTTCTTCACAGAGCTTTGAGTTGCTGTCTTCCATTCCTTTATTTCAATCTGAACAACTCCCCTCAGTATTTCTTTCAGAGCGGGTCTAGAGGTACCAAACTCTTTCAATTGTGTATTTTATGGGACTGTCTTAATTTCACCTTCATTTTGAAGGAAAGGTTCAGTGAATACAGATTTACGTGGCAGTTTTCTCCCAGGCCTGTAGGCATCAGCCCATTCTCTTCTGAGTATACTGGGCTCTCTCTAATGTCAGTGGTCCTTTGGGCTCCCTCAACTTTCTTCACTCTTTTTTCTCTCTGTTTTTCAGCCTCTAGTTTCAGTTGTCTTGTATTAAAAGTTTGTAAATTCCTTCCTCTATGTGTTCAATTTTCATTTCAGTCACCATACTTTTCTTCTCCAGAATTTCTGTTGGATTACTATAATTTTCTATTCATATTCTCACTTTGCCCATAGATGGTTTAGCTCCTTGAGCATATTTAAGACAACTATCTTTAAAGTATTCACTTAGTAAGTGCTATGTCTGGAACTTCCTCAGGAATGGATTCTTTCAACTTTGTTGCTCTGAATGGGCCATACTTTCCTGTTTCTTTTACTTTTTTAAAAAATTAAAAATTTAAAACTTTCCTATATACCTTTTATTTTTTATATGAAAACTCTTCCCAGGATTGACTTTTTGCACTGTTGAAGGCTACTGTAGTCTAGTAACTTCTCAAACTTTTTTTGCACAAAACTGTATTTGCTCTGGTATGTGGCCACTAAGGTCACTATCCCTTATCTTAGACCAGCTAGTGTTTTGAAAGAAATTTCTTTGAATGCCAGGAGCTAAAAATAGAAAAAAACAAAGAACAAACAGAACTGTTCTCCTAGTCCTTCCAGACTTTCCCGGTGCTGAGCTGCCCTCCCAAGTGTCAGCAGGCTTGCGGGAGCGCAGACACCAGCCTGAAGCAAGCCCAGCGTCTTCTCAGGTTTCTCTGAACATCCACACTGACCTGGATACATGTGTGGCTGTCTAAATCCCTCACACACACAGGTGGTGCTTTTTATATATGGCAAAATACACATAAAAATATGACAAGCGGCTGCAGGAAAGGAAAATGGAAATTCTACCAGCACTTCTCACCATTTTTAAGTCGCTTTTTTCTTGATTGAGCCTCTCTGGGTTGCTGTGACCTCTGACCGCTTCCCAGCACCCTGGGACTCTTAAAAAAAAGTCATTTCTGACTGTCTCTGTTTCTCCTTCGAAGTCTCTGTGAAGGACTGGACTTGGAGCTGCCTTCTCCTCCACTGAGCCAACGCCACTCCCGCTCACCTTGAATTTCCCTTCACAGAAATGTTGGTCATGGGACTGAGCATCTAAGGCCTTCACCAGCATTGGGCAGTAAGCTATGTTTTATCTTTGTCATTTTGATGAGAAAAAGTAAAACACTTCATAAAAAACATTTCCTTTGTCATTAAGAGGCTGAGCATCTTCTCCTATGTCCAGAAGTCACCAATGCGTACTTATACAGTGAGACATGCACTACCCAGCCACCTAGTAAAGCAAGTAAATACGCAAGACGAACCACGGTGCCTCACCCAGCAAGTGATTCAGGACTTGGGCACCCACTGCTCTAACTCAGAGAGGGGTATGCAGGCGGTGGGGGACACTCAGGAGGGTGGAGGCACGGCCACGCAGAGGAGGCAGGGCGTCAAAGCCCGCAGGACTCGGCACACGCAGTCGAGGCGACCTAGACTGACTGCTTTCCCACATGTCCTTTCTGCTCTCTGTTTCATCTGACTTTTCTTTTTTTAAAAAAAGCTTCTTTCGCTAAAAACTGTAAAAAAGATACATAAAGGCAGAAACAACTCACTGCAGTGGATTTTGTACTACCCTCCCTCCAGTTCAGAATCCTGGTGAATGGAAGCAAACGTCATCACACAACAAGGTGGGGAGAGCATCCTTGCTCAGAGCCACTCCCTCGGAAAAGGACAGCAGGGGACCCACCCTCAGGGCACAGAGGTTACGTCCCAGGGAGACTGTCTGCTCCTCAGGTAAGGAAAGCAGGGCTTCCGTGTCCTTGCAGACAGCTGGGGGCCCACCCTCAGGACACGGTGGGTTGTGCTCCGAGGAGACTGCTCGGCTGGCCATGCTGCCCCCATGTCTGCAGATGCAGGACTGCGGTGCCGCCCTGGCAGGGAGTGCAGACGCAGCTCCCACTATGGGCTTCAAGCCAATCAAATGAGCGCTTTTACAGCGCAATTATCCTTGGGAGGTAAGCAGTAAATCTTGGGGGAAATGATTCATTTTGCAAGGTCCAAACCAACTTTCAATCTAAATCCCATTCCTAGTGAAATAGCTACTGGCCGTATAAACAAAGAAACCACATAAAATAATCTTTGCACCAGGAAAGAAGAGTAAATTCATGAGTAATTTGCTAACTTGCTGATTATAATCCAGAAACTTTAGAATTAGAAAAATACATTATAAATAGTTTGAACACCAATTAACTGTGTGTTGCTTTGGTAGATTCTGTGAAGAACAATATGCTACTGGAGATCAGTGGAGAAATTAACTCCAGAAAGAAAAAAGAGATGGAGCCAAAGCAGAAACAACACCCAGTTGTGGATGGGACTGGTGATAGAAGCAAAGTCCAATGCTGTAAAGAGAAATATTGCATAGGAACCTGGAATGTTAGGTCCATGAATCAAGGCAAATTGGAAGTGGTCAAACAGGAGATGGCAAGAGTGAACATTAACAATTTAAGAATCAGCAAACTAAAATGGACTGAAATGGGTGAACTTAACTCAGATGACCATTATATCTACTACTGTGGGCAAGAGTCCCTTAGAAGAAGTGGAGTAGCCATCATGGTCAACAAAAGAGTCTGAAATGCAGTACTTGGATGCAATCTAAAAAATGACAGAATGATCTCTGTTCATTTCCAAGGCAAACCATTCAATATCATAGTAATCCAAGTCTATGCCCCAACCAGTAACGCTGAAGAAGCTGAAGTTGAACAGTTCTGTGAAGGCCTACAAGACCTTCTAGAACTAACACCCAAAAAAGATGTTTTTATCATTATAGGGGACTGGAATGCAAAATTAGGAAGTCAAGAAACACCTGGAGGAGTACAGAATGAAGCAGGGCAAAGGCTAATTGAGTTTTGCTGAGAAAACGCACTGTTCACAGCAAACACCCTCTACCAACAACACAGGAGAAGACTCTACACATGGACATCACCAGATGGTCAATACCAAAATCAGTTTAATTATATTCTTTTCAGCCAAAGATGGAGAAACTCTATACAGTCAGCAAAAACAAGACCAGGAGTTGACTGTGGCTCAGATCATGAACTCCTTATTCCAAACTCAGACTTAAATTGAAGAAAGTAGGGAAAACCACTAGATCATTCAGGGATGACCTAAATCAAATCCTTTACAATTATACAGTGGAAGTGAGAAGTAGATTCAAGGGATTAGACCTGATAGACAGAGTGCCTGAAGAACTATGGATGGAGGTTCATGACACTATATAGGAGACAGGGATCAAGACCATCCTCAAGAAAAAGGAATGCAAACAAGCAAAATGGCTGTCTGAGGAGGCCTTACAAATAGTTATGAGAAAAAGAGAAGCAAAAAGCAAAGGAGAAAAGGAAAGACATACCTGTTTGAATGCAGAGTTCCAAAGAATAGAAAGGAGAGATAAGAAAGCCTTCCTCAGTGATCAGTGCAAAGAAATAGAGGAAAACAATAGAATGGGAAGACTAGAGATCTCTTCAAGAAAATTAAAGATACCAAGGGAACATTTCATGCAAAGATGGGCACAATTAAAGGACAGAAATGGTATGGACCTAACAGAAGCAGAAGATATTAAGAAGAGATGGCAAGGATACACAGAAGAACTATACAAAAACATCTTCATGCCCTATATAACCACGATGGTGTTATAGAACCATGATGGTGTCTGGCTCACCTAGAGCCAGACATCCTGGAATGTGAAGTCAAGTGGGCCTTAGGAAGCATCACTATGAACAAAGCTAGTGGAAGTGATGGAATTCCAGTTGAGCTATTTTAAATCCTAAAAGATGATGCTGTGAAAGTGCTGCACTCAATATGCCAGCAAATTTGGAAAACTCAGCAGTGGCCACAGGACTGCAAATAGTTTTCATTCTGATCCCAAAGAAAAGCAATGCCAAAGAATGCTCAAACTACTGCACAAGTCCACTCATTTCACACCCTAGCAAAGCAATGCTCAAAATTCTCCAAGCCAGGCTTCAGCAGTAGGTGAACTGTGAACTTCCAGATGTTCAAGCTGGATTCAGGAAAGGCCGAGATCAAATTGCCAACATCCACTGGATCATGAAAAAAGCAAGAAAGTTCCAGAAAAATACCTACTTCTGCTTCATTGACTATGCCAAAGCCTTTGACTGTGTGGATCACAATAAACTCTGGAAAATTCTGAAAGAGATGGGAATACCAGACCACCTGACCTGCCTCTTGAGAAATCTGTATGCAGGTCGGGAAGCAACAGTTAGAACTGGACACGGAACAATAGACTGGTTCCAAATAGGGAAAGGAGTACGTCAAGGCTGTATATTGTCACCCTGCTTATTTAACTTAAATGCAGAGTACATCATGAGAAATGCTGGGCTGGATGAAGCATAGGCTGCATCAAGATTGCCGGGAGAAATATCAATAATCTCAGATACGCAGATGACATCACTCTTATGGCAGAAAGCAAAGAAGAACTAAAGAGCCTCTTGATGAAAGTGAAAGAGGAGAGTGAAAAGCTGGCTTAAAACTCAACATTCAGAAAACTAAGATCATGGCATTTGGTCCCATCACATCATGGCAAATAGATAGGGAAACAGTAGAAACAGTGCCTGACTATTTTTTTGGGCTCCAAAATTACTGCAGATGGTGACTGCAGCCATGAAATTAAAAGAGGCTTACTCCTTGGAGGAAAAGTTGTGACCAACCTAGACAGCATATTAAAAAGCAGAGACATTTCTTTGCCAACAAAGGTCTGCCTAGTTAAAGCTATGATTTTTCCAGTAGTCCATGTATGTGTATGGATGTGAGAGTTGGACCATAAAGAAAGTTGAGCACTGAAGAACTGATGCTTTTGAACTGTGCTGTTGGAGAAGGCTCTTGAGAGTCCGTTCAACAGCAAGGAGATCCAACCAGTCCATCCTAAAGGAAATCCGTCCTCAATATACACTGGAAGGACTGAAGCTGAAACTCCAGTACTTTGGCCACCTGATGCAAAGAACTGACACATTTGAAAAAACCCTGATGCTGGGAAAGACTGAAGGCAGGATGAGAAAGGGATGACAGAGCATGAGATGGTTGGATGGCATCACCGACTCAATGGACATGAGTTTGAGTAAACTCCGGGAGTTGGAGATGGACAGGGAGGCCTGGGGTGCTGCAGTCTATGGGGTCACAAAGAGTCAGACATGACTGAGTGACTGAACTACTGTGAAGAACAGTGAAGAAAAGGAATGCACTTTCTTTAAAAGAATGGAAATGCTCTTTGGGACGTCCAGACAGAAAGCCGTGTGCAGCGCATGCCACCAGGAGCTGTGGTCACGGTCTGTCCTGGACACTGCAGCTTCTTTATGTGGGTCTTGTTCATGAGGATCCTGTGTGGGTGCTGTTGTCCAAAGGGGAAAACGAGGGAAGTACCAACAGAACTAGTCTAGGGCTAAGCCTGTATTTAACCAGTTCTTCAGACCACATCACAGTTTTGAAGGAAGTTGTGTGACTGAACAATAGGTCATGAGGACTTATTATTTTAAGGAAAATGCAAAACAAACATGTGATCTGTGTAAAGCAAAGAAGGCAGCACTAAAGACCCAGAGGTTCTGGGGCCCCACCAAACCACAGAAGCGTGATTCCCTGGGACCTCACTCTTCATGCGGGCTATTTCCGATTTCCGCAAATCCTCGAGGTAGACTCCGCTTTCGTCTTGTAAAGAAGGCTGCCCTTGGGTTCATTCAGTCGCAGAGCACGACGGCAGCATGGGAAGTGAGCTGGAAGCTTTACCCAGCGCCCTCGGACCTCCCCCTGCACCCATGGTGCTGCCCGGACAGGGCCAGGCGGGCACCGTGCACCGCAGGCTCACCTCGGGGGCACCTGCCGTGCCTCCCCGTTTCCTGATTTTCACTTGCCTTATTCCATCTGCAGGGACGTCTGATCTTTAACTTACGATCTGCCTCTGCGTGGACGATAGACGACGGCATCAGATGTGACTTCAGAGCTGTGCCTTTTCAGCTTAATCTCGCAGTGTCAGAGGCTGTGTGCCGTATGTTAGTTAATGAGAACGGTGACACACAGAAGACTGATGAGCAGGCCCAGTGCCCCAAATGTCCGTGCAGCTCGTACACTCAGCTTTTGGGAAACTATTTCCCCTGAGTTTTTGTAACACTGGATTCATTCTCTCTCCTGAAACTCTCAGAGAACTATTAAAGAAAATTTTAAGTATAATCACATAAATTCAATTTACCTCATTGCATTAAGAAAAACAATCACTACTTGGTCCTTTCCTTACTCTGCTTTCTTCTTTTTAAAGGAAAAATGGGTTAATAATCTTGGTTTTTAACCAGCTATCATTGTAGTCCTTGTCCTCAGATACTCTGCTTTTACTATAAGTGTTTCATTGTTTCGGCAGTGAGAGTATTCTTATTTTTAGCGTCTCATTCACTGCTTTCCTCATAAGTGAAAGCCTGGGAGCCTCAGGTTTCTCCCCGTTCAGTCCTGCCCAGAGAGCTCTGCACACAAGGGTCCTGGCTTCCACTGTGGTGGCCTCACCATCCCACCTGTCCCATGCAGCATCCACACCACCTGCTGCAGCAGGTCTGGGCTCTGGTAACCAACACGCGTGACGCTGTAGCTTAACAGTGCCTGACCCTGTGGGCAGGTCCAGACACCAAACCGGAAGTTTTCAGACAAGTTTCAGTCCCTTCAAGGACACGCTGAGCGGCTGCCCGTGCAGCTTTTCCCTGCCTCCAGCTGCAATGTCACGAGTATGGAGAGGGCCTCTGTGTGGGGCAGGCCATTAAGAACTATCTCCCCAGCCCCAATTCCACCCATGACCTTACTGAAGAGGGAATAAGCCTCTTGGATGGTCTGAGTGGTGCAGGGCCTCTGTGTGGGAAGGCCATTAGGGACTCTCCCCTGACTCTGATTCCACCCATGACCTCAGAGAAGTGGGAGTAAGCTACCCGGATGGGCTGAGTGGTGTAGGCGTCCTCTGGGAGCCCTCTCTCCTCACAGGGAGAAAATCACCACTTGTCTTTAGGAGTGCATTAGCTGCTCCATTTACTGGGGAGAAAAACACGCCCTAAAAGCCCATCTCTCCCAACTTCCCTTGTGATTCTGGTCCAGGAGAGAGGACGCTGCAATGTGGGGACAGAGGGGGGTGCCCCAGGACGGTCGGCACTGTCAATGATAAAGTCAGAAGCAGATAGAGGACAGAACCAGCTTATGTAAGACACAGCCCCAAGCCCGGGGATGAGAGAAGGGCTGCAGCGGCCCCCAGGGCAGCAGCATGAGCCTGGCCCTTCCTTCCCTACACTGTCCACCGCAGCTTCCCACTGAGCTGGGCGTCTGCGGCGCTGGGCCCCACTGCAGGCGGAAAGGGGCCCCCTGGGCTTGCTCAGGTTTCAGTGAACACGCAGAAGAACTACTGATTCTCCATCAAGAAAAGCTGGTATTATGAAGGAAAAAATAAAATACTAAAGCTTACGGATTGGACTAGGGATTCAACACCATGTATCCGTTGCAGGACAATCAGCTCATACACTGGTTTTCAAGATCACAGGTCCTTTCCATTCCCATGAAAATGTGGAGTAAAAACATCACCCACTGGCCTCCCTCTCCTCATCCTGTTGGCGGTTCTCGTTTCCAAGGAAGTTCTGGCCCCCCTGGACGTGGAGCCCAATGGCAGGACGAGCGCCTACTTGGTTACATCCTCAGGACAAAGCCACGAGAGAGCGGGCTGGGTGCAAGCAGCAAAGCCAGCTGTGTGCTTCCCCAAACTCACCCCCCGGGCCACACAGCTCCAAGGAGGATGCAGCCGCGCGAGGAGCAAGCGAAACCAGGTCAGGTTTTGCCAACTAGAGTTTCTGGGGCTGTTCTGGAGCTTTACTTTCTGTCTCCTGAAATCTGATGCCCGTCTTGGCCATGGTGCTGTTCCTAAGCAGAGCAGCCCAGCGCCTGGCCAGCACCCCCGAGTAGGTGACGGTCACTTTCCTCATGTCCCCGGTACAGGCAGAGTCACTCTCCATCTCTCACAGAAACGCTACACCTGGCCCCAGCTCTCTGATTTATTAAACTGATGCTGGTCGCGCGGTGACACTGAAAGGTTGGACAAGATGGATACCCTCCCACCCGGGCACCTGGGGGCTGTGGCTGAAACATGGCTCTATCTTCCAGACACCAAGTCGGAGTCTCAGGACACTCTTGGGGGCCACCATTTGGTCCCAGGACCCTCTCCCCTTCTGCTTTAAGTCCAGGGCCAGCCCATGCACGATCTGGTGGCACTGCTCGGAAAGTTGCTTCTGCACTGAGCTGTGCCCCAACCTGCTCCCAAACTCACACGTCCAGGCTGAGCCCGGTGTGACTATACATGGAGAAAGGAGGTGACCGAGGTTCCGTGAGGCCACAGGGGTAAGGTCCTGCTCCCACAGGACCAGCGCCCCTACCTGCAGAGACCACGAGGTGGCCCTCTGCCTGCCAGGTGAGGACGCACCGCAGAAACCATGCCGCACCCCGGGGAGGGTCCTCGCCAGGGCCGAGGCTGCGGGACCCCAGGCTCCAGACGGTGGGAAACCACGTCCGCTGGGGACGGGGCCTGTCTGTGGCCTCTTGTGTATCAGCCTGAGCTAATCAGGACAAAAGTCATTCCAGTTGTTTTAGATTTTTACTTACACAAGGAAGTCGCTTCAGACCGAATGCTGACCTACTTCCACAGTGCAGCCCAGGGAACTGTAGATGATAATAATTATATCATTCTGGTTTTATGAAGTACTTTTCTTCTGGGCAGTTCACAGCACTTAAAAAAAATAATTTAAAAATATGAAGTGGGGATGAGCATTTTTGATCCTAACTGCAACCAACCTTAGAAGACAGACTTCTAAATTAAGTATCTTAATTAAAACTAATTTGGTAGTTTCTGAGCCAAGATTTACATACTAAAACCTAATTCTTTTAAAAAACATTTATTTAATTAAAAGTTGTTAATACAATTTTAAAAGGTACTTTCCATTTACAGTTATCACAGAACATTGGCTGCACTTCTTGTGTTGTGCAATTCCTCCTCAAGTCTGTCTGACACCTGATTCTCTGTGTCTTTGGTTCCCACCCCTACGTTGCTCCCCTTACTGGTAACCACTAGCTTGTTCTCTAGGTCTCTGAGTTGGATTCTTTTCTGCTATATTCACCAGTATGCTGTATTTTTTAGATCCCACATATGAGTGAGATCATACAGCATCTGTCTTTTTCTCTCTGGCCTATTTCACTAAGCACAATGCCCTCTTGTCCATGCATGCTGCTGCAAGTGGCAACATTCTCTTCTTCATGGCTGAGTAGCATTCCATTGTGTGTGTGCATGCGTGTGTGTGCGTGTGCATGTGTGTGTGTGCATGTGTATGTATTCTGGAGGAGGAAATGGCAATGCTTGCCTGGAGAATCCCATGGACAGAGGAGCCTGGTGAGCTACAGTCCATGGGGCTGCACAGAGTTGGACACGACTGCTGAGACTGAGCACGTGTGTGTGTGTGTGTGCATGTTCACCGCATGATTTTCTATTCATATGCACAATCTGCCTCTCACAACAGCATTTCTGTTACTATGGAATACTTGCTTCATACAATTTTCTGTGAAACCTCTGTAACTCTGTATTTCTTGGGTTATGGCAGGAACCTTATTAAACATACTTATAATTCTGCAGTAAAACATTAGATGAAATCCACGTGTGAAAAAGCCTGTGAATTCATTTCTGGGTTTTGCATTTGTTCGCCTGTTTCCCAGGTGGGCAGTGGGAAGGCCTTGCTCATCAAAGGCCAGGCTGGTGACCCTCCGGCCATGGTCCTGCCTGCCTGGCTAGGGGTCTCCAGTGGTCTCAGGGAGCGCGGTAGCCCCATGGCAGCTGATTCAAAGGTCAGAGTGTCATCCCAACAGCACACTGGCCACTCTGCATGCTTGAGACATGACTGAGCCAACCTGACCACACACACCTGTTCCCTCTACCCACGGCTACTGGAAAGGCCGTCTTCACCAGGCTCATGGCCTCTCTTCACTGGCAGCTCTCATCTGCACAGCCATCCCCAGGACACTCACCACCTCCTCTCTCCAGGGCCCTTGGGGTCTGGGCCCAGGATACGGCTCAACCACCCCTTGGAAAGGGGCCCCTCAGGCCTGCCCAGGCTTCTGGAAGGTTTGCTTGTGCCCCAGCGGCCTGGTTAAGTGACCACCACCTCTTGTGAGCTCGCCACTTAGAATCACAGTGCCTGTCATCGTTCATCTTTGCAAAAGGTTTTCGTTAAGAAATTCTTATAAAGCAACGCTTCAGCACTTTCAATAACTCAGTGGATGACTCTCTGACATGAGAGGACCCTTGCCCTGGCACAGGGTGAGTTGACTAACTGTGAGCTTGACTTGCAGCATGGTCTTCTCTACGGACGTCCTCTCGAATTTCTTCCTCGTGGTTATATCAGTCACAGGCTGGGAGATGTCCTGTGTTACTGGTCTCTGGGGTCACAATTTCAGCTCAGTTCTGGCCTCTATGTCCTACAAAGCCTTCCCACGGTTGAGTTTACCACAGCCTGAAGTGTCCTTCTGGGTGTCTCCATGCTGGTTGCTGATGGTGTCTGGCATGGAGCCTTGCTCAGCCTGTGCAGGATGGGGGTGGGTGGATGGATGAATGAGTGGATGGGTGTGGGGGGGGATGAGTGAGTGGATTGGTGGGGATGTGAATGAATTGTGGTATATGGATTTAAAGAATTTAAATTCTACCTGATTATTTATAAAAATATTGAAATAAAATTATGCCCAAGGATTCTCACTACCAATTATTTTCTCTGTGTTCCCTGTTTCGTGGTATCTGTTTTGCACCACACCTCTCATCTGTGAAACGTATGATTTAAAGTTCCTGACTAAGGATCCAGTTCTCAGAGGGCACGGCTGGCAACCTCTTGAGCACCCTCATCCTAAATGCGAGAGGAGATGTGTGGCTTTCTAACCTATGTTTTACACACATATATTAACATCTATTTATAGAGATAAATACGTATCTTTCTGCAGACACCTATGAGTCCCCGTCATCTGAACTTCCCTGTCCTTACAGTTGCCGTGGACCCCGGGGGCCGTCTTCCTTCTCAGCTCCATGGAGACTGCACAGCAGAGGGAGGAGGGGGTCGGCGGTCCAGCGCGTGTGCCCTGCGTCAGCACAGCGCCGGGTTTTCACACATTTCTCTCACCCTGCCCTCACCCCAGCTGTCCTGTCTTGCTTGTTCTGCACACAGAGAATGAACTCTGGCCGGGGGAAACACTCCCCGTCCCCCACCGTGTCCTGGAGGCAACAGGAAGCAGACTCTGAGAAGGGCCCCTGTGAGCCCAGCCCTGTGCCCTGCGAGCTGCTCTGTCTGGGGTGCAGGCCGCCCTTCTCTGTGCCATTGACACAACAGTTGAGGCTCACTGGATCCACTGCACCAGACCCTCGGCACGAGTTCAAGGGTGTTAGACTCTTTAGGTGCTTCCTTTTCAAAACGAAGAATGAAAAGCCTGTGTTCCTTTTTCCCAGGACTTGTCAACACTCAAAATTCAGTAAGACTTCATATAGATTTTGAAACCAGCCTTTATCCTTCTTCAGACATGTTTATTCATGTAGGATCTCAAAAAGAATTTACTAAAAGGCAGAGAGTCCACGGCCAAGATCAGCCCATGACCCGTCGCTCTCCTTCCTAAGACACGCTGTGTATTCACAGAGGGCTGAGCAATGCTGAGTGACGACACCTGCGTCTGATCCTCATGATCATTAAGAACATTTTTGGAAGTCACAAAGCATAAGCAACCAGAATCCCACAGAGATTAAAGGTGCCTTGCACAATTCTTTCAAGCACACATTGCAATTTATTCACAAAGTTACAACTGAGGTTCTGGGGAGGCGCTCAAGGTAGCCCAGGACTACAAGGATAAGACATACTCAAGAAAGTGTCAGATCAGATCTCAGGTACATTTATTCTTCAGCACTCAGCCATGAAGGCCCAGCCCAAGAGCAGCAGGCAGGAGGCCCAGCCCAGTGGCCACACGGGCCCCATGCCCCAGAGCATGCCTGAAGCCAGCACTCGGCGAGGCTGAGAAGCGGCAGCTGACAGCAGACACAGGCAGGCTGTGAGCAGACACGGCCAGGATCTGAGAGCCAGAGGGCTGATTGCAGACACAGACAGGACTGCGGACGGACGCATCCAGGACCCCAGCAGCTCATGGCGATGGTCAGAGGCTGTCTCTGTGCACCAGCAGCACGGTGGTGGGGTTTCTCCTCCAGACACAAGTGCGCACTAATCACAGTTCCTGAAGTGATTCCAAATCCCCAGGCACGTGCTGGAGAAGGCATGCAAAGGGCGGGTTTCGCTTTAAGCAAAACAGCACCTCTCTCCCCCTCTCTGTGGAGTAGAGGGACCACTGCCCGGGTGTTCCCAGAAGGCTCCTTGGAGTTGTCAAGGGATCGTGCCTTTCACAGACATTTCACTCCTTAGTGAGATAAACACACACACACACACACAAATATACACACACTGAACATGTGTGTGCGCTTTGTGTGTATTCTACATGTGGTGGTGTTGATTGGTCAGTAAGTTGTGTCTGACTCTTTGTGACCCCAAGGACTGTAGCCCGCCAGGCTCCTTCATCCATGGGATTCTCCAGGCAAGAATACTGGGGTGGGTCGTCATCTCTTTATCCAGGAGATCTTTCTGACAAGGGACTGAACCCAGGTCTCTTAAGTCTCCTGCACTGCAGGCAGATTCTTTACCTCTGAGTTGCCTGGGAAGCCTCACCCAGGTATGTACACTACATACAGGTAAGCCCACCTGTCTGTACCACACAGAGGTGTGTATAAAGGTCACTTTTGATGATGGTCAGATGGTGATGAATATAAGGAACTGGCTGACCCTCCTGACTTAAGAAACTCAACTCAGTCTTGACCCGGGGGCTCCCCTGCTGCAGGATGCAGTCTCGGCCCTGGGACCCGGGCCATCAGGACACACAGAGCCTGGGAGGCTGTGTGCCGTCACAAGGGCCCGGAGGTAGGATGCACTCTCGGCCCTGGGACCCGGACCATCAGGGCACACAGAGCCTGGGAGGCTGTGCGCCGTCACAAGGGCCCGGAGGTAGGATGCAGTCTCGGCCCTGGGACCCGGGCCATCAGGGCACACAGAGCCTGGGAGGCTGTGCGCCGTCACAAGGGCCCGGAGGTAGGTGGACACGGGAGAACTCCTCTAACACATGGTCTCAGTAACTAGAAAGATGTGGGGAAATGGTTCCCATAAAGCACGCACAGGACATTGTCACTGCTATGTAACACGGGTCACGGCTGTTGTTTCCATGATGTTCTGGTGGAAAGATGGCATTTTCTGCCATAACAAGACAACATTCACTGAGCCGAGTGTGATGTGATCAGAATCCAGTGCTTGTGAAAAGCCTTTATTGCACCAACCAGCAGGAGGGAGGGAGGGGAGAGCCTCGATCTGGGCATGGTGGACGTCTCACTGTGGTTCTGTTTGAGTTTGGGAAACAGTGGTGAGTAAATACCCCTGCCCCCATCCCCTTTGCACTGGGCAGGGCGGCCTGGGATTAGTGAGCTGCCCTCTGGAGCCCTCAGAAAAGGGCGTGACCTTTCCTTCCAATGCAGTGTCCCACCCCCTCAAACCTGATATTTGTTTTGCGTCAAATCAAGCTGACATAGGTCCTCTGAGTATCTGTTTCAGAAAAAAATAAACTATTAAAATATGCTGATCAATACCAGCACCAGAGAGAAATAGTAGCATCATCTAATAAAAAGAAAATTCCCAAGAACTGGAGAAAGACACTCGGAGATTCGGTTCTGCTCTGTCTACAACGTTCATGACTGTGTTTGTTTTCATAAAGATGGGGTGGGGGTGATTCTGAGAACTTCCACAGACAAGAGGCACGAGGATATTTTCTGTTCAAACGGGGATGAGCAGCTGAGGCCATGACAAGTAAATTTCAGCACAGAATAAAATGTGAGATTGTTTCAGGAAAAACTCCAGGCCCAAGGGAACATAATGAGGAAATCTCCTGTGCCATTGACCCCACTGAGATACACTGCACGGGACTGCAGAAGGCGGGGGAGCAAGGGAGGAGGGCGAGGGAGGCCGTGTCCTGAGAGGAGGTGGGGATGAGGGGGTGTGTGTGTGAGAGAGAGAGAGATGAAGAGACACAGAGAGAGAAGGGTGCGGACACAGAGTCAGACAGAGAGAGGAAGCCGGGGTGTCCGCCCACACAGCTCTCCCCATCCCTTAATATGAGGGAGGCGAAGTCAGCGCCTCAGTGCAACCTTGGCTCGAGCTGGTTTGGCACAAGACCCTGTGCTAAGCACCCACGTACAATGAGCTAAAGACCCACAGCAAACAGGGCTGGTCCCTGCCTGAGGGAAGATGGCCAAACAAGGGTACGCTGCTGGGGACAGACACTCTCACGCAGAACCTGGGTGGGAACGGACAGTGTTCCCCAAGAGGCGACAAGTGACCTGGAGACATGGGTGAGAGGAGTGAAAGGAAGGAGGCTTTACAAGGAAAGTGATGACTCACAGGGAGAGAAAAGGTAAGCTAGAGGCAGAAGTGTGTATCTGACAAACTCCAAATAATTTGCTCCTTTGGACCAAAACCTGGGCTCATATTTATGTCGCATTTCTCAGCTAATTAACTATCCAAACAACACCTGCCATTATACTTGGTAACAGGTTACTTATCATATTTTTTGCTCATTTACTTTCAAGCATATTTGGGGGGATATTTAAAATAAAATAAAATATTTGCAGGCTTCCCTGGTGGCACTAGTGGTAAAGAACCTGCCTGCCAATGCAGGAGATGGAAGAGATGTGGGTTTGATCCCTGGGTCGGGAAGATCCCCTGGAGGAGGGCACGGCAACCCACTCTGGTATGCCTGCCTGGACATTCCCATGGACGGAGGAGCCTGGTGGGCTACAGTCCACAGGGTCGCACAGAGTCGGACACCACTGAAGTGACTTGGCACACACACCACATGTGTACAGGGGCTGTCAAAATAAACACAGACAAAGTCACAGAAACTATATGGAAAAAGGCGAGAGCTATCACTTCACACAAGAACTGAAGCTGACGTGGTGTGCTGCCAGCTGCCCAAGACAGAAGTGCGGAGTTCACAGCATCTGCTGACGGGATGGCCCCTCGCTCGGAGGCCCCGCGCTGAACGGCTCACACTGACCGCGCTGTCAGCAGGAGTCGGGGGCTCGACCTGTCACCTGCTCACGCTGTCCTTCACTGCCTTGGACGGAGGGAGGGTGGTTCTTTCTGTGGTGGTGGCTGCACAATATTTTGAATTGTACACTAAAAATGGTTACAAAGGCAAATTTTATGTTTTATACACTTTACCATGATAAAAAGAAATGTCATGTCTTTGAAACCTCACCTCGTGCAATTCTGTATGTGTGGACTGCTCCAAGTCTTCCAGCCGGAGTGTCTTCAGTTTGGTTCAGTTCAGTCGCTCAGTCGTGTCTGACTCTTTGCGACCCCATGGACTACAGCCACCAGGCCTCCTTGTTCATCGCCAACTCCCAGAGTTTACTTAAGCTCATGTCCATTGAGCTGGTGATGCCATCCAGCCATCTCATTCTCTGTCATCCCCTTCTCCTCCTGCCTTCAGTCTTTCAGAGTCTTTTCAAAATGAGTCAGTTCTTCGCATCAGGTGGCCAAAGAATTGGATTTTCAGCTTCAGCATCAGTCCTTCCAATGAATATTCAGGACCTAGGATGGACTGGTTGGATCTCCTTGCAGTCCAAGGGACTCTCAAGAGTCTTCTCCAACACCACAGTTCAGAAGCATCAATTCTTCAGCAGTCAGCTTCCTTTATGGTTCAACTCTCACATCCATACATGGCTACTGCAAAAACCATAGCTTTAACTAGACAGACCTTTGTTGGCAAAGAGATATCTTTACTTTCCAATATGCTGTCTAGGTTGGTCATAACTTTTCTTCCAAGGAGTAAGCGTCTTTTAATTTCATGGCTGTAGTCACCATCTGCAGTGACTTTGGAGTCCCCCAAAATAAAGTCTGACACTGTTTCCAGTCTTTCTCCATCTATTTGCCATGAAGTGATGAGCCCAGATGCCATGATCTTAGTTTTCTGAATGTTGAGCTTTAAGTCAGCTTTTTCACTCTCTTCTTTCACTTTCATCAAGAGGCTCTTTAGGCACTTTCTGCCATAAGGGTGGTGTCATCTGCATATCTGAGGTTACTGCTATTTCTCCTGGAAATCTTGATTCTAGCTTGTGCTTCATCCAGCCCAGCATTTCTCATGATGTACTCTGCATATAAGTTAAATAAGCAGGGTGACAATATACAGCCTTTCCCTATTTGAAACCAATCTGTGTTCCATGTCCAATTCTAACTGTTGTTTCCTGACCTGCATACAGATTTCTCAGGAGGCAGGTCAGGTGATCTGGTATTCCCATCTCTTTAAAGATTTTCCACAGTTTGTTATGATCCACACAGTCAAAGGCTTTGGCATAGAAAATAAAGCAGAAATAGATGTTTTTCTGGAACTCTCTTGTTTTTTTGATGATCCAACGGATGTTGGCAATTTAATATCTGGTTCCTCTGCCTTTTTAAAATCCAGCTTGAACATCTGGATGGTCACGGTTCACGTACTGTTGAAGCCTAGCTTGGAGAATTTTGAGCATTACTTTGCTAGCGTGTGAGATTAAGTGCAATCGTGCAGTAGTTTGAGCATTCTTTGGCATTGCCTTTCTTTGGAATTGGAATGAAAACTGACCTTTTGCAGTCATGTGGCCACTGCTGAGTTTTCTAAATTTGTTGGCATACTGAGTGCAGCGGAGCATCTTCAGACAGTGCCATTGTGTTTAATCGCGTGTCTCCTTGCATGTAAAATCTGTGTGCATCCCCTCAGACACAGGAGAGCCCAGAGGAGCCCGAGTCTTGCCCCGAGGTCGCTGACATCCTGTCTCTGAGCCTGTCTCCTTCTTGCCCTCACAGATGCTGACTGCGTGGTGACTCTCTTCCTGTCGTGACTAAACTCTGACCCACTGTAAATGGTTTAGAGACGTATGTGGTTGTAATCCCCAAATAGGGACTGAAAACTTTCAAATGAGATGAAGGTCTGGGAAGCAGTTTTGTGGGGAGGGGGGAGCACAGACTCACTAGTCAATTGTCACCAGTGACTGATACACACACTGAGGCCTGGGATAAAGTGCTCCTGAGCCTCACTGTTCGTGTCTACAAAATGGGGATGATAATGTTCAAGTACTGGTGTGTGCTTAAATGCGATTTAAGGAAGACAAAAACAGGAACAAAGAACAAGAACAACAAATAGGAAATGATAACAAATATGGTGGATGAATCTAAATACATCAATAATCACTTTGAACACCAATGGCCTAAACACATCAGTTAAATAGATACTAACCCAACTATGTCGGCTTTCACTTTGAATGTCAATGGTCTAAATGCACAGATTAAAATACTGAGATTGTCAGAGTGAATAAAAAAACATATGTGTTGTCTGTAAGAAACCCACTTAAATACAAAGACGTGTAAAGTGTCGGCACTCAGTAATGTCTGATTCTTTGTGATTGCATGGACTGCAGCCTGCCAGCCTCCTCTGTCCATGGGATTCTCCAGGCAAGAATACTGGAGTGGGAGCTATGCCCTCTCCAAAGACTCGTGTAGGTTAAAAGAAAATGGATGGAGGAAAATACACCATGTTACCACTAATTGGAGCAAAGCAGGAGTAGCCTTATTCCTTTTAGACAGAACAGACTTCAAAGCCAGGAAAGCCATCAGGGATAAAGAGGGTTATTACATATTCTCCAAGAAGACACAGCAATTCTCAACACGCACACACCTAACCACAGAGCTCTGTCCAACCATGCGAAGCAAGATGGATATAATGGCAAAGAAAAACAGATGAACCCACTATCGATGCCGGAGACCTCAACACTTCTGTCTGTGATGGAAACATAGAGCAGACAGAGAACCAGCAGGGACGAGCAGAACGTGACACCATCACCAGCCAAGGGGGTCTCAGTGACACCTGTACACGACAGAGGGTGTCCTCACACCTGTAGACGACAGAGGGTGTCCTCCCACCGGAGCAGACACAGCTTCTTCTCAAGGTCACAGGGCACGCTGACCACGACAGACCACATTCCGGGACCCTGGGGTGCACCAGGGGAAGGGAGGGGCCCCCTGGGACCCACCAGGAATAGGACACCCCCCCCAGGATACACCAGGAGAAGGACCCCTGGGACACACCAGGAGCAGGGAGGGATTCCCGGGGACACACCAGGAGCAGGGATCCTCACCCCCCCACCCCTGGACACACCAGGAGCAGGGACCTCCCTCAGGGCACACCAGGAGCAGGGACCCCCGGGACACACCAGGAGCAGGGACCTCCCCCAGGGCACACCAGGAGCAGGGACC